>NC_063441.1:18008913-18608913 GCF_020379485.1 Brassica napus
TTTAGATCAGCTAATGAGAATCTTCAGACTCTCATCAGTCGCACCGCGAATTTTCCAGTCAAATCACTACGCAACTCTCTCACCTGCGGCAACCATCGCCGGAGCTCTTCAAGAACACATCAACTCTCCGTCCCCAAACTCCGGGAAGAAGATTCACGCCGACATAATCAAAACTGGGTTTAGACCAAATCTAAACATATCCATCAAACTACTTATCTTACATCTAAAATGCGGATGCATGACTTACGCACGCCAAGTGTTCGACGAATTGCCCAAACCAACGCTATCGGCTTACAACTACTTGATCAGTGGCTACCTGAAGCAAGGATTGATAAAGCAATGTCTCCTCCTAGTCCAACGCATGGCATTCTCTGGTGAAAACGCAGACGGGTATACGCTCTCCATGGTTCTAAAGGCATCATCATCATCATCTACTAGTCTTGGTAGCTTATGCAGGCTTGTCCACGCCCGGATTATAAAAGGCCACGTTGAGCTAGACGATGTGTTGGTGACTGCGCTTGTTGATGCTTATGTCAAGAGCGGGAAGCTGGAGTGTGCGAGGACAGTGTTCGAAACGATGAAAGACGAGAGTGTGGTGTGTTCCACATCGATGATCTCGGGTTACATGAACCAAGGCCTCGTGGAGGATGCTGAAGAGATTTTTGATAAGACTAGAGTGAAGGATATTGTAGTTTACAACGCTATGGTCGAAGGTTTGAGCAGAACAGGTGAGACTGCTAAAAGAGCTGTTGAGATGTATGTCTTAATGCAGCGGGCAGGTTTCCATCCGAATATCTCGTCATTCGCTAGCGTGATCGGCGCGTGTTCGGTTCTGACCGCGCGTGAAGTTGGTATGCAGGTGCACGGTCAGGTTATGAAGAGTGGTGTGTATACGCATATCAAAATGGGGAGCTCTTTGTTGGATATGTATGCAAAGTGCGGTGGGATTGATGATGCGAGGAAGGTTTTTGATCAGATGAAAGAGAGGAACGTGTTTTCTTGGACTTCGATGATTGATGGGTATGGAAAGAACGGGAACCCTGAGGAAGCGCTTGAGCTCTTCGCTAAGATGAAGGAAGTGAATATAGCACCTAACTATGTAACCTTTCTTGGAGCTCTCTCTGCGTGTTCGCATTCTGGTTTGGTTGAGAATGGCTATGAGGTTTTTGAGAGCATGCAGAGAGATTACTCTATGAGGCCGAAGATGGAGCACTATGCTTGCATGGTTGATCTCATGGGACGGGCTGGAGATTTGAGTAAAGCTTTGGAGTTTGTTAGGGCGATGCCGGAAAGGCCTAACTCTGATGTTTGGGCTGCTCTTCTTAGCTCTTGTAGACTGCATGGGAATGTTGACATTGCAAGCGAAGCTGCGGATGAGCTTTTTAAACTGAATGCGGATAAAAGACCTGGGGCTTATATAGCGTTGTCCAATGTTTTGGCTTCTGCTGGTAAGTGGGAGAAGGTGAGCGAGATTAGGGATGTGATGAAAGCTAGAAAGATACCTAAGAACATTGGTCGTAGTTGGATCAGTGCAGAGAAATCTCAATGAAGGTCTTTTGAATTAGAGTTTTGAGATTTTTTAGAATAATTGATTGGGGGATATCTATGAAACATTGAAACATTCAGTAAAGCTTCTCTCATTCATGCCCAAATATGGTGAGCTCGAAAACATATGTTTTTTGTGACGAAATCAAATTATATAACGGTTAATTATGTTGCCTGTTTGTGTTTCTGTTGTGCGTTTATAGAGATTGCTTTGTATGTAAACAAGAGAGCACATGTTCATTCTTGTGAAGCGTATCAATGGCCTCTTTTGAGAAGGGTGAACCAGGCCTGTTTCGGTAATTTCAAGTGTCGCCATGCCTAACAATGATATTGGCCTTTGATTTTGTGTGGTTGTGAACTTGTGGTATTTGCAGCTGACAAAATAAACTTTTTGAGATCAATTTATAAACCAATTAAAAAGGCAAAACCAATGCCTTGAGGACACAACAGCTCATGAATCCAATAAACTACCAAGCAGTAAGTTCCATGACCATACTGTCTCCCCTACAACAGTTCCAAACAATAATTTAGTTTCTCATTCATACACCATTACCGAATCACATTTTATGGTCTAGTTTTGTACGTATCTATTAAAAATAATTGAATTTTCATTGTTTTGACCACAAGATTTTTTTTTTCTCTTCGTTTCACAACTATATTTGTTGACAAATGAAAATTATTACGAAACCAAATTGAGAATACATAATTTACATAACAATAGATGACGGTTGAATACGAATACACGGTTTCAACTTATTCATCATTTCACGAATATTATATATATATATATATAAAATAGCATCTTTGAATATATTTTCTGGATCAAACTTATATGTATGGAGTATGTACAAATTAGAGTCTTTACCAGGAGGATTATGTATAATCACAAATACATAAATAATAAATATAATGAAAGAAAATTAATTTTACCTGTTAAAAAATATGATGGTAAAAAAAAACAATGTCCTGATAAAAAAAACTAAATAATTTTATAACTACATATGTTTCTGGAAAAATTGATTGTGGTGCATTAGTTTTGTATCATGAATATGGATTGGAAGTTGTTGATTATTTTTGACTTGAGTGAGTTACCATCTTTTGACAAAAAAATCGGTTAGATCAATGTGCCATACTAGATTAGTTTGATTGAAATTTAAATGGAATTACAATCAAATGTGAACTTTGGAAATAGAGAATTTGTATTCCCTACACTCAACATATACCCTATTTACACTCTATATCCTATTTCCCCCCAATTTTTTTCCCCCCATCATCACCATTTTCCCACAACTCTATGGTATCTCACTTCTTTTTGGATATTGAGCTAATTTACTCTTGGAAATAAGAGTATCAGAAATAAATTTTAAAGTGATGAAATGAAAAAAATGAATCCAAAAGAGAGATAAGCTTTGGCACACAAACCAAAGCCTAGAAAAGGACGTCCAAAATCTCTGCTAGTTCCCAATGCAATTATTTAGTTATATAGTCACAGTTTCTTCGATCTATGGTATGGTATAGTACCTACTTTAGATTATGACATTAGATATGTTCTCTTATGGTTACAATTAGATATGGTCTCTTATGGTTACAAGAAATTGATCTGTTGCAACTCGTTCGTTTTTGACAAAATGGTTTTAGACCATTTTCTGGTAAGTTTCCGGACGAACATCAGAATAACCAAATGTTTGACAAACACTTTGAACAGTGTATTCACGTGTCAAAAACAATGTTCGTTTGAATAAAAAATGTTGGTCCAAAACCATTCACTTGAAAGCTTATAAGTTTGACTATTTAACTATGTTTAAAAACTAGTAAATGTCCCATATAAAATATGAGGTGAGAGTCGTCTTGTTTATATACGGAGAAGTATGAATATATTATGGTATACTGGTAGAAAGATATAGTGAATTAAAATGTGTTCGCACATAGAACTGAGTTAACCAAATTAAATTTTGAATAGACTGGTTTGGAAGTAAAAATTAATTTGATAAATAGACAACTAGTCTAATGACCTAATAATTCTTTGGGTCAAATTCAAATTAATTTTATGATGCAGGAATATATTTGCCATTGATGATAAGAAACATTGCCATTGACCTTGTCTTAATTGTTGATCAAAATTTATTATTTTGAATCAGTGTTGCATACGTTGTGTTATATACTTCTCCCATATTACAGTAGATATACAAAACAACAAATCTCTTTCTCCGTGTTGAGTAGTTATGTTTTTTTTTTGTCCGAGAGTACAACACAAAATTATGTTCAATAGATTATGTTTTTTTGATGATTGTAAACAGAAACAATGCTGCTGGAGTTGTATTCTGAAAATCTGAACTCTATAAAACTATCACACTACGGGACGTTTAAAGATATAAAAAAAAGGTTAACCTTCTCGACTCTGCAATTTTTATTTATTCTTAAATTTTGGTATTGTAATTTTAATTTATGTTTCTATTATTTTTTACAAATATCAGTTGTCCAATATAGTAAAATAAAGTTTCTGCATGATCTGCTTCACAGGTTTTTTATTCATTTACCCAACATATCAAATATGCAAACTTGATACATACACAATCTTTCGAGATTATGTATAATCAAAACTTCTGATGCCAAAAGAAAAAATCCAAGCTCTTGAAATTATAGCCTACTCATGATATAGCCTATATTTATATTCCTATGCAAAATTTCAAAATCTAACCTCTAGAAAATAATACAAGTTTTACTACCAAAATAAAATAATATTTAAATATACTTAAAATGTTATAATATGTTTCATTTCAGTGAGGGGGATCTCGTGGAAAATTTAAATATTTTATATATTGTGGGTTAGGTAAGGAATCCATTTTCTTAAGTCATCCACTTTTATGGGAAAAATGCAAGAGAATCTTTTAGTATTTTTTATTTTAACGATATTTCTGATCAGCATCGAAGATCCAATCTTTTAGTAGTGGAGGTTGCAACTGGTCTGGACATTTACGAAGTTACTTCCCTTTCAACCAATAAAAACGACCCATTCTGCCAGTTCACTCTTACTTACTATTGAGGAAATAAATATAAATAGAACTCATCAACTGACTCAACTCTTCACTATTTATCACCCAAAAAAAGAAGAAGTACCAAAGTTGAGTTGACAAAGACAACGACACGACTGTCCGATGGCTTCTCCATTGAAGAAGCTCATCTCAACCTTTTTGTTTCTCCTATCCTCCACTGTCATCATGGTTGCCTCATCAGAACCACTGTGTCATCCTTATAAATCGATCATAAGCTTCGGTGATTCCATCGCCGACACTGGAAATTATCTACGTCTCTCCGACGTCAATCATCTTCCTCAAGCCGCATTTCTACCTTACGGCGAAACCTTCTTCCATCCTCCCTCTGGCCGTTACTCCGATGGCCGTCTTATCATAGACTTCATCGGTACCTACTTTTTTCCCTCTCTCTGTTTCATACATTTAGGCAAAACCACTTGTTCTCCCAGGGCCGGTCAACATTTTCATGAATCTTAAAAAAAAAAATCAAATTCTTAAAATTTAAGCTTATTTAAGTATTTTTTGGGGTTCTCTGTTCAACCAAATATGTTGATATTTAATTTTTTTTTATAAAATATGTATATATATATATATATATATATATATATATATATATCAAGCCCCTTAACTATTTAAGTTATGGGCAATTTGGTCCATAATCTCATCTGGTACATGTAGGCTGTAGCTAACTGTTGGTACTACCACATTTAAGACATAACTCACTATACTGTCTCAAATAAGGTTGAACTAATGACAATGTATAGTCTCACAACCACTAGATCAGTAATTACTTTGGTCGGTCTTTCTTGCTTGAGCAGCAAGTTAAAAACCCTACTTGCTTCTGAGTATCTGTCTTTGTCTTAACAGCTGAGTTCTTGGGACTACCATACGTACCACCTTATTTCGGATCTCAAAACGTGAGCTTCGAGCAAGGGATTAATTTTGCGGTGTATGGAGCAACGGCCTTGGATCGTGCATTTCTTATGGAAAAAGGAATTAAATCTGATTTCACCAATGTTAGTTTAAATGTTCAGCTTAACACATTCAAGCAGATTTTACCTAACCTCTGCGCCTCGACTTCTCGTGGTTAGAAACATAGTCTTGTTTTCCTTTTTTATTCAATAGTCTTTAAGATGAATGGAGCTTGCTTCTGACTGTTTTGGTGTAGATTGTAGAGAGATGCTTGGAGACTCGCTAATACTCATGGGAGAGATTGGTGGGAATGACTATAATTACCCCTTCTTCGAAGGCAAAAGTATCAATGAGATCAAAGAGCTTGTTCCTCTAATCATCAAAACTATTTCTTCAGCAATTGTGGTAACATATCATTACTTTTCTCTGTTGTATGTGTGTTTAATTTTTTCTTATAACAAATTTGGCAACAAATTAAAACTACAGGATTTGGTAGATTTGGGAGGCAAGACCTTTTTGGTACCTGGAAACTTTCCAATAGGATGTTCTGCGTCGTATCTTACTCTATTTCATAATGCAAAAGAAGAAGAACATGACCCTTTCACTGGTTGTATCCCATGGCTCAACGAATTTGGAGAGTACCATAACGACCAGCTTAAGACAGAACTCAAACGACTACAAAAACTATACCCTCATGTTAACATTATTTATGCTGACTACTACAACTCCATCCACACGTTTTTCCAAGAACCAGCCAAATACGGTTGGTGCACCATTAAAAATATATGTTCTTGACCTCACAGTTGTATTCTTTAACTGATGTTTTTATGGATTATTGTTTTTTAGGATTTAAGAACAGACCTTTGGCTGCTTGTTGTGGAGTTGGAGGTAAATACAACTTCACTGTTAATGAAGAGTGTGGATACAGAGGAGTTAACTATTGTCAAAATCCATCTGAGTATGTAAATTGGGATGGTTATCACTTAACAGAAGCTGCGTACCGCAAGATCGCTCACGGTTTACTCAATGGTCCATATGCAGCTCCTGCATTTGATTGGTCCTGCCCTGGCTCTGCATCAGTGGATAAAAAATATTCTTTCAGCAGTTAATAAGAATTCATTTGTTGTAAAAAAAATGAAGTAAAAAACATTTAGTAACGAAATGATGATGATGATGATGATGATGATAATAATGATTAACAAGAACGCTGAGAGAGCATAATCATTTTCAATTTATTTTGAAATTTAACAATTCATTGTCATCAATTGATAAGCATGCAGTTGACAAAACGAACTGACAAGCATGCATAAACGTTATCTTTATGAAATAAGAAGTCTAAAAAATTATTTTTTCTTTTACAAAACGGATGAAATATAAATAATTATTTTAGACTGCAGCTCCATGACCATTCCCAATGTTTTGACGAGTTTGGTACATCGATTTTAGTGATGTTTTATAAAGTCAAAGATAGTGTGAGATGGTGCTTTTAATCTTTAACTAGACTAGTGTGATAAATTTTAGATCGAACAAACTATATAAAATAAATTAAATTACAGAACCGGACTACTTCTTTATGGGCAGATGATAGCTGTCTTTGTCAGACAACAAATTATCAATGCATCCTGACAAAAGATAAGATCCAATAACTAATGGCTGAAGTCTTTGCATTATCTGTGGTCGAAAAAAGACTATAGAGATCGAGTAAAAGAGACGACTCTATCTTCACATGGCTTCTTCACTGAAGAAGCTCATCTCAAGCTTTCTACTTATCTTTTCCTCCACCATCACTGTTGACTCATCAGAACCGTCGTGTCGAAGTTATAAATCGATCATCAGCTTCGGTGATTCCGGCGCCGACACTGGAAATTATCTCCACCTCTCCGACGTCAATCATCCTCCTCAAGCCGCATTTCCTCCTTATGGAGAAACCTTCTTCCATGCTCCCACCGGCCGTAACTCCGACGGCCGCCTCATCATCGATTTCATCGGTACCTAAACCTTTCCTCTGTTATCTTTTAGGTCTTTCTTGCTTGGACACCAAGTTAGAAACCCTACTTGCTTTGTTTGTTATCCTCTGCTTTTAGGTAGTACTTGCTTGGACAGCAAGTTAGAAACCCTACTTGCTCCCTTTTTGTGATATTGTGTTCATTTTGGTTTATGTAACAGCTGAGTTCTTGGGACTACCATATGTACCACCTTATTTTGGTTCCAAAAACGTGAGCGTCAAGCAAGGGATCAATTTCGCGGTGTATGGAGCAACAGCTTTGGACTGTGCCTTGCTTATAGAAAAGGGAATTGGATCTGATTTTACCAATGTTAGTTTAAGTGTTCAGCTTAGCATCTTCAAGCAGATTTCACCTAGCCTTTGCGCCTCCTCGTCTTCTCATGGTTAGAAACTTGCAACCTTGTTATATGATGATGATGCATCGAGCTCACTTCTGATTGCTTTAGATTGTAAAGAGATGCTTGGAGACTCGCTGATTCTAATGGGAGATATTGGAGCGAATGACTACGATTACATGTTTTTCCAAGGCAAAAGTATCAATGAAGTTGAAGAGCTAGTTCCTCTAGTCATCAAAGCTATCTCTTCGGCAATTGTGGTAATAGATCTGTTAACAGCTCCCCACACACGAGAATGAAACGTTAGTTTTATAATATTAAGCAACAAATCTACAGGATTTGATCAATTTGGGAGGCAAAACATTTTTGGTGCCCGGAACCTTTCCATATGGATGTTTCCCCGCGTATCTTACTCTATTTCAGACCGCAAAAGAAGAAGAATATGATCCTCTTACAGGTTGCCTCTCATGGCTCAATGAGTTAGGAAAAAACCATGATGAACACCTCAAGACAGAACTCAAACGACTCCGGAAACTCTACCCTCATGTCAACATCATTTATGCTGACTACTACAACTCTATGTACCGGTTTTTCCAAGAACCAGCCAAATACGGTCCGTGGGCCTTTTGATACTCTCTGTCCTTGACCCTCACGGTTTGATATTTTAACTGATGTTTTATGCATGGATCTTTTTAGGGTTTAAGGAGAGACCTTTGGGTGCTTGTTGTGGAGTTGGAGGTCAGTACAACTTCACTATTGGTGAAGAGTGTGGATACCAAGGAGTTGGGAGTTGTGAAAATCCATCTGAGTATGTTAATTGGGATGGTTATCATTTAACCGAAGCAACGCACCAGAAGATGGCTCATGGCTTACTCAACGGTCCATATGCAACTCCTGCTTTCGATTGGTCCTGCCTTGGCTCTGCATCCGTGGATACAGAATCTTCTTTTACTAGTTGAAAGACATTCGGTTTTGCATCAGTTGAAATTATTTTAGTAGTTCAAATAATGATGGAAACCTCCCCACACACCCCCCTAAAAATAAAATCATCAACGAAGATTTTAATGAAAAAACCTTAGTTAACATATACTTATGAAAAATCAGCAAGTACTACCACACCCGTTGTGAAATCTCTGCCGATAAAATTTTCAAGCGAAACTAACCTTCTATTTTGTATTTGCATTATAAACGAAAATACAGTTCTTTTTTCTTGTCATAATGTAATTCATTTTATAGAAATGACACTGAGATACAAGAGATTGGATCTAAATCTGCTAAAACTAGCAAAAAGCTATCTAAAAATCCCAAAATATAAAAACTTATTAAATACTATGTTAGGCTTAATTTTCTAATGAAAGAAGACTAAACCATGAAACGTAGAGATCAAGATGTTAGCAATTGGCTCCAGTAAGACCGAGAGGAGACATAAGTGTCAGAAACCTGCAAAAGAAAGATTATAGGTCAACGGAAAGTTCAGGAGCGGAAGAGATCTGAAGGAAATCTGATGCTGTAACAAGCGGAGGCAGGCATCCGGGCCCCGACCAGTTTAAGCTCTTGAATCTGTAGAACCGGAGCTGGAGCTCCACATGTACATGGCGACAGGTATAGGGCCACAGTACAGTTTATATATTAAAGAAAGTGACATAAGAAAAGAATGAAAAAAAAACAATCCTCTAACTAACACTGATATAAAAACTGCGGTTTGTTCAATTTTACTGTCACGGGAATAATAGCATGACTGGTTTAATAAATGCATCAGCTGTGGATGCGAATGGTTATGGTTTCAACTTGAGGCTACACATCAACCAATTTGCAACCATATAGCCTCTGGTAGGCATGTGAAACGCGATACATTTGTGTCGGTTGACAACATTAGTACTAAGAAACTGTTGGAGATAAACATAAAGATAACTTAGGAGTTAAGTTACACCAATCCTAATGAGTATAGGATTAGAGAAAAGGAAATATATGTTCCTAATGAGTTTAGGAAATATAGTCTCTATATAAAGAGTTGCAAGAGTGTTGCATACCTTTGTGTGAGTTTATAGATTAAGATTGAGAGCTTAAGTTTTGTGAGTGTTTCTTAAGCTAATAAAGAAGAGTTTCTTTATATTGAGTTCATATAATCTTTAGACTTATATTTGGTATCAGAGCCACAATTCTCCATCAAGAGTTGATCGAGAGTTTAATTCAAAAGTCATGGGTGACCTAGTGATATCAACGACCAAGAAGGATGGAGGTTCATCTTCCATTAAGTGTCCGAAGTTAACAAGCACAAATTATACTGTATGGGCGATACAGATGAGGATGTTGCTTAAAGTTCATAAAGCATGGGAGGTAATCGAAGTAGAGTCGACGGAAGGAGACAAGAACGATATGGCGATGGCGCTTCTCTTTCAGTCTATTCCGGAAACCCTAATTCTACAAGTTGGAGAACTTGACACAGCAAAAAAGGTGTGGGATGCGATTAAAACTCGTCATGTGGGAGCTGATAGGGTTCGAGAAGCAAGGTTGCAAACTCTTATGGCTGAATTCGAGCGATTGAAGATGAAAGAAACTGATAAAATAGATAACTTCGTGGGCAAGTTATCAGAGATATCTTCAAAATCTGCTGCATTAGGTGAAAGTATGAATGAAGCCAAACTTGTGAAAAAATTCTTGCAAGGACTACCACGCAAGAAGTACATTCACATAGTGGCCTCCCTCGAACAATTACTAGATTTAAATACTGCCAACTTCGAAGACGTAATAGGCAGACTAAAAGCGTATGAGGAACGCATCTCCGCAGAAGAAGAAGAAGAAGAAGACACACAAGGAAGTCAAAGCAAGCTCATGTACAGCAATACAGAACCTCAAAAATATCAAGATGGAGGATATAGAGAACGAGGGCGAGGTGGCAGATACTATGGCCGCGGAAGAGGACGAGGGCGGTCGTATTGGGAGAACAGAGACTCATCAAACGTCACATGTTACAGATGTGACAAACAAGGTCACTTTGCAGCTGTGTGTCCAGATAGACTACTCAAACTACAAGAGACAACCGAGACTAAAGAAGGTGAAGACACTCAAGCAGCCGAAGGACTTATGATGCACGAGATAGTATATCTTAATGAGCAAAACGTGAAACCCAAGGAGATCGAGTCTAGTACCGATGGAGACAAAGTATGGTACTTAGATAATGGTGCGAGCAATCATATGACTGGAAACCTGAGCTACTTCAACAGCATTGATAACAGCATCACCGGGAAAGTACGATTTGGAGACGATTCTAGGATAGATATCAAAGGGAAAGGATCTATTCGTTTCATCAGTCAAGACGGAAAGAAAAAAATCCTTTCAGATGTCTATTACATACCAGCACTAAGAAGCAATATCATAAGCCTCGGACAAGCTACAGAATCAGGCTGTGATGTAAGGATGAAACAAACTTATCTTACGATTCATGACCAATATGGAAACTTGATCATGAAAGCATCAAGATCACGAAATCGCTTGTACAAAGTGACGATGGAGATAGAGGAAGCAAAGTGTTTTCAACTTCAAGAACAGGAAGATTTTTCACGATGGCATGCACGTCTCGGTCACCTTGGTGTTGACGCCATGAAAGCAATGAGTGGGAAAGAATTAGTGATCGGACTTCCGACTCTAAAAGTAGAGAAGGAAACATGCGAAGCGTGCTTACGTGCAAAGCAAACAAGAAAACCTTTTCCTACAGCTACTTCATACCGCGCGACCAAAGCATTGGAACTAATACACGGCGACCTTTGCGGACCGATAACGCCACCCACCGCAGGAAGAAGCAGATACATATTTGTGCTTATCGATGACTACTCACGCTACATGTGGTCCATACTTCTGAAAGAAAAGAGCGAAGCTTTCGAGAAATTCAAACGCTTCAAGTCCGTTGTTGAGAAGGAAACCGGTACAATCATTAAGATGCTCAGGACAGATAGAGGTGGGGAGTTCACAAGCAATGAATTTGAAAGTTTCTGTGAGATATCAGGGATACAACGACACTTAACCGCTCCTTATACGCCACAACAGAATGGAGTGGTAGAGAGGCGAAATAGAACCCTATTGGAGATGACTAGGAGCATTCTAAAGCACATGGAGGTACCAAATTATCTGTGGGGAGAAGCAGTAAGACACTCGACTTATCTGATCAACCGCATCGCAACGAAGACCTTGATACTACAAACACCGTATGAGGCTCTTAAAGGAAGAAAGCCGAACATTTCACATCTTCGAGTGTTTGGATGCATTGCTTATGCAAAAGTCGAGGCGCACAAACTGAAGAAATTAGACAATCGGTCTCGAACTCTTGTACATCTTGGAACGGAGCCTGGCTCCAAGGCCTATAGATTACTTGATCCAACACAACAGAGAATAATAGTGAGCAGGGATGTCGTTTTCGATGAGAATAAACCATGGAAGTGGAACAAAAGCGAAGTTAGAGAAGAGACAGAAGAACCGGGAATGTTCAAAGTTCCACTTAAAAGCTATGAGAGCAACGAAAAAGAAGAAGAAGGTGTAGTGTCAACGTCCAAAATTGATCAAGAAGGAGATAAAAGAAAAGAAGCAAGAGAATCGCGAAACCAAGAAGAAACAGAGGAAAGTGGTGATGAAGAAACAGAGTATCATAGCGAAGAAGAAACAGAGATACTCCCAAGACGATCTACTAGGTTAAGTAGGAAGCCCGGCTACCTCGACGACTACATCTGTCTCGCGGAAGCAGAAGGAGAGCGTCTTCTTCTACTGTTAAACGAAGAACCATGGGATTTTAGAGAAGCGATAGAAGAGAAAGTATGGTGTGATGCGTGTAAAGAGGAAATCAAGTCTATTGTGAAGAACGGAACATGGAATCTCGTCAACTTACCCTCTGGAGCAAAAGCAATTGGATTAAAGTGGATATTCAAAATAAAGCGGAATGCCTATGGAAGCATAAACAAATATAAAGCAAGGTTAGTGGCGAAAGGCTACATTCAGCGCCATGGTATTGATTTCGAAGAAGTCTTCGCACCAGTTGCTCGTATAGAGACTGTCAGGTTCCTAATCAGTCTCGCAGCCTCAAATGAATGGGAGATCCACCACTTAGACGTCAAGACAGCCTTTCTTCATGGAGATCTTAAAGAAATTGTGTATGTAAGTCAACCCGAAGGATTTGAAGTTAAAGGACAAGAAGAAAAGGTGTATAAGCTTAACAAAGCGTTGTACGGTCTAAGACAAGCCCCAAGAGCTTGGAACGAGAAGCTCAATAAGGTTCTTGAGAAACAGAACTTCAAGAGATGTTCAAAAGAACCTTCCTTGTATCGCAAGAAAGTGAGAGGACGTCTTCTTCTTGTTGCAGTGTATGTCGATGATCTGTTAGTCACTGGTTCAGAGCGTTCTATGATATATGAGTTTAAGGAGGAGATGTCAAAGAACTTTGAGATGAGTGATCTTGGGTTGTTATCTTACTATCTTGGTATTGAAGTATGTCAAGCTAAAGGAAGAATTACATTGTCTCAAGAAAGATATGCAAAGAAAATATTGAGTGAAACGGGGATGGGAGAATGTAATGCTGTTCAGACACCAATGGAGTTTGGTCTGAAAATTTCAAAGGCCGAAGAAGAACAAAGCATTGATGAAACAGATTATAGGCGCAAGATTGGTTGCTTACGGTACCTCCTGCACACGCGTCCTGATCTTGCATTCAGCGTTGGTCTGTTGTCAAGATATATGCATAACCCCAAGACTTCACACGGAGTAGCATTGAAACAGATCCTGCGATACCTAAGGGGAACAACGAAGCTCGGACTTGTATATAAGCATGCAAGCACAATAGAGTTGAAAGGATACAGCGACTCAAGTCACAACATAGATGATGATGACGGTAGGAGTACTACTGGTCACATATTCTACTTGAATGACTGTCCAATTACTTGGTGTTCTCAAAAACAAGAAACCGTGGCATTATCATCTTGTGAAGCAGAGTTCATGGCTGCAACTGAAGCTGCGAAGCAAGCCATATGGCTGCAAGAACTCCTGGAGGAAATTAAATCATCGAGAAGCCGAGTCAGAAAGTGATCATTCGACTGGACAATAAGTCAGCTATAGCCCTTACTAAGAATCCAGTCTTTCACGGACGCAGCAAGCACATTCACAAACGCTATCATTTTATCAGAGAATGTATTGAGAACGAGCAAGTAGATGTCCAACATATTCCGGGAACAGAGCAAAAGGCAGACATCTTAACCAAAGCTTTAGGAAGAATCAAGTTCAAAGAAATGAAAGACCTTGTGGGAGTTCAAGATCTTGAAGAAGTTAACTTTAAGTTTAAGGGGGAGAATGTTGGAGATAAACATAAAGATAACTTAGGAGTTAAGTTACACCAATCCTAATGAGTATAGGATTAGAGAAAAGGAAATATATGTTCCTAATGAGTTTAGGAAATATAGTCTCTATATAAAGAGTTGCAAGAGTGTTGCATACCTTTGTGTGAGTTTATAGATTAAGATTGAGAGCTTAAGTTTTGTGAGTGTTTCTTAAGCTAATAAAGAAGAGTTTCTTTATATTGAGTTCATATAATCTTTAGACTTATAGAAACTTTGACAATCAATCATAGCTTAAGGGAACACATACAGTTAGATATAAATAGACAGCTAAAGAAATTTGCAATATATTTAAATTTAGACCAGGTAAAAATTAAAGGGACTGTTGTTGAAGGATATCACCCTAGCGATGTTTTCAAATCGACAAAAAAAAAGGAGAAAGAAGAGAGACAAAGTTGATACCAAAACTAAAGTGAGAGGCAATAGTTTAACCTAGTCTTCCGCCTGACAACGAACTTAATTTGGATCGCATGTTTTTCTTCCAGCTTGGTCCATATAATAGCGTGCGTCTTTCCCGAGTCTTTACCTAAAATGAACATGGTTGCTTTTTGAGGTGCATGCATTCTTCCTTTGCACTCGGCACACCCTTTGAGATTAGCTTTATTTTTGAGAAATGACATCAACATAGAAAACCTCACTTTCTTGGGCGGACGGGGGCGATAACCTGTCCCAAAGGTCCACGGACGCTCACGGTCCCGACGACAGTACTGTAGAAAAGATATACAATTTTTCCAGAAGGGTGAGCATTCTTTACAAAGCTCTACATAATCAACACCTTGTGTTTCCAAAGACAAGGCCATTGTTTTGACAAAACGCTGGTAGCCGCAGCCTCTATTGTTGGAAGCAATGACAAAATCTTTATCAATAGATCATCGGGCAATTCACTTAGACTTTTCATATGATCCTTTTGATATTAATTTCTCCTGCTGAAGATTAACATTGAAACATCAAACAAAGTTTAGTGGAAACAAACTAAGATCCTCTAGATGGAAATAAAACAAGAGAAATAGACCCAAGTAATCAAATCAAATTTCTTACAAAACCTTCCCGAACCCTCCCTAAATTCACAGAGACTATTGTTATTAACGTTTTACTGCTTGGAAATCAATTCAATGTTAGTACTAAACCTTCCTTCTGTGTGACGGCCAAGTAAACCCTAATTCACAGAGACTTGATTTTTTTTTGTTTTCATGTTTGGTTAGAGGTAGGCCTGGGCATTCGGGTCGCCGGGTCGGGTTCGGATCGGGTCCTTTCGGGTCCGGGTCTTTCGGGTCTAAGAGTTTAGGACCCGATAGGGTAATTTCAAATTCTCGGTTCCGGGTCAGTTCGGATCGTGCCGGATCCGGGTCGGGTCGGGTCTTAGATAGTCAGACCCATTCGGGTAATTAGAATTTATCGGTTCGGATACGGTTCGGTTTCGGGTCGGGTTCGGTTCGGGTTTGATCTAAAAAAGACCTAAAAATACAAAAAAATATCTGAAAATATTTATATATCCTAAAATATTCAAAATTTTATTCAAAATTTGTGTTTTTATTATATTAAAATGTGTATATATACTGAACTATGCGAGATACAATAACAATTTGTTGTCTCCTAGTGGTTGACCCCCATGTTCTCTTGACAAATAACCCGTCTTCGATTCTCCCTTGATGCATTTTATTTAATTTACATTATTAATTCGGGTACCCATCGGGTTTCGGGTTTGGGTCGGGTCGGGTCCAAGACCCGCGGGACCTCTGCAACAAGACCCGATAGGGTAATTTGATCGGGTCGGTTCCTACCCGGACCGGATTTTTTCGGATCGGTTTCGGATCGGGTCTTCGGGTCCGGGTAAAATGCCCAAGCCTAGTTAGAGGTATCAAACAGCTCTTTTATTGATTAACTAGTTACATTAAAAAAATTATAAATTAATACGCAATAAGTTAATAAACACTATAAGATAATGATTTTTTTAATTCCAATTTGGGCCGGTTCAAAATATGCTGCAAATCGATAAAATTATAAGATAATAACATTACAAAATCCTATATAAATATATGGCACCGTTAAAATCACAAATTAATAATCTATCTATATGTATATTTTATATAAGTACAAACTAAACATTGGTTTTATATCAAAATTAAATTATCAAAAGTTTATTAACAATTCAATATATTTTGATAATATTTAACAAAATTATATTTAAAATAAAATTATATCTAAAATCATATTTAAATTCTATGAAAGATAAAAATATACACAAGTAATATAATAAAACAGTATGAAATTATAAAATTTAATTAAAGTATATACAGTAAAATCAACTCTTTTCTTATTTTATAAATAAAAATATCAAAAATCTAAAAAAAAAAATCTTTTTGTAAATTAATCTTTATAAATTAATAAAATACCATAGTACGAATATTATTAGTTTATAGAAATTTTACTGTATATGGTTTTCCTTATATAACATGGAGAGAATGGACGAGTTCAATTCGTTGTAGGGGTGGGCGTTCGGGTATCCGTTCGGGTTCGGATCGGGTATTTCAGATTTTCGGGTATTTCGGTATAGAGGTGTAGAACCCGTTCGGGTATTTCTGTACTTCGGGTCGGGTTCGGATATTTTTAGTTCGGTTTCGGTTATTTCGGATCGGGTTCGGATATTTAGATTTTGAAGAAAAAAATAAAAATTTTCATTTCTCAAATTTCTTGTATTTAAATATATAACTTTCCACTTAACTATTTTTTTTATTTTTAATAGATTGAATGATTAATAGATTTGGACATAACATTTTCAATCTAAAAAGACATTAATTTGGTTATTGTTTTTAAATTTTGGATGTTACTTTTTGTTAATTGTTGAAATAAAAAGTTTGACATGCATTTTAAGTGAATAGCAAATCACCTTCTACGTAATTGTATGTATATCATATGAATTTAAAGTATGTGTAGTATCAATATAAATATTTTATATAAAATGAAGGATGTAAACTAGAAATATAAGGTTAATTATATATATGTTCGGTTATTTTCGGATATCCATTCGGGTTCGGATATTACCCATTCGGGTTCGGATATCCAATCTCTCCTAATTCAATACCCGTTCGGATATTTTGCTACTTCGGTTCGGATTTCGGTTCGGATTTTTCGGATCGGGTTCGGGTGCCACTTCGGATTTCGGGTAAAGTGCCCATCCCTAATTCGTTGATTCCAACTTTACTTTTTTCTTGTTCTTGGGAATGTGTTTCCTTTTTTAATAGCAGATGTAAATATTTTAGCAAATTAAAATATATTATATTTTATTAAAATTAAAATAGTTTTTATTCAAATTAAAATTAAAATTAAAATATACAATGATATGTTGCCATGCTTAGTTTCTTGAAAGGAGCAGGTTTGTAATCCGGTTTGATGATTAAATGGACCAGTAAATTCGAATAATTGAATTAACCAGGGGTGAAACAATTAAACCGGGTTGTATATAAATATCGGACCAAAGGGAACGAGTCGTCGTCTCCTTCTTCGTTAGCATCGAATTCAATCAGATACGATGGAGAGCGAGAGCAGCGAAGAAGAGATTGCTACCTCAGGGATCCCAAGAGGAGGCCCAATCTATCTCCCCAACATGGTGGGACAAGTTTCTTCAGTGCCCGAGTTTCAATCTTCGTTTCTCACTCTCCTCCACGATTTCGAAACTCACTTATCTTCCTCTTCTCACCAACATGATCTCTCGTAAGTATTCATTCATTGGCCCTATCTCTTTCTCTCTCTTTTTCTAATCAGTGTTTGGGATTGTTGTTGATGGCAGAACTGATGCTCTCAAGATTTATACTGACGAGGAGCTCACTGATATGGCTATGAAGGAAGCCTTTAAGGAAGATAACCTCTCTTTACGTGATGATGATGATACCTTTTCTATAAACGAGCTCGAGCAGTCTCTGATCGTTTCTCATCCGTAAGCTATCGCTTATGCTCTTTTCTTATGTGAATCTTTGGTTAGAAAAGCGAATTGGGATGTGTAGCTTTCTATTAGGTTGTGGTAATGTTCAGTGAGTGCTTCTAGAGTCAAAGTAACGTTTTTGACTTAAAAGATAATTGTGGAACTGTAAACAAACGATTTTTATATGCATCCCTGCAGTGAAAATCCATCAGCTGAGAACGAAAGAGGTACGAAAAGAAGGCGGACGGTAAAGACGGGTGCAGTGAAGAAGACAGTCAAGAAGACTGAGGTGAAGAGAACAGTAAAGAAACCTGAGGTGAGTTTATGTGAGCTAAGATTTTACTATGAGCTTTGGTGTAGTTATGCTGATTGCTTTATTTGCAATCTTTTATGATTGATACTGTCGTTTTGTCAGGAAGCTTATATAGCCAGAGTAGAGCAGCTTGCTAAACTTAAACAAAAGCAGGATGAGGATAAAGCTGATGTGAGGCTACACTGCTTCAGGTCTGCGATCACTACTTTGCTGATGTATTTATCTACCTTATATGTTTTTGTGCTGATGTTAACACAGTTTTTGACTTTCGTTCAGCGAAACTTGGGAAGATTGTGAAGATGCAAGTACATCTCTAGAAGGCTTTGAGAAGATGCAATCGCTAAAGTCCGTTGATAACTATACGGCAAGTGATTTTTCCCTTTCTGTGTCTGTTTTGAATCTGCTGACTCATCCCGCTAAACAAATGATCATCTTCCTATTTACACAGCTAGTGAAGACATCAGACATCCAGGGGACAGTAGATACGCTATTTCCTGAGGTCATTTTGTGTGTTGAGATTTATAACAGTCGCAAATCCAAGGTAACTGCATTGTTCTCTACATCTTTAATTCACTGTAATATACTTTTTTTTTTTTGAGAAATCAACGCCTTCTTCAGCCCATGTAGATACTAAATCTTGTTCAGTCAGTATAGTTGATTAGACATAGATGCAGTATGCATATGCAAACACCATTAATAATAGTATCTGTGTGAATTTTTTGTCCAGACCCAAGAATTTTTGGTTCTGGGACGTCAAATGTTAACTGAATTAAAGGACAAGATACACTGTGTTACAGACCAGGTGATGGAAAAGGCTGGCAAGTATGATCCCTCTGGATACTTCCTCATTGAAGTAAGAACTAATCTTTTTCATTTTTCTCATCTTTTGATGGCTGACTTAGTTTAGCTCTTCTTCTGTGATCTAACTAGATGCTATTTTGCTTGTTTAGGATATCTTTCACAACGATTTAAGGAACCGCAAGGCAGCAGATTACAGCAAACCTATACTAAACTGGCTATGGAACTCAAAAGATGAAGCACTTAAAAAATGGGAAGGCATTATAACGGGAGAACTACAACAAAAGCAGAGAACGGCTCTAGGTGTAACGAAAGCCATGGATTTGCCTCGTTTTGGATCTGCAGAGATGCAGAGTACACGTTTCTGTGATTTAAGATTCAGGCTCGGAGCTAGTTATCTTTACTGTCATCAGGGAGATTGCAAGCACATGATAGTGATACGGGACATGAGGCTGAGCCATCCAGAGGATGTTCAGAACAGAGCGGCATACCCGAGACTGATATATCAGTTGAAAACGAGGCCTCAGAAATGCAGCGTTTGCAAGATATACAGAGCTTCTAAGGTTGTATTGGATGACAAGTGGGGAAATGAGAATCAATGCTATTACTGTGATATTTGTTTTGGCCATCTGCACAACGAGGGTGGTCCTCTGTATTGTGACGTCCCAGTCTTTGATTATGTGTATGAGTAGATATGCATCTCGTTACAGAATCATTAGAAGATTGAAAGAAAGAATATAGTTGTCCATGATTCTTTTGTTTTTTTTTTGGTCTTAAATCAAAATAGAATAAATAGAAATGTTTATGTTTAGCCTATATCTGAAATAGAGGAGATTCCTTGAATTTCTGGTACCTCTCTCTGTCTTCTCAATTTCAAAACTGAAATTTGTGTCTCCATTTTAGAAAACGTCAAAACAAAAACAACAGAACAAAACCAATGTCTTGGAACATCCAAATAACATTTTTTCATTGTTGAATATAACTTGTCTCAATAACAAACTCATAAAGACCAAAAAAAAAGAGAGGTTAAGTTTTGGACAGAAGATGGGAGCATATAGAGCAGAAGATGATTATGATTACCTCTTCAAGGTGGTCTTAACCGGAGACTCCGGCGTGGGGAAATCTAATCTGTTATCTCGTTTCACCAGAAATGACTTCAGCAACGACTCACGTGCCACCATCGGTGTTGAGTTCGCCACACGTAGCATCCAATGCGATGACAAGATCGTCAAGGCTCAAATCTGGGATACCGCCGGTCAAGAAAGGTACAAAAGTTAATCCAAGAACGTGTTCTTAACACATTTTCTTAAAACATATTTTCGTTTTAGGTACCGAGCCATCACGAGCGCATATTACCGAGGAGCCGTTGGCGCGTTGCTAGTCTACGACGTGACGCGTCACGTGACGTTCGAGAACGTTGAGAGATGGCTAAAGGAGCTAAGGGACCACACCGACGCGAACATTGTGATAATGCTCGTTGGTAACAAAGCTGATCTTCGTCACCTTCGAGCCATCTCTACCGAAGATGCCAAGGGGTTTGCGGAGAGAGAGAACACGTTCTTCATGGAGACATCTGCGCTTGAAGCTCTGAACGTTGAGAATGCCTTCACCGAAGTTCTCACTGAGATTTACAGAGTGGTTAGCAAGAAAGCGCTTGAAGCTGGAGATGATCCAACCACTGCTTTGCCTAAAGGACAGACGATTAACGTCGGAGATATCTCGGCTGTTAAAAAACCTGGTTGCTGCTCTGCTTAGATACACAACCATTGTATTTTATTTATTAAACATTTAACATTTTCACTAATTTCTTGCACATTTGTATACATACATACATTCTTGGAAAATCATCAGACAAACAAAGTTTTTTTCTTGTTAAGTTTATACTCTACAATGGCTTGCTTTGTGATCTCATCTCCCACCCTCCCTCTTTCTCTCTACTTCGAAAAGATCGATGATTCTTGTAGATGTGCCATTGTTAATGCAACATCTCTCATCTCACGACTGCATTTCCCCATCTGCAACAAAAACAACCTGATCAGTTTATAAGAGTTGAGCGTGGAAGCCCAACTAAACATGCTTTTGATATGTTTATTCCAATTGCAAGATATGTCTTGTAATGACTAATGACAAAGCTAAATACAGTTCCAAATCAATCCTAATCTCATAATCAATAAGATATATAACATGAAACTCACCTGGAGAATCATTTCTCTTCATCGGGTTTAGGAGACTTAGAACTCGATTGGAGTGAAGGAAGAGGATTAGAGCCTTTGATGATCCAACCGAGTCCGAAGAAGACGCCTCCGGCGAGAATCGCAGTGCCCCAAGCGTGTGAGTACCACTTGCTGTACTGCCTTATCGCGAACTTCCACTGCTCCCTCAGCGTCGCCTGATCCGGATTCACCGACTCTGGCCGGTTAGGATACGTCATCCTCTGACCCGAGAAGCTCGAATTCGATCCGATCTCTGTCGCCGGTTTCTTCGCCGACGAAGAAGAAGCGGCGTTGTTGTTGCTGTTATCGGGGATTTGGCTCTTCTCAGACATTGTCGTCGTCGTCGTCGTCGTCGTTATCCTTCAGATGCTGAAATGTAGCCTATTATAACTAAAGGCCACAGACACGTGGCGGTTGGTAAATGCCATAAGACAGTTTATGACAAATATGATACCGGCACGTGTCGGTTGAGAAGTAACGTGGCGTGTTAGGAGCTCATTTGCTCTTATCAGTTGTAAAACGACAGCGTTTGGGTTGCTTCGTGACTTCTAATAGCCACCGACACGTGTCGGTTGTTAGGAGCTCACTTTCTCTCTATCAGCTGTAACTGTAACTAAGCGACGGCGTTTGGTTGCTTCGTGACTTCTAATAGCCACCGACACGTGTCGGTTGTTAGGAGCTCACTTTCTCTCTCAGCTGTAACTTGTAACTGTAATAACTAAACGACGGCGTTTGGGTGATTCGTCGACCTCAGGCTCAAACCCCCTTAGGGTTTAGGAGGGACTGTGATTTTGATTTTAATCAGTTCATCATCAATGGCTTCCTCTACTACTTCCTCTCCTTCTCTTCTCTTCCCTTCTCGAAATTTCGCATCTTTTCCATCAATCCCCCTCCATAGAAGCTCCGTCTCCTTCATTCGCTGTATCTCCAAGAACCCTTCTCCGTCCACCACCACCACAAGCGAGGACGACATTCTCCGTTTCGTGGCGAACTCCGACGGAAAGGCACTTCCATGCGTGCGGACCTACGAGAACAACTCAGCTCGGCTCAGCCTCGTCGGCACTGTAGCTTTCGATCAAGCTTTAACCGCGGCTGCAGCCGACGGTGGCGAAGCCGCCGATGAACACCTTCGCGAAAACGTACCCGTCATGGTGGTTGAGACTGTTTTCCCCGGAGGATCCGACCCGAAGGCTACTGTCTCGACCCGATTGGTAAAGTTTAAGTTTTTAGCCTGAAGCAATGCGGCATTGATTCTATGTTGTGACATGTCAAGATCGCTTTTTTTTACAGTTCTTGCCGACAAAGAAAGTTAAAGAGCGAGCTAAAAGGCTGAGGAGGTCTCTCTCCGAGGATCTTTCCACCGGAGATTTGTCAAAAAACATACTTGCGATGACGTTCAGACAAGTTGTGCTGCGACAGTTGTGGAACTTTCAGCTTGTTTTGTTTGGACCTGGAGCTGAAAGAGAAATGGGAGATTACGAAAGCACTCGTGAGGATTCTACGTCCTTCATTGTTAGCTCATCTGATGAACGAGTTATATCTGTTATTGCAGAAGTTATATGCATCTCCGCTCTTCAAAACACCGAGAAGCATTTCCTTGATGATTATCTGGGGAAAGCTAAGTTTCCCTTTTTCAAGTGGTTAACGAAACACAGGAGGATTGCTTCAAGAGACTCCTCGGTTGTTTTGCATAAGGTATTCGACGATGAGCTAAACGAGAATGCAAACCAGTTGCTCGAGTATTTCCAGTCGAGGAAGGAAACCTACAAAGTTACGGAATCAAGGCAAAGAAGTCGGTGGTGGAACTTGTCTGCTAAGTCTAAGTTGGAAAAAATTGGTGGCACTGGGTTTAGTAATTGGGCAAGTGAGTATCTACCTGCATATCGATTAGAGATTGATAGTGCAATACTTGGGGATGTAAAGCTTGAAGGCTGGAGAAAGTCTAGTGAGAATAAGTGGGAGGTTCTTCTAACCCACTCCCAAATGGTAACGACATTTTCTCTTTCTTAGCGTTTGCATTCCCATCTAGACTTTTGTTCCTGATGCTTTGTGTGACATGGAATGGCATTGTCTTAGAAAATGTAGAATCGATCATAAGAGTAGTCATTCCTTTACCCTATAAATGTAACAAGGAGATGCTAATAGATTGTGTGGCAATTAGAGTTAGCAAGATGAATCAATCCTGCGATAGTGCGATGTGTTATTTCTTGTTCTACTGCATTTTATGTGCGCTCTAGTGACTAAGGTGTTTGTTTCCACGCATGTGAATTCATGAGGTCCCCCTACATTCCTGACATTTGTTATAAAACTCTTTAGGTTGGATTGGCTGAAGCGTTGGATATTTACTTTGAAGATATATACTCACTTCCCAGGAAACAGCTACCGTGTGATGCTTTTGGTAATTATGGTAACTTACCCAATGAAAAGGTATAAAATGAAGTATGTAGTCAGTGCTAATTTTGGTATATCATGTTTGTGTGTTATTCGTATTCTCCATGATTAATCACTTGCTCTATTAATCAGTCTGTTTCAGATTAAATTATGTTTTCGTGTTTATTTTTAGAGCTTGCAACATATGGTAGTGAAATGTTATAATTTAGTAAGATTGGCTTAGGTGTGATAGCTTTGCCTGTGAAACTTATGTGAACTTCTTTGGTTTGTTTATTCTCTGTTGGCAGAGAGGACTGTCTTTGTTGAAAATGATATCTGTCACCGTTGCCAGTGGAATTCTTCTTCTTGCCGTGAGTGCTGCGGCTCAGTTCTCTATTCCTCAGAAAAGCGAGAGAAAGTATCCTGGAAAAAGCCAAGATATTTCATGGTCAGAGAGTGAACTGTTGTCTCATCAATCTTCAGATACCTCCGAGGTATGATGAACTCTGTATTACTGAGATCAATCTTAAACATTAACTACTGTTATTATCCGGCGTTTTCATTTCAATTGTTCTTTAAAACTAAAGTCTGCGACTTCAAAATGAGTGTAGTTGGAGTCATTCTGTGGATTAGTCGTCAACAAGCTAAAGGATGCTTACTCTTGGGTAGGAGAGATAACTGTAGAAAGCAGCATAGGGGCTTGGATTGGAGAAGTACCTGATTACTTAAAAGAAACTAGCAGAGCTAAAGCCACTGAAGATAACGTCGGTACAGGCTCTTCTCTTCTGGAGAAACTTAATGAAGACGCAAAAGCATCTGCGCAAGAAATCGCTACTTACCAGGTAATTAATCTCAGTGAAAGTATGTCAAGCATATAATCTTTTCATAAAATTGAAATCTTCATGATTGTTGGTTATCTAATGGAAGCAGGTAGTGTTATCATCCGAAGGTAAAATCATAGGGTTCCAACCGACTAGCCGTGTGGCTGTGAACCACTGGTCTGCTAATCCTTTAGCTAAAGAACTTTACAGCGGAAGAAAACTCTCACCTGGTAACTTCATGATTCTCTTCCTTTTCAATTCCTTAATCTTAATGTCTTTCCTATCCCTTAATGATGATGGTGTGTTCATTATCCCTGTTACAGGGCTTATCGAGCGTGGTCTCAAGAGTGGACGACCTCCGACAAAAGTAGTTGTGTTGGAATTGTTAATGTCTGTGAATTCAGATCGACCTTTTGCACTGGTCAGACCATTACGGGCGCAATAAAACCATAAGTGCCCCTAGTCTCTTTAGATGAAAATTTACAATACATGTAGAATATGATTTATTGCTTATATAAAACTGGTTATCTCATTCAACATAGATCAAACTGTATATCCCATCGGTTACATAAACCGGAATGTCAGTGAATCATAAAAACAGTCTTCTTCTCCAGTTAACTTTCCTGCTTTGGGTTAGAAGAAACAAGCTCTTAAACTCCAGGACAGTCTTCTGCATTTCCTTGTTATATATATATATATATATATATATATAAACTCCATGGATAGAGATGGTTATAGTTATATAAGAAATAAATATACTAGTCATGTAGACGCGTCTTCGGTTGCTGCCAGATTAAATGCTAAGCAACAGCTTTTCTTCTCAATTGACATAATAGTCAGTTAGATTTCCGACAAGATAGTTAAACTCTTCACCTACTCCATACTCATTGGTCTGCTCTACTGTGTTCTGAACATTTCCAGTGGCCACTTTTGTGTTCACTTTATTCCTTCCTTTGATGCAGCGTTTGTTGTTGTTGTTTTCTTGAGGGAACTCAGCGGTGAGTCTTCTCATCTGTTTCTGCAGATCAGCCACGGAGTCAGTTGATACTTTGCCTTTTGAATTCTTCTTCCCATCAACAACGAGCTTGAGCTCGAGCCTGTACAAGGCACAAGCATCGCAGTTGTTGATCTCGTACTCGTAAAGATGCCATTCGAAATGGTGCAGAGGCTGTGGATCCATGTAGTAAGATCTTTTCAGCCCTCCAAACTCGCTCATGACCTGTTTGCGTGACTCGTGCCAGCCGCGACCGTTGTAATCCGGTAAAGACCTTTGCTTCCTGTTCCCGCTCTCAAAGGCCCTCCTTGGCTTGTCAAAGAATAGCCACTCCCTTAGTGTCTCACTCTCTAGAACCGTGAGATCAAAGAGCTCTACACTCACCACAATAAAATCAAGATTCGATTACAATCAACTTGAGAATGGTGTGTGAGTTTCAAGAAAGCGAACACTTACCTGGAGCGTTCCATGGAGATTTAGCAGTTGCAGCTCCTTCACATTCAGGAATACCGACATCTTTTCCTCCAGCCTTTGCGCTAAGAGCAGCAAAAAGCAGACCATCTTTCAAACCAATGCCTCCCGGACGCACCACGGGGTTCATACCAGGTGGACCTTCATTGAAAGCCAGTGCAGCGTGGAAGCTGCTGCAGTAATCCTGGAACCAGTCGAGTCCTTGAGCAGGCCTAGGGCAGTCCCAAAGAGCACATTTTGGACCCAAGAACGCAGAGGGTGGAGGACAGATTATTGGGATGAAAGCAGATATATCCAAAGGACCCTCTACACCATAACCAGGACCATCATTGAAACCACCATTGAAGCTTGGTTCAAACTCTTGCTGCAGATTGTACTCCAAATGAGCTGTTCCATCCAAGTTGTTGCCAACTACTAAGGGAGGATCTTTGCAATGATCAGCCAATGGACCATATTGTTCAAGATTCTGATCAGTAGGCTCGAGCTTGGGCGCAGCTAATTTGCTAGTTGCATCATCTTCCTCATCACAGAGCTGAAGCAGCCGACAAATGTCTGTTGAGAAAGACCCCAGAGTACCACCCTGCTAAGGACACACAGCTAACAATGACTCAAAAACAAGAAAGAAACTAAAAGCCATGTAACACATTTGCCATCAAACCATGCATGTTACAAGAATGAAACGAATAATAGATTATTATTATTACTTGTTGCAAGGATGATGCTGGAGATGGCTCGTTGAGCTCTGACTTCCACTCACGAAGCATCAGATTCACTTGCTCCTCAAGCAGTGTCACATCAAGAGCGCTGCTCTCTTTCCTTGCAAACTGAAGATCCAGTAGCATGCCTTGCAGATTATCAACACGGTTCTTGGCCTTATCCTTGAACAGCTTGTGAGAAACAGATCTGCAAGTAGTCTTGGATCGTTTCCCCGTCATTAAGGAAAAGTCTCTCCAAGAAAAACTTCCTCGCACAGATACTTGTAGAACAACACAAAGGGACAAGATAATTAAAACCCCACAAAGGAATAAGAGAGAAACGTTGCTTGCTTCTCTTCGTTCTCTACTTTTCCTTTTATAAACTAAACTCAATGACTTAAAAAAGACGACCATGTATTATTATCTGTCTTACACAGTTACACTTGGAGAAATATCACATACCACTTGTAGTCTTGTAATGACCATGCTGTTTATTCCTAATTAATACCGTATATTTTAATCAATATTTGCGACTTACCATTATTTTGGAAAATAAAATATAAAAGTAAGTACCTTATGGATTTTCTTTATTCTTTAATTGGTTTGCTCATGTCATCATCCTATATAACACCTTATGTTATGAAAGTTCTGAAAGAAATACTATATTTTTTGTAAGATGTAATTTTGCTATTTTGTTTTCAATGGAATAAACCATAGCTTAATTATGTGCATGTGTCTTCACAATTTTATGTTTGAAGTATTTCTTTGATTATATTGCCACTAGGACTTTTCTTTAAATTTGTTTTTTTTTTCAAATTTTGACTATTTTGTTTTCTTTGGGAAAAAAATCAGATACTTTTAGTCGAGTTTGACTGATGAAATTTTATGAAATGATGTGTTATATTTAAAAGGCCACTAATAAACAAAATTTCAAGTATTTGATGAATCCAAAGCTACAAAACTCTCTAGTTAAAGATGGATCGTTTCCAAAGAAAGCAGAAAACTACTCTATATTTAGATGCAAAAGAGAAAGAGGTGGGAAGAACAGGACATATTGGCAAGGAATGGAATAAATAACTTTGTTTCCACTACATATGTTCCTCCACATCCATATTCCTTTTTCTGTGATGCTCATTTCTTTTCATTATACCACTAAATTTCATATTCATCAAAGGTCATATTCTATATTTATTTTATTTATTATTTCCTTTTCATATACATATTATCTTTCTGTAAACTCCTGAATAAAATCCAAAACTCATCTAGTTTGTTTATAAGATAGTCTTGCTCATCATAATTTTTTATTTGGACTAAATATGATAATAATATGAATTCTCCTTGTTTCAATTAAAATATTCATATTTGTTATATATGTAGAGATTATGAAGGGCACATATGATTAAATCTGATGTAGAGTTGTAGATAGAGTGACAAAGATATATATATAATTTGGTGTCTCTCTCTCTCAAAGTCGCTTTCCTAATGAATTCGTCATTATCCAAGCATTGCCTACGAGCAATACCAAATCGAAGCAAACAAAAGTTGAAAACACAAAGAAGTAGGAGCAATGAAACCTCAACATCAAAACCTTTTTTTTTTGTCACCTAATTTGACTAGATAGTTGTTATAAAGCAGATTGTTCTTAATGATGAAGACGGTACATGTATGTATCTATGATGATGCTCGATCTACAAGAATATGAAGGAGAGAATTTGGAAACTCCTCAGCTCTTCAAGAATCATTACCAGTATTTTATTGTAAACTTTGGTTGAGCCTTGGCCATTGATTAAGATGATGACGATGATTCACTGGATTTTGCGTCTGGTTTCTCGGAGCTACCCTTTGTAGTGGTACCGGGTTGCTGTTTTACCTTAAAAAAACCGGTCAGTCCCCGTGCCTTAGCAAGCTCTTCAACCTCCGCTAGTTTGCTCTGGAGATCAGCCATTTTCTTTTCCAGTTCTTCATCTTTTATTCTTAACTCCTGTAAATAAATGCCAAGAGCTTTTAAATAACCAAGCCTCAACCTTTTTCTTTCTTCTATTACTCATTTGACGTATTGAACGTTAAAACACAAGCCTGCTAGGTTTCTTAACTAACGCAATCCTATTTCGTTCAGCTATTCACAAGAACGTTGCATTATATAAATCAATCCTACAGCACATATATACCATCCCACTCTCATTTGAATTGAACTACTAACTAACACTATGTAACAGAGATAGATAAATTCTGAGGAGAAGAGAGAAACTACAGTTAACGAGGCAAAAAGTGTACCTCAAGTTCCTGCTTACGGGCTTCCTCTTTCCTAGCTTCAGAACGGGAACTTCTCTGCACCTCAAAGATAACAACGCCTCCACCGACCTGTTCATATAGTCTACTATTAGTTCCACAGAATTGCATAGAAGAATGCCTCTCAAGACCAGATACGTTTATCTAATTCATCTAACACTGACACCATCATCTCCCACTTAAACCAAAGTGAGACGTAATGGAAGAAACTAACAAAGACTCAGTCACAGGGAAGCACCTTATGCTATCATACAACACTTACAAGCGAAACAAGAATACGGTACAAGAAGTAACATCATGTAGAACTAAACCATTTCTCAGTCATGAACATGAGTCCTTTAGTTTATTCATTTCTCTCTATGGTTCACATACACCATATCATGATGCTAGAATAGGTGAATGAGAGCAATGAAAATTCGAATGGTCATCTAAAGCAATAGAATTCAATGCCATAGTTGTGCAAAAGATGCAAGTACGGCGAAGATGAAGAGCTCTCCGATGAGATCAACAGCAGCTTGAACAGCCTTTTCTTCGTTCAAGGGACGAATCTCCACATCGGTGGCGTGCCCATAGATCCTCCTCTGTATCTGCGTCGTCACCCTGTGGTTCCTCTGCCATCACACAAATCAAATTCAGGAGAGAGAGAGAGAGAGAGAGAGAATGATGAGAATGTGGGATTCACCTGGGCGAAGTTGATGATGGATTGACGGAACCTGGGATGAACCTTGGCCTGGTGCTTCAGCTGACTTGCCAATGGCTTACTTATCGTTTTCACCAGTAGCGTCCCCAGCTTCATCAACGGCAGCACCATCTTCCTCGAATCGAGAGAATGCGATGGATCTTATCTATCTATCAAAAGGGTGAGCAAAGAAGAAGAATCATGACATGGCAGAAGAAGAAGAGAGTTCTGAATCGGGGGACGGGACGGAGGCTACTCGTCTCTCTACGACGGATCTTATAATTTATTATTTTATATTGCTATTTACTCCTTCTCTTTCTTTTTCTTCTTTCGCTGTGTCCTTTAGTCTCTAAATGTTACAATTGACCCCCAAATATTCAACACTATTTTAATACGATTTTTACATCAAATATTCTCTAATAGAACTGCAAAAATCACATCATTTTAGTAACACTAAATTTTAAAACCAAATTTGGTGTGATACTATTCACCACAATTAAACACTATTTATTCCACTAAAACAATATTCATTTATTTTATTACTAAAACATATTTTTATTTAATGATAAATAAAAAACTTAATACATATAATATTATAAAATAGATTTAGTGAGAAATTTAATGTTATGATTGGAGAAGATTTTGGTTTTAGTGTTAAAATTATACTAAAATAATGTGGTTTTGACGTTAAAATGATAGAACTTGATAGACCTTGGAACATGCATGATCTAACAAATTCGGTAGTATGGGTAATTGTTTTCCGAGTTTGGGTTTGGCAGATAAATGCTCCACATTTGGTGGTAGCCTTACGAATATTTTGATCAAATCTTGTTTACTTCTTCTCAAGCAGGAAAGATACAATGCAATAGACTTCAATCTCAAAGAATTTACCAGATAAGAAAAATCAAACATTATTTTTAATGTACTTTTTCTTTGTTTCACCACAAACATCATAACAAGAAGTAACATATAAAAAAAAACTATTCTGCTGCGGTGTTTAGGTCAAGAAGACGAGAACGAAAAGGATGATGAACAAGACGAGCAAGAAACATATCATCATCATCTGCCCTTTCGCTCCTGCTTTCTTCATCACCATCCCCACTTTTTTCTGTACAAACTCTAGCCTGTTCTTTGTACTGTCCATCTCCGTTCCCAGTTCATCTATTATCCTCTCCTGCAACACACATCCAATAGAAAGAAAACTTGATGTTTCTCATCTCTGCAGATATTAAATCTTTCTCTCATGTTACTAACCTGTGCAACGAGTTCATCGTGTATAGTAAGTCCCACTCCTCCAATCCTCTCTACACTTTTACTCAGCTCGTCCAGCTCTTCGTCTTGTTGCCTGAAGTTCCGCACAAAAAAGTTGATATCAAGTTACAGCACTACTCTCGCTGAACAAAACTATTCTACACACGAGTAAAAGGCATTGTGACATAATAAAGCAAATAAGAGATTGCAAAATGAAGTAGACAGAAACTGAAAGAGCTTTTACTTTATCAACAGCATTTGCCTATCTGATTCTGACTGTACAAATCCATCATCATCTCTTCCCCCATACTGATCGTATCTACTTGCTTCATTCGAGTTTGGCATTCTCATCAGCTCTCGGCGCACTTCACTTGAATTACCAGCTCCAGCGCTACCTTTACCAGCTAGAACACCAGTCTTCACATTCCGCACCTATCAAAAAGTACCATAACTTTCATGCACAAGTCAAAACACTCTCTAAAACTGTGAAAAGCAGTATACAATTACGGATTCTGAGTCATACCTGTGTCCTAGCATTACTAGTCCATCTCCTCCGTCTTTCAAGCTCAGCATCATCAATGCCATACAAGGCAGGATCTTTTGCTGCAACGGCCACCGCTTTTTCCAGCTCATCTACCTTCCAATCAGCAATAACAGCTTCAATAGCCATGGAAAAGGACTCTAAATCGAACGGCTCACATACTTATTCTACTGGATATTAATCATGTGTATAACTGAGTATTGACAATAATACATTATACAAGATGAGCGTGTCGTCCATCATACGAGTACCTGCCACTCAATGCTTCCACAATTAGCAAGAAGCTCCTTGGTGACGTGGACTTGATCACCCATTCCAGGAGAGACACGCTCCCATTTGTGGAATGTAGATTGCAACTTATCAATCTAACAAAAGCATCCCATCAAATGAAACATTTAATCAATGTCCTAACAAAAGAAACATGTCTTGTCCAAATCCAAATCCAAAACAAAACTCACAGAATCTTGGATCTCCTCCTTAACAATGTAGAATGGATCTTGCGCTGAAGACATCCCGACACAATCTGTTTTACCTTATACACCAAACAAAAACACAGCTGGTTTTTAACTCACAGTGATCAACAATTAGATCCAGAAATATTCCGATGGCTAATCTAAGCTAAAGAGTTTTACTTTAGAACGGAAACAGATCTATGAATCTCTCAACTTTAAGGTTGTAAGGGGAAAACAGAAGGAGGAGCCTTTTCACCTGGAAGAGAGGAGATTAATCGACACGCGAGGCGGTGCAGATCGGGGGAGAAGGAACTCACGGCGGTGAAGTAAATGAATTGAACTCCGGCGTGGAGGAGGATTGTCGAAAGCTCTTAGCTTTGGGCTTAATTGAAGAGAAACTTATAAAGCCCAATAACAACCCAATAAGCCCAATAGTACTAGTCGATGTGTAAGATACTAAGATTTGTCAAAATGTGGAGAAATTTAACCATGTGGCTCTGCTAGGTCCGTTTGAAAGCCACATGGTCCAAGGTGTGAATGTGTACCGTGTGCCTGTGGGTCACCCATACTCAATAACTCATGTCTGTGATCATTTCGCAATCCTGGCCTTATCTTTTGAGCTCTTGTCCCTACTATGCTTCCATTTTTCTAAATAATAATGTGTTTCGTACCAACCATTTAATAAGCAAAATAATACGAAAATTATTAGAGTGGGAGAAGTTGCTTGGCTTTGGTTTTAAGAAGTTGCGTAGTTGCATCGTACCGTATATAACAATAATAGTTCACAAAGATAAAGTGGAAGAGTGATGATACTTGTTGTAGAAAGAAATAACAAACTTCGTAGAATCTATATTGAACTTCATCATGCAACATGTTGACAAATAACAAAGCGGAAATGTAAGAAAAAAGAAGAGAGAAAGAAAGAAAACAAAAATGAGAAATGATTTGGAAAAGGAAGTGAGTGAAAGAGACAGAGAGAGACAAGGCAAGGTGAGGTGTCAATGTCCCTTAATGAATGATACTCTCTACCAATGTAAGTGAGCTTCATTGCTTATTGAGCCCACTTCTAATCCCCACAACTAACAACAGCTCATCTTTAGAAACTTATCTATCTGTGTTTCTTAAATTATCTTTGTGTAAGTAAATTCTCCACGTAGATCAAGCACATATAACGGTGAGATGTCAATGTTTTTTTGTTTTGTTTTGTACTCAACAGTACAAGTTATCTTTTAACTTGATGTAATAATGTCAGCAATACTAATCCAGTAAGGAAGTTAAACACTCCATAACGACCACCTTTTGATAATAGATGACTTAACTACATTCTAAGAAAACCCTTTAACAAAAAAAAAAGAGAACTATATTTGCGAATAAATAGTTCTTGAACTGCTAGTCTCCATTCTCCAACACGAATGTTTGTTTTATCTTTTGGTCAAGGGGTTTGCTACGAATAATATTTGTTTTTTTAATAAAGATAGTTTCTTAGACGTCATTTGTACTTATTTATTATGTAATTTATAAGTTATGTGTATTTTGAATACTTAATACTGATTAGTTAAGGAAGACCCAATAAGATTTCAACAAGTATCTGAAGAAGAGACCTTTTTGCAGGATAGTTGAATCTAGTCATCTCATGTGCTCTTATTACATCCGATGCGTTTGTACACGTAAAGTAAGTAAAGCAAACAGCACAACCTGAAACTTTTAAAAGCAAATTCTAAAAGTTGTAGAATTTAAGAGCCATGTGAATCTACAGTTACATACACGAGCATCCAACAGTTCACTAAAAAGAAGAGCACACGCTTTAGAGATAGAGACATGTTCCTTACCAGAACATAGAATCTGTTTACCCAAATATGGAAACTATTTAAATGCATGTTAACGCCAGAAGATGGCAGCATTTTCACAGTAAAGCTAGCCAGAGTTACTAAATAGCTTTACAGTAGAGACTGAATCACCATTTCCTGATCTAGTAACTTTTTTATAATACTATAAAAATTCAACATTCTCTGACTCAATGCCCTAAATTCACAGCTTCAAACACCAAAAATTGAGAGTTTGTGGGCACAAACACTTTCTCCTCTAGTCTCTCAAGCTACACTTCCCTGGTCTGAAGTTTCTTCATAGTAGTAAGGAGTTAACTTGCCGGATCTTGTCTTGTTCAGGCTCTCGTCATCTCCACCGCCGATTTCTTGCAACATCTTAACCACACGTCTCATCGAAGGTCGGTTTATAGGCAAAGGACTCGTGCAGAGAAGCCCAACGTTAAGGATCTTGCTTATCTCTTCTTTGTAACATGAGTCAAGTTTTGGGTCTATCACATGCTCTACTCCGTTCTGGTCCAATGTGGAACAAACCCATCTCACCAAATCCTTCTCTCTCAACTCCGGATCAACCGGACGTTTCCTAGTAACTATCTCAAGGATCACTACCCCGAAGCTGTAGATGTCACTCTTCTCGTTCACACGAAGCGTATATGCGTATTCTGCAAGTAGTCTCCATTAAACATGTACTAATACTAAGTATTGAGTATTAACCAACCGAACATTAAAGTTGAACCATAAAGACTAACCTGGTGCAATATAACCGCACGAGCCAGCGATCACTGACATCGATTTAGGAGCCTTCCCGGTCAAGTCAACGACTTTAGCCACTCCAAAATCAGCAACCTTCGCACCATAATCTCCATCGATCAAAATATTGTTGGACTTAACATCTCTATGCACAATCGCTGGTACACAATCATGGTGAAGATAAGAAAGCCCCTCGGCTGCATCTAATATAATCTTAAACCTCGTTTCCCACCCCAACGTTCCTCCTTTGCTGCTATGCAGCAAATCTCCCAAGCTACCGTTAGGCATGTACTCATAAACCAAGAGCTTGCAATCTCTCGTCGTGCAGCAACACCATAGCTTCACAATGTTCTTGTGCCTAATCTTACCCAACGTCTCGACCTCAGCCTCAAAGGCCTCGTCTTGAACTGATCCAGGTCTCTCGCCTTTCTCCGGATCGGTGTTGTCTTCTGTTTCTTTGACGGAGCCTGTCCATATACGTTTAACAGCAACGGTTTCTCCGTTGGTGAGTACAACCTTGTAGACTTTACCGGAAGCTCCAGCTCCAACCACGTTCTCTTCATCTAAGCTTTCGAGAATCTCGTGCTCGCTGAACCCGAGTTTGTGGAAGGACATTAACGTCCACTTAGACCTCTCCACGGCTCTCGCTTTCTTGAATGTCATGTACTTTAAGTAGAACCAAGCAAGTCCAGCAACAAACACTATCACCGCAAGTACGAAAATAGATCTGAGAAGCCATGCAAAGCCTTTGCTCTTAGCTTCATCCTCAGATCCACACAGTCCCTCGATATCACCACACAGTCCCGGGTTCCCGAGGAAGCTGTTCTTATACATCTCTTTCGCTAAAGAAGGCGGTACGTCGCCGGTTAACCGGTTATTCGACAGATTCAGCTGGTTTAGCTTCAAACTCTGCAACGAAACAGGGATCTCGCCAGAGAATAAGTTACCAGAGAGATCAAGATAATTCAAAACAGACAAACTCCCGATCTCGTCTGGGATCTTGCCGGAAAATTCGTTGTCGGCTAAGTTCAACTCGTTTAGCTTCTTCCATGACTTGATCTTAGGAGATAACTCCCCAGTAAACCGGTTCCCGTGAAGATCAAGAGTCCCCAACTCTATAAGACTCATCAAGCTATCAGGCAACGAGCCACTAAGCTTGTTCCCGCTCGCCGACAACTCATTAAGCTTGGCCAAAGACCCAATCTCCTCCGGCAAAGATCCGGTGAACTCGTTGTTCGTCAGAACCAACATCGAGAGATTCGACGCGCCTCCGATAGTCTTCGAAATCTCGCCGGAGAACGAGTTGTTTATAAGCTCAAGCAACGAAACATGCGGCAACCCCCAGAAACCGGCCGGAACTCGACCGGTAAACCGGTTATACGCTAACCGGACACGCGTCAAGCTCTTACAATCCCCCAGCCCCTCCGGTAAAACGCCGGAGAGGGAGTTGTTTATCACCAGCAGCTCCTCTAGCTCCCCTTTCGCGCACAGACCCGCCGGCAACCCCCCGGAGAACTCGTTTTCCGACACGTCTATCCGATTCAGCGGCGAGTTAGCGCCGAGGTCACTCGGTAATACCCCGGAGAGGCGGTTTCCGAATATCCTGAGGTCGTACAAGTTGGGAGATAAAGCTATGCTCTTCGGAAGCTCGCCTTCGAGATCGTTCTCGTAGAGAATCAAACTCTCTAACGGTAAACGGCAGAGCTCGTCCGGTATAGACCCGGTTAACCGGTTCATCGACGCGTCGAGAAGTCTTAATGATTTTAAATTCCCGAGCTCAACCGGGATAGCTCCGGTTAACGAGTTGTTGTAAAGCTCAATCTGGATTACGCTGGCTAACCCGCCGAGGGAGCGAGGGATGGGGCCCACGAGGTTGTTGAGCGCGAGGTCTAGATTAACGAGTTTACTGAGTCGACCCAGCGAGTCAGGGATCTCCCCGATTAAATTACATTCCGTGAGCCACAAGACTTGGAGGTTCGTTAAGTTCCCGAGCTCCGGAGGGATCCGACCCGGGGCGAACGGGTTGTAGGATAGGTTCAGCATCTTCAGGGAGGTGACGTTACCGAGAAACGGCGGGATCGTTCCGTCTAAGAGGTTGCTGATGAGAGAGAGAGCCTCGAGGTTTTCGAATTTGCCGAAGCTCGCCGGAATGTCGCCGGAGAAGTTGTTTCCGGATAAATCGAGGGAGGTTAAGGAGGGGAGGTCGGCGAGGGTGTGGGGGATCTTTCCGGTGAAGAGACACTGGGAGAGGTCGAGAGTTTTGAGGCTCTTGCAAGCTCCGACGTCGAGCGGGAGGTCGGAGGTGATTGAGTTGTTGGAGAAGGAGAGATGAGAGAGGTTGGGGAGACGGCAGATGACGGAAGGGAAAGGGCCGGCGAGGTTGGCGTTTGAGAGGTCGACGGAAGTGACGGAGGAGGAGGAGGAGGAGTTTTTATTGTCGCAAGAGACGCCGTGCCACCGACAAGGCGAAGCGTCTTGGGAGTTCCAGGTGGAGAGGGAGGAGTCTGGGTCGTTGAGAGAGAGCTTGACTTGCTGGAGGATGAGGCCTTCTTGGTTTAGAGAGAAGACGGAGGTGAAAAGGAGGAAGAGGAAGAGAAGATGCATCTTTAAACGGCCCGGTCTTAGTGACGGCGATGAGAGAGAAAGAGAGAGAGTGAGATGAGACTTGAAGAGTGTGTTGAAGGATGAGAATAATAAAGAAGAGTCTGTCTGAAAAGCGTTGACCGGGGAGACAGCTGAGTTATCGACTTATCGTGAATCTGACTGTGAATGCTAAATATTAGTATTGTTATTTTTTTTATCGACATTTTTATTGGAGTATTAGACAATAATAATAATATGGGCTTATTGGTGAGATAGCCAATTTTGGAGACATAATTAAAAATCTAGCAATGATTTTGACATTATTAAGAATCTAACATTTGTGACACAACTGATCCGGTTATACCCTCTTCATCAACAATTATCCGGTGAATATATTATATATTGATAACGTAATTGAGAAAAAATATGGACACGGAGGAACCAAAAAATTTTAATGTGAAGGAAGAAGTACCATCCACGTGACAAGTTTATTGACCACATATATACACACCGAATTTTCTATTCTATATTGTCGAAGTAGTATATAACGCAAACTACACCTATAATCCATATATACTAAACAATAATTCAACCTCAACCCCAACTTATAAATAATATACCCTAAACCCTATGGAAACATAAACCCTAATCCAGCCTTAACCCTAATCTTGCATAAACTAAATCTAAATTTCTAAATTCCAGTAAAATGCATTACTATTCTACATGAGACATATAGAATAGAAAAAGTGAAAATGTAGTTCCAATCTAAATATCATTTTGATATATTTCTTAAATGTTGACATGATTATGCTTTCATGGAAGGTGGTAATGCTTGTCATATTGTCAACCCCAATCGTATAAATACTAAACCCTAAATTCTAATCACTAAACCCTAATCTAAATGTAAACCTTAAACCTAAATATAAACCATTAACCCAAATATAAACTCTAAATCCAAATGGAATGGAACATAATAAATAACATAGTACCAATAGTGAAATTATGAAATGTGTATGATTGCATTAAAGAAGTTAAAACTGATTTCAACCATACTCCCTCACCTTATAAATACTAAACCCTAAATTCTAATCACTAAATCCTAATCTAAATGTAAACCATAATCCAAATGTAAACCCTAAACCCAAATATCAAAATATATATCTAAACAAAATAGAACAATTTTAGTAACCGTCAAATGAAATAGAATTTATCGCATAAAAATATATATATTGTTTTATATTTATATTCTATATGAATATAATAGAATAGAACATAATAAAAAAACTGTTCATCTTCTCCAACACGAGACATAGATTTACTTCAAACCAAATACGTACATATTCTAGCATCTTCACGACTGTCGCTTTGGAATCGGAGAAGCCTCTCCATTTCGTCTTCGACAAAGCTTCCTAACCAATCTTCTCTTCCACAAAACTTCTCTGAGAACTAGTGGTGGTGTCTTCTTCGCCTTTCGAAGTTGGATAGTCTACAATTTAATTTTGGTGAGTTAAGAATTTTTTTTATTTTTTTTAGTTAGCAGGTTAAACCGGTAGATGCAAAGGGTATTACAGTATTAATATAGATTTATAACAGTGTGTATAGGTTTGGTAAGGAAAATGGCTAGTTGGTGAATTATGATTTTTTTCATGGTTATACTCCCTAATTTCCCTAATAATATTATTGTTTTCTAGTATCATTGAATTATCTTTTAATTCGATTGCAAATAATTATTAATATCTATGTCTAGTTTTCAACGTAGATTCTTATAACTATTGCTTGTGTATCTGTTTTAAGATTTGTTACTGATCAGTACTGACCATAAAAGAGAATGTTCTTCTTTTCTTTTGCTAACTACCTAAATACTTTGTTAAAAAAAAAAAAATATATTATTGTTTTCTAGTATCATTGAATTATCTTTTAATTCGATTGCAAATAATTATTAATTATCTTTAAAACTATGAATGTTAGGAAGAACACTAAAGTCTAAAACTAAAATTCAGCCAAGACATGTTTTAAATTTTCTAGGTTTTCCTAAATTTAAAAGCAACCAAATCATTGCTAAGTATTTAATATACCTACTCATTTAAATCTTTGCAGTAAAATTTATTATAGACATTAAATGATTCAATTTTCCCAACAAAGAGATCCACAAATAATAAATGTGATAAATGAAAGTTGTCTCGTGTATTATGTACCTATGTAGTATTAATGAATATGATTCATTAATAATTGATTTATGAACAAGCAAACATGAAATAAGTTCATTCACAACTGAATATATAAAGAAAACAAAAAGAAGATGAGATCAAATGGTTGATAAGCCGACAGTTAATGATATATGGAAATGTGGAATAGTATTTGGTTTGTGTAATTATTAAATAACACTGCATGCCAATCTCAATACGTACTCCAAATTGTCTTTTCTTTTGTCGCATCTCCCGTTTTGTTTTGTTCTAAACGTAATAATGTTATGTTTTCTAACGCAGGCCCTACTTTAGATAACATTTTTTTTTGAAACACTCCCTACATAAGATAACATATCATTTTATCCCACGTCTAAAGAAAATTGATCCTTAACCACCATCCATAACTCGCTGATTTTAACCAACATTTATAGTGATTATCTAACGACCTATTTATAGATATAAAAACATCATGTAAGTTAGATCGCGTGTCTTCATATATCATGATTTGGAAATTTTCTAAGTGGTATTATCTGTTTTTAGCCAAAACAATATAATATTTTGTTTTACCTTACTCTCAACAAACAAGAAGAAAATCGATGGAAAACGAAAATGTAATTGCATCAAATATTTAGATTGTTTACACACGCACACACTACTGGAGGAATATACATTAATGTAAAAAATTCCAAAACAACATATTGACCGGACATAAACATTAGCAATGTTGTAGTCAGTCAGCTTACTGTTGTTCTAAATTACTAAATTAATTATAAAACTAGGTTTTGTTACATTAACTATAAATAGATCAAGCACAAAGCTTTGAAATGTTTTTTTTCTTGTAAAATACTACCTCCGTTCCCGAAAGTAAGATGTTTTAGATTTTTTTCTTGTTCCACAAAGATAGATTTTCTATATTGTTAAGGTACTTTTTTATACTTTTGAGGAATATTAATTGAGAATATTTGAATTGATTAAATTTTATTGGTGGAAAGTTATTGCAAAGTGTATAATAAAGTAAAAAATAAATTAAATTATAAACATTTATTAAATTCTTAATAAGCGTGCATAGTCTAGAAAATCTTACTTTCAGGAACAGAGGGAGTATAAGCTTGTAAAATATAAGCTAATTTAAAATAGTTATAAATAAAAATTTAATTAGTCTTACAGGAAACCATATTCTAACATTGGGTGTATGATACTTTTAGTCAGGGCTTTTAGTGTTCGATTGAAGTAATAGACGGAAACGAGCAGCATCATTATCATAGAAGCAGACTTTTATTAGTAGTATTTATTTTCTTCAAATATCTTAGGTCCCAATATCTTAGCATTAACTATCAGTCTTATCACATTCATTTTAGTATATAGATTCATTCTTGCTGTTTACTGCATCCCATCAAAATGTGTTATAGTTTTTTCATTAACTGAAGAAAACCATATTAATGACGGAAAATACAATTAAACATAAGGCGAAGATAGTGGTGCAAATTGAACCTAATTACTTAGAGTACTGATTCTTTAAACACTGGGTAGAAGACTTCAACAAAAAGCATTCAAAATTTTAAGAGCATTTTCATCCCTATTTTATTTTTTCCTTTAAAACAGAGTAAAAGTAAATATGAGCAAAAAATGCTCTAACTCAACTTTATATCTCACTTCATAATAAAATTTACTCTATAAATAGAGTAATCTATTTTCTGTTTGTTCATCATTCTATTATAGAGTATAAAATGGATTAGAGTTAGAATAATTTTACTTCTTTTTTATTTTTATTATATTTTAGAAAAGAAAATAAAGTTTTACATCGGAGATGATCTAACAATAACAAATATAATTCCTACAAATTGATTATTACTTAAATAACCAAATTAGTTCACTTCCATCTTTATTTTCTTTTTGAACACCAAGTTCACTTCCGTCACGTTTTCTTATTGCGGTTTGCCCAAAAAAGGAGAGGTGGAAAATCGAGAGAAATAAAAGAATAATTAAAGAAACGCAGAAAAGAGTGTATTCCCGAGACAAAGCCAAAGTTGGAAACATCGCGTCGGTGTCTTGTCATTCATCCATAGGGGCTGCTGAAACCAAAGAAAGAAACGGCATGCAATCTCGATGTATGTTTCTAGTACCAAAGCAAAACACTAGAGTCAGCTAATGTAGCTGTTTTCCTCTTTATGTATTTTTTCTCGTAACAAAGTCTTATGTTTTGTTTTCCTTTCTTTTCATTTTATGTATGGAGCATTTGAGTCATAATTAAATTGTATCATAAAATGGCTTGTAGATACACAATACAGTAGATACAACAAACAATTTTCTATACAAAATGTATATACCGTATAGATATAGTTTACATATAAACAATCACATATACTTCTATATGCTATACGGTATGTTGTCGACACACTAATGTAGCAGTATACAACCTATTCTAAAACATTAATCACTTAATTCCATTTTGGTGATAATAACTTGGCATTGTATCGTGTGTATCATTGTATGGATCACGTAGGAAAGCATTATGAATTTGTAACCGTTAGGGAACGGTTATTAGGAGTGGTTGGACACCCTTCATTATATGGACTCATTCTTCTATATGTTATGACTTATAATTTCACGCTTCTGGTAACTGCTCTAATAAGCTATACTGGCTTTAAACACAACATTCATCACCCACTGGTATGGTATGGCTAGTACACACGTCTACACCAAACATGCACTAGAGAGAGAGACGGTTATTACTGGTATTCTAAATCGGAATCGATTGAACATAGAAACTAGCTTTGAAGACTTGTCTATAACTTCAGTATTCTTATATAAAATCACATATGTAGGAAAAAAAAAAGAGAAGACTCGTTGATCTTAATTAATATCATTATATATCAAATTATAGTGGAAGAATTCCCGCAAGATATTGAGATAGAGTTGATGAACCACTTATGATTTCTCGTGATCTATATTGTACAAACAAGAGTAGTTGTGGGTTCTACGTGAGTAAAATATATTATTTTCTAGGTTAGAATACGAAATTTGAAGAGCCGAAAATAAGAAAAGCGCCTAGAAGCAGAGCCGGTCCTAGAAATCTTATGGTTAGAAGCCATATATAAAAAAAATTGTCGAAAATGAAAATTCTGCTGGTAAGGTTACGCGAACCCGGGTTCTGGTTTCAAATACAATGGTTATTAAACTACTGCACTATAGACACATTTTTGAAAAAATGTGACCGATATTTTTGATAATAATTATCGGCCGGAAGCCATCGCTTCTATTGCTTGGGCCCAGGGCCGGCTCTGTCTAGAAGCAGGAAGAAAAGTCAGCAGTTCAATTTTTTCCAATTTATTTGGCCCATGTTTTGGTGATTGCAATCATAATTATTCCCTTAAGCTTCTTTTCTTTTGTAACCATAATGATTCCCTTAAGCTTAGTCATTCATTTTAAGTAATCTTTAAGAATATATTGAGTTTGATTTCACATCCCACCTTCTCCCACTTTCCTATTCTCCTTTTGGTTGGCTGGGTAAAAAAAAGTATACAGTAAGAAGGAAGAAAGAAGCCTTTTAACAACTATTTTTCAAAATGTTCAATGTACATTTGAAGTTTCTATATTAGTTCGATCTTTGCTCTTCTTTCGATGCATATGCTTGCATGTATGTACATGTGTATAGTATTAGTATATGTGTCTTGTGCAAATAGCAAATGTGTGTCGTATTGGATTTAACATTTAGAAGAGATTGGGAGGATTTGGAATCGATTCATACAAATGTTCCATCCTACAAAAATATTCAATTGTATATGTAGACATGGACAAAATGTATCAGATGTAACAGTTGACTGGTGATGGAAGTATAAGTGGTACGGTAAAGAGTTTGTTGGCTTGTAACATTAGGAAAACAAGCCTTGCCTCTTGTGGTTGGAAGATATTGTGGTTCAATAGTGATTGTACTTTTGAATTTTGATATTTAAAGACATCTTTCTTCGATATAAGACGTTGAGTTTTTGTATATTATTGGCAGCATATCATCACTAGTGTACGGAATGCTAAATTCTTGTTTTTATTGAAGATTGAAGAGCCTAGAAGATTATTGGCAGCATATCAATTCATCACTAGTGTACATTTTGTAGATTATTCTTTTCTATTGTAACAGTAAAATTATAATGAAAAAGACGGGGCTCATTAAATAAAGATCACCACGTAACAAAAGGTGGTCTAACTTGGAGGCTTGGACCATCTAAGCATCTACAAAAGTGGTGAACTTCATAATAACTACTACATAAACAAACACAAACTAATGTAAACTGTAATCATCTTTACAAAATTTCAAGAGAGGTTCTTCTTTAAAGACAACGAAGCAGAAGATATTCATGCGATTGCGGAAAATCATGACAATGATTTGAGAAAAAACACGCACTCTCTTTTTCAAGTCTCTTTGGCATATTAGTACCTTTTTGACATTTAATGCTGAGATTCTACCTGAATCCCTAGGACAAGTGATTCTCATATGCAAGAAAGAGAGTCGAAATCATTTTTATTTTCCTAGAGATCTTTCTAAAACCAGAAGCAGAGACGAAAGAGAGATCCTTAAGCCTTGGAGCTTTGACAGAAGAATCATTTAACTTATATTTAACAAAACAATGAAGTTGTAATTTTTATGATAACAATGGCACTTGCTACATATATGCCTTGGATTGACTTCACCAAACTAATCAGAAATATTCTTATAATTAATCTTCTCTTAGGTGAGAGAACCTATTCTGAACTATCACTTTCTTTTCTCCCTATAGATATAAAACATGTCTTCACGAATGTAATCTTCTTCCCTCTCCACATGCTACACCTCAGTTCATGAATCACTGCTGCTGTAATCCTCTGATCCACTTTCATAATTATTTGCTGCTGCATTATTAGCAGGTGCATCATCATCTTCAGAGCTCTCACTCATTTCTGCAACATCTTCTCTTTCAACCTGCTCAACCCCAACAACTTCCTCATCATCCTCCATTGCTTCATTTGGGTTACTATTCCAATCTAGTCCCCACTTGTTCCTCTGATCATAAACCACAAACTGACCCTCATCATCATCCTCTGATTCAACTCCTACACTGTTGTCACTTTCATCATCCACTTGCATAGGCGTCATCACCTCCATCTCTCTAGGAGTTTCACTTGCCCAATCTTCATTAATGTCTCTGAATGTTTGTTCATCTTCTTCCTCCTCTTCAACATCTTCGCTATTAGGCCTAACAATGTCAGCCATTCTGCTGACTAAGCGGTAATTGTCCTTATCGTTCCTCTCAGGTCTTTTTCTAACCGTCCTCTTTCCTCTTCCAGGGACTTGATGATGGTTCAACGCAACGCTCCCTAAGTTCCTATCCACTGAAACATCGCTCCTACCAGCCACAAATCTGTCTGGACTCTCTTGCACTTTCTTCCTCTTCACATTTCTGTTTGATACACGACCAAACCTTACTCGTCGTTTCTTACTTTTTTTACCCGAGTTTGAAACAATAACCTCATCTTGGTCTTCTTGCTCTTTGGCTCCTTTGCCTTTTATAAGAGACTTTCCAGGGAAAAGGCTCTGCAATTAAATAACTTCCAAATGAGTAACAAAGAAACAATCTTCACTAAATAATCTATAAAACTTACAATCTGCTCCTTGTCATCTTCTGATATTAGCTCAGGTTTCTCTGGCTTCACGTAAATAATGAATGCATCAAGGTCTAAAAGTCTCAAAGCAACCGCTGATATTGTCTTTGGTATCCATGGGAAAACGTCCACTGATCCTGAATCATCAGCAGCTCCCGAGAGCTCCTTTGCCGATACAAAACTGGATGATAAAGACTCTTTCTTGATTGCACTATCTAAAGAAGTCAAGACCTGTAAAAAAAAAAACAGAAAAGGAAGATGAGCTGAGTTTTAAAACAAATTTATGTTTAAATTTAGGGAAAAAGAAACACAAAGATGGTACTTACCTGCAAAAGCTCTTCAGGTGATGATGAAGCATTCAATCTAAACCCCCAATCTTTTCTTTTGTCCTCTGTCCAAAATGATTCAAGAGCTTCATCTGGTACACATGCCTGTCAATAAATGAAGTTGTCAAAAGTTAGTACCAAAGAAATGACTATAGAATAAAAGTTGACAAGAGTTAAATGAAGCGTTACCTCAAGAAAAACAAGTAGTGCTTTGAGCAACCTGGCTCCAAACGGAAGAGGAGATGCAGTCAAAGCTGAATCTAATATCTTTCTCTCTGAACTATCAAACATACTCAATCTCCGGTGACAAGAAGTGCAGTGTGTATACTCAGATAGATAAGAGGCAACACACACTTCACATGTTGCTAACAATTCACATCTCTTCTTCCCGTGTTTCCTAGCACAAGAAGGCAGCGAGCTGTACGTCTCGGTCCACATCCATCTCTGGAAATCATGGAACCGTTTCGATAAACTCTCCTTCTCCCTGTCGTTTCTCCCAAGCTCAACTCTTATAGAAGTTGAAGCTTCCATTGAATCCGAATTAGACCCAAAAATAGCACTGGATGGGCTCACAGAATCTGCAGGAGAATGATTCACAACACTCTTTGCCTTATAAGCATTTTCTTTGAATGATCCCTCAATCTTCAGTAACATTATGCGTAAATGGGATTCTCTAATCCCACGCATATCCAGTGACGCAACCAAAAAGTCAAAAGCCTACAAAACAAATTCAGACAAGACATGGTTAACACATCTATACAAGCAACATGTTGTTTAGCTGCCAAGGTTGTGTTAATATTACCTCTTCTGAATCAATGAGGCGCCACTTGCCATCGTGTAGCTCAACAAATATAAGCCCCGAGCAAGGATCAGTCTTAGATGCTGACGCAGCAAAATGCCAGTAACGGTTGCGGCGCCGGTCTTGTCCAAGCGGCAAAGACCGGTAGGGATACACCTCTTCTGCTTTGTCGCCTATATATGATTTTAACTGTGAGCGTGATCTCTTTGAAGAACAATTTTCTTGAGTGGCCTCTTGGTTACTAAAGCCTTTATGAAGATCATTCGAAACAGCTTCCATAGGCTTTGATTCATCCATACGTTGAGAAGGGTCTCTGTCAAGCTTAAGTACATCTCTCATGCAGCTGTTATCTAACTGTGCTTCTGCCCACATCTGCTTTTTAAGAGAGTTTGCTGCCTCCATACGATCCTCAAGACTAGCTCTGAGGGAGTTTCCTTCGTTGACAATGCCGACTAAAGTAACAAGGGCCTCAAGGCGCTCTTCAACACTTAGATGACAATAATCCCCTTCTGTAAGACCTTGAATCCATGATTGGCCCTTGTTGCTATCTTCAACGACATCATTATTATCATCCACGCAGCTAACCGCTGAATCTTTACTATGGTATTGTGGAACAATGCTCTTTGCGTCTGCTTTGACATCACAGAACATAGCATCTTCTCCCTTTCCAGACAAACCATTTGAGGCTCTTGCCGGAGTGGCTAGATCATCAACCTCAGGATCCTCATCAACATCACATTCAAAGTCTTCATCCCTTTCAAGATTATTCAAATCTTCTGGACCTGTCAATCCGTTTTCGAATGCCTTTATCTTCTTCCTAGCTTCAGCGAGTATTGCATCTCCATCCGCAGGGTCCTTCACGTAAGGAGCTCGTACACAGTAAGTACAAGGGGCTATTCTTTCGAAAAGCTTCACATCTCTTGTCAATGCAACTGAGATAGAAGCCTCTGGCGTCTTGCTTGTTGACAGGTCTCGAAGTCCAGATTTCTTCCATTAGAAACCATAAAAAAACTAAGTAAATGAAATATTTCAACTAAGTAACATATATAGATTATAGATGTATACCTGAATCTTGTCGGCAAGTTCTATTAGTGTTAGTCCCTTGCTTCCCTCCAGAGACAGAACATGTAAGGCTGCAAATTTGACAGTTCCAGGTGTCAACCGATGCCTCGACTTGCGTGGAGCCAGCAACCCTTTCTCCAGCATTGATGCAAAAGCACTTTCAGCTGCTGAACCACTGCGAATAGTAGAAATGTTATCTTCACAGCCTTTAGCCTGCACACACAAGTTAACCATATCAATGCCTAAATAAAAATTAAAACCTCTGACAACACACAAATGGGAATAAGTACCTCATCCTTGTGAGCAGTTTGTGTCACATGGGAACTTTTGTTCTTCAGCTTAGGCCCAAATCCACTGGAGAGTGCCAATTGGCGCAGTATCTCAGGCCATGTTAGTGGGTTCAAATGATTTTTCCAACTACGAATGTCAAAGCCCCATGCATAAGCCTGTAGAGGAAGGAATATTAGGAAAGATGAAGCCTCACTGAATCAACCTTAAAGGAGAAAAGGACATTAGCATACCCCTTCAACAATCTGGGGGTGACCACCCTCAGGATTGGCTGTAGTATATTGGTTATTTCCAATTCCACTATAAGGTGTTCTAGCAACATCTTCAATATCTCGTATTATTGATCTCAGAAGAGTGATATGTATCTCCCCCAGCAATCTTGAGTCCTACAATAGGATATATAATATATATATCAAATATAGAGCAAGAACAATGGAATGAAATAAACAACTATAGAACACGAGAAAACAAGGGGATCTCAGATTGAGTATTAAAGAGAGACTTACATAGTCATGAAAAGCCTGAATAAACTCGTCCAGGGTAAAAGGCCATAGGTCTAGAACATCTGAAAATGATATTAAGAATCTCCAAACCTGAAAAACAACCATAATATTAGAACTTTGAAGTTGCAAAAGAGTGCGCAAAACGTGAAAAAACAATCCAACTTGATTCCAAATCGGTCTCATTGTTCTGATCCAAAGTTACTTTGATGGTACTAATTTCAAGATCATACCATTAGAAGGTTCCCAACATTTTCCTCGGAATCCTTCCATGGAGAAATTGTAAACGGCATCTTCAGTTGCAAAGCCTTTGGTGGAAATGCGCTCAGAGAATCTGTAAAAGTAGAAATAGCTATGATAAGTTGCAAGATCAAGAAAGAACTCATGGTCAATTTCATACCTCTATACAGTTCAAGGTTTTGCAACGTATCATGATCAAGCTGCAACACCGAGGGCAAGCCTTTGCTAGCAGCAGCCAAGTCCATCAGCTCTAGCTGCTCATCTTCGATTAGATCCATAGACTCTCTAGCAATTCTACGCGCAGTTGCCTTCTCAATGGCAATCTTGCGTCTTATAGCATCTCTCTCCCGGCGAATCTCATCTTTTTGCTTCTGTTTCTCCGCCTTTTAACATTCAAACACAAAGATGAGTCTAGTTTCTAAAATACTAAAAAGTGTATAGTGTTTTCAGAACTTACTCGTTCGTTTTCTCTCTGTAGAAACTTTTCTCTCCTTTCCATTTCACGTCGCTGCTCACGCTGTAACTTCTCCTCTTCTTTTATTCTTTCACGCATCAACCTCTCTTCTTCTTTGCGCCTCTCACGCTCATGCCTTTCCATCTCCTTTCTCATGCGTTCTTCATACTGAGGACACAAAACTCTCAACTCATCAACATGTTTTACAGAGGATACCAATAAAAGATAATAAGATACCTTTTTCCTCTGAATTTCTAGTTTCTCTGGATCTTTTTGTCCACTCCCTCTTCCGACTCTACCATCGTTTACCTATGAATGTTAACAAACAATAATAACATTACAATAAAAACACACATCTTGTTTAAAAAAGGGAAGAAGTAAAAGTTGGGCCAGCTACCTTTCTCTCCAGCAGGAAGCTATCACCATGAGCTGATGGGACAATGGGGCTAGACATGTCTTGTTGAGAAGTAGAACCATTCAAAGATGCATTTCCATGGGTACCATAGGACCTGGGTGGAGGTCCATTCCCATGCATATATGATGAACTCTTGGACCGTGAAGTTTCATAGTCCATACCACGCGCATGACTCTCAGAGTACCGCCCATTAATCTCAGGTGTGTAGGAAGACGGATCATCCAGTGATGGTTGCTCATGGAAAGAACGGGCAGCAGACTATAATAAACAAAAGCAAATAAGTTCAGCAAAGTAGTAAAATTAAAATAATATGAAAATGTCATTTAATGAACGCGCAAGAAAGAGGATATGGATAACAAGAGAGATGCATCTAACAGTGACCACAGAATCATAACTCCCATGAGACTAATAGGACCACTCTATATGCAATGAGAACTCTCAAAAACTCATACCATAAAACTCATACAAGAACAAAGAAATTAAATAGAGGCTATATGTTTTAGTCAGAAAACTAACTCTTCGAGGTCGGACATCATGTGGCTCATACATTTTGCTCTCATACAGATGACCTTGGTGCTTCTCCATTCCTACAATAGTTTTGTCCACGAACAAAAAGAAGTTAAAGAGAATAAGAAAAAGCAAAGACTCACATGAGATAGATCAATCTTAAGCAAAGAGAGACCAACATTGACATTATGATTGGCAAAAAGAGAGTAATGTACCTATGGGTGTTCCAAACGCACCAGGAGGCAACTGATCAAACTCCATTCCAAGAACCGGTCCGTCCTCTCTCAATGGCTCCCCTAACTGAGCCTCAACGCAAACAACAGCTCTACGAACCATCACAGACAACCGTGGTGGCTCGCACCCACCTTTCCCCATTGTCTCGTATTCATCTCGAGAGCTACCGCTACCACTCTCAAAGTTCCTCCTTGACTCCGAATAAGGGCTGCAGCCTGAGCCAGCACCCGAACCAGATCTATCATCAGCAGCCGGTAACTCGTTAACCGACGACAAAGCAGGAGTAGCAGCCGGTTGAACCGGTTTCTTGGCCTGGCCATCCTTCTTGTCCTTTAACCTCCTGTGGCAAAACCACATCTGTAACTGTCTATCTGACAAATCCAATTTCTCAGACAGCTCAGCCCTCGTCGCCTCCGAGGGATACGTTTCCTCTGTTTGAAACAAAATCAAAATCAAATTCAACAACAACAAACATTAACAAAGATGAAATAAAAATCAAACCTGCATAAACTTCCTCCAGAGTCTGGAGTTGAAAGGGAGTTTTCATCTGACGCTTGGATTTGGAGGAAAGAGAGTCTTTGTTATTGAAAGTATCAATCTTTTTCTTCTTATTCTTGTTAACATCACCAACGTTAACGTTCTTGATCTGATCTTCTTCATCAGAACCCATCTCCATGGAAAAGGTTGAACACACAAAGAGAGAGAGAGAGAGAGAACCAGAAACACGGCCGCAAGAACAATCAGAGAGGATAAGAACAAACAACACAACACAACACAAACGAAAATTAGGGCTTTCCACACCCTTATCTCTCCCCCTTTAGATTACTAACTTATTAACCCACGAAAAAACGTAAAAAAGAAAATAAAAGAAGAATAATATATGAGAATGAACAACAATAATAATAGTAAAATCGATAAAGGAAAAACAACAGGGCTCTCGATTTCAACCTCCTTCATATCTTTTTCACTTGTTCTAATTTAAATCTTTTGTTTCTTATTTTTTTTAAAAAGAAATAAAGGAAAAAAAAAGGTCGAAACTTGAGGGATGATTCTACAGCGGATCGCGTGCCCTATGTGTTTATGAAGCGATGCAATCTTTCCCTCACACTTTCCGCCTTTTTCTTAATTATTATTTTTATTTAATTTATTAGTCTAACGATTAATACAAGAAGATATACTCTTCAAGGCTTGGTCTTGTCTCTTTTTTTGTTTGTCTCTCAGATCCGCACGGCAGGTTGCAAGACTTTTCTTCTTCTGTTTCTTGTCGACCACGTGCGTACTAGATAGACATTTTTGCCGTTTGTTGTTTTAAAGTACACAATCCTTGCTGTCTTTGAAAGTATAATTCAATCCCAAACCGGTTCAACCTACACTTCCTAAACCCGGTTATTTATGTTGTTTGAAAATATATATTTAAAGGAAAAAATAAAACTATACATCTAAAATTTTAAATTATTAATAAACAGGAAATTAAATTAAAATATTAATAACATTAATTTATGTATTGTATATTAATTTTAATATATATATTAAGTTATTTGATTTTTCGTTATTTTATCGTTTTAATATCTATTTTTTTAATAAAATATTATTTAACTGTGAAATTACATGTATATATTTATGTATGCTCTCCACGTTTTAATTTGATAGATATTTTCTTAATGTATTTTGAGAAATAATACAAAGAAAAAAAGACAATTAAATTATAAATTTAATCAAAGAATTAGCCAAAATTAAGTCAACATAAAATATACTACAATGGAAATTGTACGCATGTTTTCCCAAAGAGAAATTTTCTAGGATACATTTTTTAGTTTATCTTCATAAAAATAGTGTTCAATGAAAAAAATAACCAAAATAGATTTTATTAAAAGGTAAAAATACATTTTACCCTATAGTTAATTAATCAAGACTTAACGGGTGAGATTTTGGGTTTAGAATTTTAAATTTTAAAATATAAAAAATATAAAAAATAAAAAATTTAAAATAAAATGAACTATTTTGATCATTTTTTTCTACTAGAGTTATTTTGTGACAAAAACTTTAAAAAAAATATTTGTGAGAATTGTCTTTCCCAAATCACATAGAGATGGTGTCTTTGTAGTGCATTGCCTTTTTTGGCTCAATGCTTTTCAATGTTTTTCTTTTGCTTTCCCGTTCAATGAAATTGTATTATCTTTTTGTTAGAACTGTTGCATGTATATAATAGATGCTAGCGACTAAATCTCTTGGAAATAATGGGATGACTTGTTGGTTGATGAAAATCCAGCATAAGTGTTCTAATCAGCACTTGGTCAAATATGATTTTGATGCATCTAAGCACATACAATCTCAATAAGGTAAAAAGTTTATTTCTTCTTGTTCTTGACAGTTTATTCTGATTTTTTATTATTATATGCTAATTCTAATGTTTTGCTCACTTGATTTTGTGAATCGACTGGCTCTGATAATATAAAAGCTTTTGTTGAGTCGACTATACAGAAGGTAGTGCTAATACACTTAACTGAGTGTGAGAAGTTGATACAAGATGCAGAAAATCGGATTCGTGATCTGCAATTTTTCATTCTCTGTCGAGATTAGTTTGATTCTCTAAGAAACTATATGATTTGCTTATGTTTCTCCACTGTTGCTGTGATTGTATTTGATAATTCCTCATTTGATGTGCGTTTACGATTTACATTTTCTTTTTGTTAGAAATATATATATATATATGCTAGCAACTAAATCTCCTGGAAACAATGGGATGACTTGTTGGTTGATGATATGTACAAGAGAATATGATAACATAAGGATTGTACGTAAGAGAAGAAGATGCACGCGAATGTAATTGATCCATATTCTTACAAAAAGATTAAAACCATTTTTGCAATATAATTAACATTCACCACAAAAAAGAAGAAGAAGAAGAAGCATGTAAAGGCAGAGGAAACGAGATGGTTGCCGGATTGTGTGGTTGTTAGAACTGATGGCGCTAGAGAGTTCATCTACTAATGAGGGCAACCGAACCGATACTCCAAATGGATTCTCTATATATATGCTATAAAGTTTTTTTTTCTTCTGTATATGCTTAATTTAGACGGTAAAATCAATGAATATGCAAAAGTCAAACACAAGCCAATAAACACTTGTTCAACGCTAACATACCAGACTTGGAACTCGACCCACTTATTTCTGCTTAGGTATGTGTTCCAGACGACACTATCAACTATTTGGAAAGAGAGGAATGGGAGAAGGCATGGAGAACTCTCCAACACTCCTGCAACTCTGATAAAAAACGTGGACAAGGCTGTCATCTCTAGTTTGCGTTCCATGGGAATTTTATGGAACTATGGTTTTTAGTTAGATAAACTTTTATTTCTTTTTCAATTCCTTAAGAAACTCTCTAAACACTCAACTTATGTTCCAGTCATTGTAAAAAAGTTTTTTTTTCTTGAATAAATCTAACATTCATTCAAAAAAAAAAACAATTGTACAACTTAGAAAGCTGTAGCTTTAAGCCTTTAACTTCGGCTTTTAAGACTTTAACTTTACCATCAGCATCTCTTGACTTATCCGCTAAAACATGAAGCTCGATGTTGGTTGTTGCCAAGGCAGCCCATAGCTGAAGCAAAAGTAGCCCCAGCCCTGGCAAGTTGGCAGAATATAATTTTGCACGAAACGTGTCCTATGTTTTCGCATTGTTGGAATAATACGGACCTCAATGAACGGAAAAGATAAGTCTCAATACGGACATAACTTAAGAATCATTGAAGCATTGTTGGAGTAACATTGGAGAACATCAAGGTACACAATATATGTTCTCAGAAAAGATCACACGAAAAAGTCAAAAACATAAAGAGAATCACTGGAGAACGTTAATTAAGCACCTAAGACGGTGCTCTACAAAAAAACAAAGTAACATTGAGAACCGAAGGCGGTGGCTCTACAAAGAAAAGAGACTCTCGATGTGATTTGGGAAAACATCCATAGTGAGCGTGTGGCTGCTAGAAAGTCCACAACGGCGTCTAAACTCACCCATATTTCTTTCAAAAAACACTTCTCTAGTACTGCTTCTCCTCGGATCTAAATATAAAATATAAAAGGCTTCTTTGAAACGACATGGAGCAAAAATAAACTCACCAGCATCAGTAATGCCCCTGAAACGTATACAATCCCTCTGTAGGTTCTCACATGGTAAATGAAGAACAAAGCATTCACGTGTCCATTCGTGTCCATGTGCATCTTTCAAACTATAGAGTTTAGCAACATGATAATCATGAGTAACTAAGGCTAGCCTTCCTTCATAAGGTATCATATGAAGCTTACGAGAGCGACCCTCCGGAAATTTTATAATATTGAAATTTTCAGATTTGACATCAAAGCTCATTATGATATCATGACCAGCACCACGAAGACGAGCTGTATAATACAGAATCCCATTGAAGCATCGCCCATATTCACTAGTTGGGGAATGCATAGGGCAACGTCCTTTGGTTATTATTCTCCATGATTCTTGAGCTCCCAGTGTAAGAACCTGAGGCTGATCGGAATATTTATTAGTTAATACACAAAGTACTTTGTGTTTACCCTCCAATGAATCGTATCCTAAATAAGACGACCAACCGTCTCGAGACGACATGTGTTTACCGGGATGTGGTAAGGCTAAAAACCGTCTCAAGGTTGGGTTCCAAATTTTTAACACGGGTAATAGAATCAGTCCCTGGACGCTCTGGGATCGTGGAGAGTCACAATCTGTGTTCGTTATTTGATAACTGTAGAATGAAGAACAAGTCGATCCGTCAGGAATCTGGTGTTGAGGAAACGAGAAAACATAATCTCCCCAACTTGATGAGAAGGTGACAAGAAGAGTTGGCGATCGTGAAGTGGACCGAGACATGAACGAGTTGATAAAACTAGGAAGAGTGATAGAAGAAGACCACAGCTTCGAGACGCATTGATATCTCAGGATCGATTTCGCAGGAAGTCTTGAGAGTATCTCCAAGGTTAGATCAAGAGGAATATGGTTTGGTTGTGATCTATCATCTCTGGATCTCTCTAGTCTTCTTCTCTTCTTGTTCATCCATGGCTGATTCTTCTTAAAATCCCTCATTCTTTCTTTCTAGAGTTATATGCCCCTTTTACTTAAATCGGTTCTGTTTAGGGTTCAATACAAATATATAAACATGGTAACGTGGATGGCACGATATATAATATACCACAAGATATTACAAATATTTATTATAGGAACGATTTATATATATTTAAAAAGTCAAAAAAAAAAATTTGTGTAGCGTTTTCACGTTTACAAATTTTGTTGTTGTAAATCTTACAGATCACATCTTAATTTCCATTTTTTAAATTTTCATTTCAGATTATATATATAATTTTGTTTTATATACGTTTCTCAACTACATAAAGAAAATGTTTACAAAAGTAAAAATTAAAGATCATATTAAATGTAATTTCACACAAAATTAAATTTTCATCAAAACTATTGGAGAATTTCAAGTTGGGAAATTGCCACAAATATCACATTCATAGTATCATTTTTCATGTTTACACTAATCACTTTTATTCTCACTTTTAATGAAGAGTAAAAGATAATTATATCTTTAGAGTTAACTAATCTAGACTTAGGGTTTAGAGTGAGGAATGGGATAGGGTTTTTGGAATGTGAAATTTAGGATTCTAATAAATATATAAATAAATAATTAAAAAATATATAAAATTTTTTAAAAAATAGTTTCAAACATAATTTTTGTTTTTCAAAAAGAAATTTGAAAAAAATAAAACAAAATTCGAAAAAAAAAGTTCAAAAAAAAAATTTATAAAAAAGTTCAAATTTGAAAAAGTATAATTCGAAAACATAAAAAAAATTTTACTTTTTTTTTAATTTAAATAATAATTTATTATATATATAAATAACAAGGGCATCAACGTCTTTTGCCACTTAATGAAGAAAATATTTTTGAAAATATCTCCTTAGTAGTGGTAAAAATAAAAAGTGGTAACATGAAAGTAGTAAACATGTAATTTTCCCTTTCAAGTTTACCACACTGTTTATATCATTATTCATGTTTACTCTAATTAAATTGGCATATACACAAATACCTTCTTGATTAAAAAGGCAAAACACTTTTATACACTTGCTTTATAGATACATAAATATAAATAATTATTTAAATAAAAGAATAATAATTTTTTTATTATTATTTCGAATTATAGGTTTTAGAATTATAGTTTTTCAAATTCAATTTTTTTTATAATTTTTTCTGAATTTTTTTCAAAATTATTTTTCTTTTTTTCAAATTTTCTCTTTAAAATTTGAAAATTCTTTCAGAAATTATTTAAAAATCTTTAGTATTTTTTTTTTGCAATTTAGTTTATGCAATTTCTCTAAAACTATTACGAAATCAAATCACATAATATATATGAAAAACTAATATATCTTTTACCGATCAATAAAATTGTGACACATGAAATATTTATGTATAAAAATTGATGAAAAATGAAAATTCATAAAGAAAAACTAGGCTCCGATTGGAGCGTAGGCTGTTAGGACTTTTTGCAATCTTAAAGCATTCACAGCCAATATTCCTCTTGATCCAACCTTGGAAATATTCTCAAAACTTCCTTGGAAATTAATCATGAGATGTTGATGTGTCTCGAAGCTGTGGTTTTTATTTTTATTTTTTGAATTATATAGAGATATTCTAATTCTCGTAGATCCAGACTAACTATGTGTTATTATCTTATGTTTTTTAGTTCACGTGTCGATCTTGTCCCTAGCAATGCTGAAATGTTAATTCTCCAAGACTTCCGTGTGTGCTTCAGCTTCAACCCTAATAAAAGAGAGCGTGAGGAACATGAAGAATGGTTTGGTCTAGGAACTTGAACTGGATTGTCTTCATGGCTTTTAGCAGAGATCTCGTTTGGAACCTAGGGATCAAGAAACAAAAATTTGCTATTGCTAAATACCCACGGCCAGAGATACCATGATTTATGGGTAAGTGCTTAAACTGTGATAACGCAGAAGCTGCATGAGTTTAACTTTATGAAGAGCGGATCTCATGTTGACGTAGTTCCACGCGTCAAACTGAAGACGTGAGTGCTCATTGCCTGTCTTTCAACGTGTCATGTTTGTTGCAATATTATTCAATTCTTGAAAACTCAATTAAGATCGATTAGATGATATATAATCACATTTAAGCAAAAACATTCATTGGAACAAGATTATAGTGAGATGTCTATAGTACATGTGGACTCTACGTTTCTTGATGTTCTAGCATGTCATCAAAAGTGATCAGACCCTTATCACATCAAATTTTGAATCAACATATAAGACAGACAGACTCATCCGTGTCATGTTTTCAGCGTATGTTTGAGGATTCAATACTCGAACACCAATGCCTTGTTAACAACACACAAAATGCCACAAGTCAGAGTGTTATAAGACTTAATTAGCTTTTGGGAAAATCAAATCGCTATAATTTCTTGATGTTCTAGCATGGCATCAAAAGTTTATGCCGTTTTCCACATTTCCTTCTTTTTTTTCTGAAACACTCCGTTTTTCATATTTTTCTTTAAAACTCTACAAAAACATTTGGAAATTTATGTTGTTTTCCTTTTTTTTAACCGACACACCAACAGCTTTTTTTGTCGATTATTAAACTTATCGTCTGAATAAAAAAGGAAAATCAAAAATTTCTCTCAACTAGGAAAATTCAACTACACCAGGCTCGGTTTATTATATAACGTCGTGCGGCCTACTGTGTTAATATAAACAATACTAGTAAAAAAGGGGAATATAACTGGAAGAAAGAATATGAGGATTTTGAAGAAGAAAGTATTGCCGAGGAATCAGGCATGGATGAACAAGAAGAGAAGAAGACTAGAGAGATCCAGAGATGATAGATCACAACCAAACCATATTCCTCTTGATATAACCTTGGAGATACTCTCAAGACTTCCTGCAAAATCAATCATGAGAAATCGATGTGTCTCGAAGCTGTGGTCTTCTTCTATCAAACTTCCGAGTTTTATCAACTCGTTCGCATCTCGGTCCACTTCACGATCGCCGACTCTTCTGGTCACCATCTCATCAGGTTCAGCAAAATATGTTTTCTCGTTTCCTCAACACCAGATTCCTGACGGGTCGATTTGTTCTCCATTCTATAGTTATCAAATAGCAAACTTAGATTGGAAATATTCCCTATCCAACAGCATCCATGGATTGATTTTAACATCCGTATTCAAGATTTGGAACCCAGCCTTGAGACAGTTTTTAGCCTTTCCACATCCTGATAAATACGTCTCGAGTCGACACGCGTCGTCTTATTTGGGCTACGATCCTTTGGAAGGTAAACACAAAGTACTATTGTTCATGTCGACAATCAAATGTACTGATCAGCCTCGGGTTCTTACGTTGGGAACTCAAGAATCATGGAGAATAATAACCAAAGGACATTGCCCTGTGCATCGCCCATGTGGACATGAGCGATGCTTCAATGGGATTCTGTATTATAGAGCTTGCCTTGATGGTGATAGTCAATGTATCATAATGAGCTTTGATGTCAAATCTGAATACTTCAATATTATAAATTATCCGGAGGGCCGCTCTTGTTCCTCGTTTCATATGATACCCTATGAAGGAAGGCTAGCTTTAGTTACTTATGATCATCCGTATGATGATGTTGAACTCAATATTTTGAAAGATGCACATGGACACATATGGACACGTGAACGCTATGTTCTTCATTTACCATATGAGAGCATACGGAGGGACTTGATATATTTCGTGGGTACTACAGATGCTGGTGAGTATGCTTTTGCTCCGCATGGTGTCTATGAAGCCTTTTATATTATATATTTCGATCCGAGGAGAAACAGTACTAGAAAAGTACTTTTTGAAAGAAATTTGGATGAGTTTAGACGCCGTTGTGGACTTGATAGCGACGACTACTTCACCATGCAAGTTTACCCAAATCACATCGAGAGTCTCTTTTCTTTATAGAGCAACCACCTTCGGTGCTCAACGCTCTCCAGTGATTTTCTTATGTTTTATGTACCTTCATGTTCTTCAGTGTTACTTTGTTCCTTTTGATTCACTGAGTTCATGTCTATTCATTACTTAGATTTTCTCTTATGCCATTTCTTACTGAGATTTTGCACTAGAATACTGACTCAACGATTAAAGGGGATATTCCTTATTGCTTCAATGATTCTAAAATAATGGGAATCACCTATAAAATATTCTTATTTGTTTAAACCATTAAGATCTGTATTTTCCCTTCTAATATATAGCCAAGAACACGTTTTATTCCAACAGTGCCAAACACAAAGCATGAAATTTTCCTAAAGTAAATATATCGGTTGAAACACAAAGAATACAACAGCTAGTTAATATGTGGTGTTTCGAAGTTTCTCAAAACTTTTTTTTTTTTTTTTTGACAAAATGTGAATTCATTTCAATAAGAAATGGCAAAGAGGTACAAGCAAGCATGAACCTAAAGCTGCAATTAAGCAAAGTTCTATCAAAGAGACCCCAAAAAAAGATAAAAAAGCCCCTTGGATACAAAATAGGTTTAGTCTAAATCATAAGAAACAGACTAAAGCTAAACTAGGAGATCATAAGGTTAACTATTGGCCATAGGTAGACCAAGAAGCAACTCATTCACTGTAAACTGCAAATGAGAAGACTGGTCTTGGGTATGGATGGAAACGGAGCAATCCCGGGGATACTTTGACGGCAACAGGCGGAGTCGGATTGGCGAGCCGTCCCCGGCTATTACACTAACAATGAGACCAGATCCAGCCAAACCAGAGACTTTGCGAAGGAGAAGCTGTGAGTCCAAACTAACAGATGAAAGACACTCGATGAAGAACAAGGGCTCTTGAGGAGGTAGGCGGAGGTTTATCTCCCGACTCCGGCCACTTCCTCGGAGGAGATAATGCATTTCAACCGTCAAAGAGGCAGCGACACCCACCCAAAACTTCATTCCCAGGCTTGAAGAACGGGAGCAGAAGCTCCAAACAAACACGGCAAGCGACTGAAGATGCTGTAGAGTAACCGCAACGAAGGGTCTGAAACAGGGCCAGTCCCCGAAGCCCCAAAGAACCAACAAGCAGCAACAAGAAACAACACTTCCACGGATAACCACCGTGATAAGCTAACCCCACAATCTTAAACAGAGGTTCTCAGTGGTTTCCTCCACACCACTTTCTCACAGAGAAGAGAAGCTCTGAACTTACCCGTGAGATAAACCGACGGAGATGAAGGGGCACGAAGCTAATCGAAGACATGAAGGAGGCAGCAATGCACCAGACTGCCATCGACGCCTCAGAGAAACTAGATCTGACCCAGATCTATCGCCTTCACCCAAGAGAGCAAGCTCACGGAACCCTTCAACACAACCAGTAACCGAGACCTCGTCACTGCTCCAGAGGGCCACAGACACCCGCGAAACCCCTTTTAAAACCGCCGGAGAACCACCGGAGGAGATCCAGAAACAGTCAACATGTCGGACGGGTTAATGAGGAGAAGAAAGGGTAAGAGGAGGTAACCAAGACAGAAAACTAAAAGGGGGTGACCGGCGACAAGGAGAGCCGCCAGTCACCGGAGGAGGACGAATAGATCTGGTTTTTTAGGGTAGAGAGGTTTTTAGAGATAGAGAGAGAAAAAGTAGGGCTGTCGTTTCCCCGTTTCTCAAAACTTCACTTTGGGTGGTGGTGTTGAAGTTTCGATCGATGTAGCATGGGTTATTATGTTGTGATGGGGTTCATATATTCTGAAAGATGCACATGGACACGAATGGACGCATCAACGCTTTCTAGGTGTACCTTGTAAAGAGCGAATGGAGGATTCATACAAGTATCATGGGTATTATTAGTGATGCTGGTGAGCTCGTTTCTAAGTTATTCTAATGTTTTTAACCATTTATTTGCTTTGTCCAATTATTTATAGTCAACTTTAAAATAAAAATTATTAAAAAGTGCGTCTAATATTTTTATATTATCTGGAAATAGGTTCGGATATTCTTTAAAAATATTGGTATACAATTATCTTCCAATTTTTCTTTAACTAGGTGTTTTACCCGCGATGCAGGCTTAAACATTTTCATAAATTTTTGAAAAGTTCTTTGTATACTATTCTAGTTATATTGTGTTTTCCAAAAAGAATTCTTGCGATCAATTTAGTATCATCTATGCATTGTCTACTCTCGAATATATAAATATATATATATTTTTGAACAATTAAATATTAAAATATTTTAGTGGTATAATTTAAACTTGGGTCTCTAGTCAAAAAACAAAACTTGTTTCCAATTTATGTAAAGAATATTATTTTTTTGAATGAGCAAAGATTTAAGGATGGTTATTGTTTTAAGAACATTAACTTGTTATTTCTGAATAATTAAATATTAAAATATTTTAGTGTTATAATTTAAACTTGGGTCTCTAGTCAAAAAACAAAACTTATTTCCAATTTATGTAAAGAATTTCTTTTTTTTTTGTGAATGAGCAAATATTTAAGGATGGCTATTAGCAAATAAATGTTTAAGAACTTTCATATATTTTTTTTGAGATTCTACTGCTATAATAGTTTAAGGGTTTTTGAAATATTACTAATTAATTGTTATTGATTCGAAGATTTTCAAATTTCATCAAAATTCTTTATTTATTTATGATAATAGTTTTTCATTCTATTTTAACAAAATTTAACTTTATTAAAATATAATTTCTTTTTTTATTCATAAGATACAACTTTTAAAATATTTTGACAATTAAAATAATGGATGTAATAAAATCCGCTATGTAATTTGTATTTGAATATATCACAACAACAACTTACATAGCGGTAAAGTTTAGGTCTTTTTACCTTTAAATTTTGAGATTATTTTTTAGTGTTTAGGGTTGGTAGAGTTTTAGCGTTAGATGGGATTTAGGGTTAGGTTTATGTAGGGTTTTAGGGTTAGGTTTAGGCAGGGTTTAGGGTTAGCAGGGTTTACGGTTAGGTAGGGTTTAGAGTTAGAAAGGGTTTAGGGTTAGGTACGGTTTAGGGTTAGGAAGGGTTTAGGGCTAGGTAGGGTTTAGGGTTAAAAGGGTTTAGGGTTAGTAGGGTTTAGGGTTAGGTAGGGTTTAGGGTTAGGTAGGGTTTAGGGTTGGTAGGGTTTAGGGTTAGGTAGGGTTTAGGGTTCGGTAGGGTTTAGGGTTAGGTAGGGTTTAGGGTTAGGTAGGATTTAGAATTGGGTAGAGTTTAGGGTTAGCAGGGTTTAGAGTTTAGGGTTAGGTAGGGTTTAGGGCTAGAAAGGGTTTAGGGTCAGAATGGTTTTAGGGTTAGGTAGGGTTTAGGGTTAGTAGGGTTAGGGTTATGTAGGGTTAGGGTTAGGTAGGGTTTAGAATTAGGTAGGGTTTAGGGTTAGCATGGTTTAGGGTTAGAAGGGTTTATGGTTATTAGGGTTTATGGTTAGTAGGATTTAGGGCTAGAAAGGGTTTAGGGTTAGGTAGGGTTTAGGGTTAGAAGGGGATTAGGGTTAGGTAGAGTTTTAGCGTTAGATGAGATTTATGGTTAGGTTTATGTAGGGTTTTAGGGTTAGGTTTAGGCAGGGTTTAGGGTTAGCAGGGTTTAGAGTTAGGTAGGGTTTAGGGTTAGAAAGGGTTTAGGGTTAGGTACGGTTTTTAGGGTTATGTAGGGTTTAGGGTTAGGTGTGGTTTAGGGTTAAAAAGGGTTAAAGGTAGGTATGGTTTAGGGTTAGTAGGGTTTAGGGTTAGGTAGGGTTTAGGGTTGGTAGGGTTTACGGTTAGGTAGGGTTTAGGGTTCGGTAGGGTTTAGGGTTATGTAGGGTTTAGGGTTAGGTAGGTTTTAGGGTTACGTAGGGTTTAGGGTTAGGTAGGGTTTAGGGTTAGGTAGGGTGAAGAAATTAAAACAGACGACTTACATGTAAGTCGTCGAGAAGAGTTTAATATTTTTAGCGGGAAATTAAATATTTTTAGCGGGAAACTAAAATAGAAGACTTTCCAGACGACTTACAAGTAAGTCGTCTGGTTTAAATTATTTAAGCGGGAAAATAATTTTTTTAAAAAATTTTAGGCGGGAATATTTGGACGACTTACATGTAAGTCGTCTGTTTTAATTTCTTCACCAGACGACTGAAATGTAAGTCGTCTAGACCCTAAACATAACCTCTAAACTAGCTTTTATATGCCCGGTAAATGATCCGGTTAGGTTAAAACGTACATTGGTAAAATTAAAGGTTTGGTACGATGTGGACGACTGAAATATACGTCGTCCGAGTAAATTATTCAACATATGACTGAAATATAAGTCGTCCACACCCTAAACATAACCCCTAAACTTAATTATCTAATTAAACACTTCATAAAATCAAATCAAACTTGAAAAGTGTTTACTATACACAGAAATAAACACATATAGGTGAAAACTAATTTTTGAAAAAAACATTTTAGTTTTCCAAAATCTAACCCTAACAATACATACAATACTACAATATATGTTTGCCAAACTCCTAAGCCAAAGTATTTCATGATTCACTACTTCCACTCATCTATCTTCAAAACAAATCAATTTTATCATATCTTAATTTATATCACTTAAAACTGTTTATAATTACTTGATTTTTATTTTTCACGCATCAAAATATTTTTTTACAAGATTTATAAATTATTTTTAAAATAAACTGGTACCAGACGACTTACACTTCAGTCGTCCAGACGACTTCCAACATCTCAGACGACTCAGACGATTTACTGGGGCTATATTCGTAAAAATGGCTTCTGTTTTTTTTTGTTTGGTCACAAGAGGCTGAGCTGTAATTTCACTAGGCTTTTTTGCATTTGATTCAAGTTTGGGTATAGGTTTGGGGTTAAAATCAAGTTGTGGATTAGTTTTGGCAAAAACCCCAAGACTTTTTCAGATAACAATACAATATATACATAAGTTATCTCTTTTTTAAATTATATTTTTAGATTTTGGATAATTCTTACTATTCTTCATAATAATCAATTATCTAATCAAAATCAATTAAAATTTCATTTTTATTTTTTAATTTATTTATACATTTTATTCATTAAGGTATAAACGATATTAACTACTCTAACTTTCAACGTGAGAGCTTCATTCCAAATTTACTTCGCAAATAATAGTATAGATAACCAACAATCTTGGTAAACACAGCTCGAGTCCAAACGATTGGTCTTACTTAGGATACGATTCACTGGAAGGTAAACACAAAGTACTTTGTGTACCATCTGAAGAATATACCGATCAGTCGCGGGTTCTTACATTGGGTATTCAAGAATCATGGAGACACATAACCAAAGGACGTTGCCCTGTCCATCGCCCAACTGGAACACGTGGCCGATGCTTCAATGGATTTATATATTATGAAGCTCGTCTTCTTGGTGATGATCAAGATATCATAATGAGCTTTGATGTGAAATCTGAAAACTTCAATCCTATAAAGTTTCCGGGTGAGGGTCCCTTTTGGCCCTTTTTTTGATACCTTATGAGGGAAGGGTAGCCTTAGTTACTCATGATCATCCCTTTGATGTTGTTAAACTCTATATTTTGGAAGATGCACATGGACACGAATGGAAACGCTTTGTTCTTCATGTACCATGTAAGAGCGTACGGAGGGATTCTATATATTTCAGCGGTACTACAGATGCTGGTGAATATGTTTCCGCATGGTGTCTATGAAGCCTTTTATATTATGTATTTCGATCCGAGGAGAAAAGTATTTTTTGAAAGAAATTTGGATGACTTTAGACGCCGCTGTGGACTTGCTAGCAACGACACGTTCACCATGCATGTTTTCCCAAATCACATCGAGAGTCTCTTTTCTTTGTAGTGCACCCACCTTCGATGCTCAATGCTATTTAGTGATTCTTTTATGTTTTTGCATTTTTCTGTTGTTCTTTTCTGTGAACACATATTGTGTACCTTGATGTTCTTCAGTGTTACTTTGTTCTTTTCGATCACTGAGTTCATGTGTATGCATTACTTAGATTTTCTCTTAAGCTATTTCTTGCTCAGATTTTGCATTAGAATACTCAATACTGATTCAAGGATAAAGGAGATGCTCCATAATTTCTTCAATTATGATTCTATAATAATGGGAATCACCAATAAATGATTTTTAATTATCTTCTCCAGCAATTGAGATCTGTATTATTCGATCTCTTCTAATATGGCCATTATTCCAACAATGCCATACACAAAGAATGAGTCTCCTTGCATACTGGCCCCTCTCTCTTAAATTTTGTTCTTTGCTTTTGTTTATCTCTCAAGCCTCTTCTCCTTCCCCTGTCAATATGTTTGCTTGCTCTGCTGTCTCGACGATGACGTCTTTGTTCCGTGTATAGGAGGCGTTCGAGAGGTAATGGAGTAACGACGAGACATGCATGAAGGCATCAGCGGCTTCAGATCTTTTTTCTAGGTTTTCACTGGATTTGGTGTTTGGTTTTGGAGTTTGTAGTTTGTAGACCCATCCCGTCTTTGTAGAGAGTCTCTTTGGTTGGTTTGGATCTGTCACTAGTACTTGCTTCAAGGGCCTTGTAGATTTGTAAATCATCACTCGGCTGTGGATTTGGTAAATAAGAGAAGTTTCGTTTCTTTGGTTCTCGTTGACGAATCCCGTAAAAAGTCACCAGCTCTTTTGGTCATTAGTGTCGGAGATCTATTTAGTGGTGGCGCGTTTTAAGGGTGGAGCCATCCCAGCATCATCGATCAGGCTGTGGTCCTTCTCGCTGATGGACGAAACTCTTTTGTTTCTCTTTTTCAGGTATTAGAGTGGCAGCGAAGTCCCATATGACAATTACTCTGTGTGTGTGGTTCTTGGAATCAAAGATAAGGGAGACATGACATCCATATCAAATTGATTGTTTCAAAGTTCTTCGCCGTTTGTTTTCATATCACTGAAAGTTAAGAATCGCTTCTTGGTTTTCAAGAACGAGTCATGGAATGAGTATTTCAGTTTGGTTGGTCATTAAAAGCTGAAGTACCCTTCGTGTGGACATGTCAATTGTTGTGCCATCCCAGGAACATCTTCGGACATCGGGTCTGTGGTGTTGGGTTCAACAATTTTCTTATCTTAGCAGATTGGTGTCAATGTCAAAAGAGAAGACTAATCTTTTCCGGATCAGGACATGTTTCTGGCCACGAGTTTCCTTCATTACAAGCTGCGCTCTTCTCAAGCTGCTAGTGTGGATAAAAGTAGAACAACAGTGTGAAGTAAATTCAACTTTGGACAGGGCAATTTTCATTGTTTCTCAGGTTTCCCGGCCTAGAATAGGATAGGTAAGATCATTGTGATCATTTATGCTTATCATTGTCTTATCTTTCGTTTGTAATTTGCAGGTATGTTTCATCTCCAAGTTTAATAAAAATCCAGTGTTTAAAAAAAAAAAGAACGAGTCTCATGAATCCTCGGTTAATATATCGATTGAAAAGATGAAACACAAAAGGAAACAACAGCTGGTTATTTTGTGGTGACTCGAAGTTCCTCAAAACTTCACTTTAGGCGGTGGTGTTGCAGTTTCGATCGATTTGCATGGGTTCTTATGTGGTGTTTCGAAATTTCTTCAAACGTAAGTTTAGGCGGTGATGTTGAACTTTCGATCAATTTAGCATGGGTAATTATATGGTGTTGGAGTTCAAAGCTATATTCTGAAAGATGCATATGGACACGACTGGACACATCAACGCTTTCTAAGTGTACTTTGTAAAAGGGAATGGATGATTCATATAAGCTGCAAAATGAATTTAAGAGGGTGGAAATTTTTGTTCTCAGCCTTGTAATAATATCATTGGAGAAGTTTTTGAGATGGTGGACACTGGAGACATAGATACTCTCAGTTAGCTTGACCATTTATATGCTTGTTACTAATTAAGTTCAGCTAAGTTTTTAAGAAATAAAGAAAGCTTTCAGGCTACATATAGCTGATGTTTTAATTTTATGTTGTTCCTTTGATCCGTGCTTTTAAATAGAGTAGTTTTAATGTGAAATGGTTGTATACACTAAACTCACAGACCAAAGTTAGGACCAGAAAATTGTCAAGCAATCAATTGAAGGGTCTGTTTATTATATCATTACCCCCCCCCCCCCCCCCCCCCCCCCCCCCCCCCCCAAAAAAAAAATAGAAAAATTATAAACAAAGAAAAGAATATCAAAAAGTCATATATTCCAATTATTGTTGATAAACTTACAAACTAACTCACAAACAAAACAACAAAATGTTTGTGGAAACTTTTGCCTTGTTTTTCAACATCAAATTATGTATACCAAAAAACTTATTTGGGAAGAGGGAAGCTAAGTTTTCCACCGAAGATAACATTGGCGTTGTCACAAAGAGCTCCGACCAAACCTCCTGACGCCGAGGGATGTCCTCCTTTGTCACCTACGAAGTTCAATTCCACGTCAACGACGCTGACTCCTTTGCACGGTACTGATTTGCTGCACATGATCTGAACTTCGTCTTTTGTAATTGTTGTTCCTCTTACGTTCTTGAACAGCACATTGCTTATCGCAACTTTTGAATCCTACAAACACACACAAAAAGTTTATTTTCGTAAACTGCTGAATGATCAAGTGAAGTTTTGGTTTGAGATTTCCTCGGGTATATCTTACTCCGCCTCTTGAGCCGTAGTTTTGGTCAATGATGATTGGGTTCTTGACGTTTGTCATCGTAATATCTTCAAACGTGATGTCCACAGCCGTGCTTGGAGACGAACCACCCCAACTCTTGATTCTAAGACCATTGTCGGTATCTTTCATGATGCAGTTCTTAAAGTGAATGCCGGCAACATTCTCCTCGTTCGGGTACTTACCAAGACTACCGACACTTAGGCCGTGTCCTGGGCCACAAGTCACGCGCTCGACGGTTACATTGGTGGAACCACGACCGACTGAGATGCAATCGTCTCCTGTAGCTATTAAACTGTCAACGATGTGAACGTTGACCGCATTGCTCAAATGGATACCATCGGTGTTGGGACTTTCAGCAGGGGCAGTAATCTTGATGTTTTGGACGTTGACATTTTTAGTTTTTACCAAGAACATGTGGAAGGCCTTTGCGTTGACCGAGCTAATGCCGGATATGTCAAGATTTAAGATGTTTCTGAATTTTAGAGACTGCATGCAGGTGTAAGTATGATCAGTACAAAAATATTAATTACTGATATTATTATTAACTTAAATCTTACCGTTGGAGGAAGATTGCAGTTGGCCTTTTGACCACACCCATCTGCTTTCCAAACGGCTTCACCTTTGCCGTGGAATGTGCCGGGTCCGGTGAGGACGACATTATCGACGTGTTCGAATAAGAACCATTCAGGAGTCGGGTATCCGCTTGGTGGAGCGATGATTGTGCCCTGAACTTCGACGGTCACTTTGCTCTTGCATGGACCAGCAAAAATTACTGGACCAGCCAAGAAATCTCCTTTAGGGACTAGTAGCGTTGCTGGTACAGGACTGGCACACACTTGGAGCCATGTGTTTAGAAACGCCTGTCGTACAAATTTTTTTAGAAGAAAGAAACTATTTTTTATTAATGTTTCTTGTCATGTGTATTTTACTAATAATAACAGTAACTTAAATTATGAAGCGAAACTCAAGCTAATTCCATAAAATTAAAGAAATCTTACCTTGGAAGAATCGGTGGCACCATTTCCCACTGCTCCATTCTTAGTAATATCAAAGACCGTAGGGTTCCCGGCAACGGCGGCAAGGCCACGGCGGGCATCGAGATCTTCACCATTAGCTACACAAGAACCTAACACCAAGGTCATTAAGATTAATGAGCCTACATTAGTATTATTTGCCTTGGCAACCAAACTTCTCGCGCTAGCCATGGAGATAATATATATATATATTTTTTCTTTTTTTTTTGTTTTTTTGTTCTTTTAAAAATGTGTTGACAAATTTAAAAGTGATTTGATCATTGGAGGATTCATGATGTTTTATAGGTTCGTTTGTGTGCTATTTTTAGATTTTACTCAAATTAAAACGTGATCCGCAAAAAAAGGATGGAAAACTATTTTGAACAAACTTATGTGTGTATGCATATTTATACACTTCTGTAAGTTTTGCCTTCCCTTATGTAGGGACTTTAGTGTTATATTAACACTTAGGCAAATTACAGAGTTTTGATAACACCAAGTTATCATTTAATTTAACTCTGCTTTTGATGTATGAATATATCAGATTGTAGTGCTCGTTACAAACTTTACAATGAGCCAATAATCTGATCACGACCACCGCTGGTTTTTGGCCGGAAAAGTAAAAACACTCATTTTTCAAAACTGTGTTCCAACACAATGTAATAAGACCACTAGGTTTAGTCACACTAACCACCCGTTCGTGTTTATCTATCTCTTTTCCAAGTGCATCCACACTTCTGGATTTTGCTCGGTTTCTGAGCAACTGCAACATCTTTCTGTGGTTTCATCCGAGCAGCCAGCTCCTGAGCTCGCTTAACAGCTTCAAAAAATTGACTAGAAGTTTCCGATGAAGAACGTGTCTAACTAACTTGAGTGTTGTTCTTATCAAACTCCATAGGCACATCTTCAAACTTGCTCCTCCTCCTCTTGCAAGATGAGAAGAGGAGTCAAGTGAAGAAAGTGGGAACTGCTGATAACTCCACTGATATGTTCACTAAGTCGGTTACTCACAACAAGTTCAAACATTTTTTGGATTTGTTAAACATCTCGATCTGTTAATCTAGCCCCAAGTGGGTATCTGGCCCCGAGAGGGCATCTAGTCCTAAGAACGTCTGGAATTTAAGTTAAGCGTCTGGCCCTGAAGAGCATCTGGTTCATGATAGCATCTGGTTCTGAAGGACATCTGGTTGATGAAGAACGTCTGGCTCTAGTTGAGTGTCTGGTCCTGAAGGGCATCTGGTCCTGAAGGGCATCTGGTTCATCATATCATCTGTTCCGCAAGGACATCTGGTCCAAAAGAACGCCTGAAGCAAAAAGAGAGTCTAGTACATCTGGCACTGGTGATAATGCTTCTGATACATTGGTTTTTGGAAGATTTAAGTCAATGTGGAGATTTATTGTAATGTCTTGAATATGCGTTTCACCTACAGCGCTGAAATGCTCACTTCAGAAACCTATCTTCAGCATTTTAGAGTTGTAAGGACATCTGAGTTATCGAGAGCACTGAAATGCCCACTTCAGTAAAACTGCATCTTGCATTTTGATGCTCTAGAAAATCCGAATCAATTTAGATCTTATTGCTAGGTTTTCTAGGAGACAAAATACCACTATATATATATTTTTCCTCTTCTAAACTTAATTAATAGCTAAAATAGAGAGCAATCTGATCTGTTCTTATTGTAAACAGATTTCTGTAAATACTTCATTAATAAAAGTCTCTTTATCCGTGGAAGTAGCCTATTGGTAAACCACGTTAAAGCTTGTGTTCTTTTCATTTATTGCGTTTATCCATCTGTGTTTTCCGCGTCTGTTCTTCTAGCTTCTGTCACAGCACTTAGGTTTCTTGATTCCTTCCCTAGCCCCATTTTCTTTGCTCTCTGTCTTTCCTCTTTTTCCTCGCTTCAATCTCCTTATTTCCTTCATGCTGAGACCTCTCATCACGACGATAGTGATCTGAATCACGACGCTTCGGATCCTGGATGCTACTGGAGTCTCTTCTTTTCTTTTTCCATGATGAATGTTTTGGGGGAATTCATTTAAGCAAGGGCATTATTTATACAGGACATCATTTATTTCCCTAGTGCACTCGAAAGTTTATGCCGTTTTCATATTCCTTTTTTTTACTAGGATATTGGAAACTCCACAAAAGAAAATTCTCAGCAATCTATCATTATTTTTCTGACCGTATTGATCCTCGGGATACTTCTTCTGAGTTTGTTGTCGTGTCTAAGAGAAACAATGGCATGACTAATTGTTTGTTGATTATATATAGAAGAGAATATAAACAAGCTAACTAATTATTTGTACGTAAGAGAATCCAGGAACTAGTTCAAACTTCAGACATACTTTTATCAAAGCAACATAGGAATTTGTCGCTAAGTATTTGACCAAATAGGATCGTCATGTTTCTATAGAATCCATCACTAGAATTGCATGGGCCTCATTTGAATACTAGGAAAAAAGTAAATAACTGGACTGGACACATCAACCTTCTAGGTGTAGTTTGTAAAAGGGAATGGATGATTCGTATAAGTTTTCAAATGAATTTCAGAGGGTGGAAAGTTTTTGTTCTCAGCCTTGTAATAATATCATTGAAGAAGTTCTTGAGATGGTGGACACTGAAGACAACGATACTCTCAGTTAGCTTGACCATTTATATGCTTGTTACTAATAAAGTTAAGCTAAATTTAAGAAAAAGCAAGCTTTCAGGCAACAGATAGCTGATGTTTTAATTTTATTTTGTTCCTTTGATCCGAGCTTTTAAATAGAGTTGTTTAATGTGAAATGGTTGTATACAACTATACACTAAACTCATCACAGACCAAAGTTATGACCAGAAAATTTCAAGCAATCAATTGAAGGGTCTGTTTATTATATTATTACCACACAAAAAAAATTAGGAATTATAATCATAGAAAAAATTATCAAAAAGTCATATATTATTATTGTTGATAAACTTACAAACTAACTCACAAACAAAACAAAAAAATGTTTGTGGAAACTTTTGATTTGTTTTTCAACATCAAGTTATGTATACCAAAAAAGCTTATTTGGGACACAGAGGGAAGCTAAGTTTTCCACCGAAGATAACATTGGCGTTGGTACAAAGAGCTCCGACCAAACCTCCTGACGACGAGGGGTGTCCTCCTTTGTCACCTACGAAGTTCAATTCCACGTCAACGACGCTGACTCCTTTGCACGGTACTGATTTGCTGCACATGAACTGAACTTCATCTTTTGTAATTGTTGTTCCTCTTACGTTCTTGAACAGCACATTGCTTATCGCAACTTTTGAATCCTACAAAACACACAAAAAGTTTATTTTCGTAAGCTGATCAAGAGAAGTTTTGGTTTGAGATTTTCTCGGGTATATATACTTACTCCGCCTCTTGAGCCGTAGTTTTGGTCAATGATGATTGGGTTCTTGACGTTTGTCATCATAATATCTTCATAGGTGATGTCCACAGCCGTGCTTGGAGACGAACCACCCCAACTCTTGATTCTAAGACCATTGTCGGTATCTTTCATGGTGCAATTCCTAAAGTGAATGCCGGCAACATTCTCCTCGTTCGGGTACTTACCAAGACTACCGACACTTAGGCCGTGTCCTGGGCCACAAGTCACGCGTTCGACGGTTACATTGGTGGAACCACGACCGACTGAGATACAATCGTCTCCTGTAGCTATTAAACTGTCAGCGATATGAACGTTGACCGCATTGCTCAAATGGATGCCATCGGTGTTGGGACTTTCAGCAGGGGCAATAATCTTAATGTTTTGGACGTTGACATTTGTAGTTTTTACCAAGAACATGTGGAAGGCCTTTGCGTTGACCGAGCTAATGCCGGAAATGTCAAGGTTTAAAATGTTTCTGAATTTTAGAGACTGCATGCAGGCCAGTGTAAGTATGATCAGTACAAAAATATTAGTTAATGATATTATTTTTAACTTAAATCTTACCGTTGGAGGAAGATTGCAGTTCAACTTTTTACCACAGCCATCTGCTTTCCAAACGGCTTCACCTTTGCCGTGGAATGTGCCGGGTCCGGTGAGGACGACATTATCGACATGTTCGAATAAGAACCATTCAGGAGTCGGGTATCCGCTTGGTGGAGCGATGATTGTGCCCTGAACTTCGACGGTCACTTTGCTCTTGCATGGACCAGCAAAAATTACTGGACCAGCCAAGAAATCTCCTTTAGGGACTAGTAGCGTTGCTGGTACAGGACTGGCACACACTTGGAGCCATGTGTTTAGAAACGCCTGTCGTACAAATTTTTTAGAAGAAAGAAACCATTTATTATTGGATAAATGTTTCTTGTCATGTGTATTTTACTAATAGTAACAGTAAATTAAATTACGAAGCGAAACTCAAGCTAATTCCATAAAATTAAAGAAATCTTACCTTGGAAGAATCGGTGGCACCATTTCCCACTGCTCCATTCTTAGTAATATCAAAGACCGTAGGGTTGCCGGCAACAGCGGCAAGGCCACGGCGGCCACCGAGATATTCACCATTAGCTACGCAAGAACCTAACACCAAGGCCATTAAGATTAATGAACCTACATTAGTATTATTTGCCTTGGCAACCAAACTTCTTGCGCTAGCCATGGTGATAATATCTTTTTATTTTTTGCTTTTTTGTTCTTTTAAAAATGTGTTGACAAATTTAAAAGTGATTTGATCATTGGAGGATTCATGATGTTTTATAGTGTTGGTTTGTGTGCTATTTTTAGATTTTATTCAAATTAAAACGTGATCCGCAAAAAAAAAAAACAAAGAAAAATTCTTAAATACCAATACTTTTTTTACAAATTAAGTGGAACTACTATTAGATTGTTTTTCTATTTTAAGAACATCAATACTTGCATTACGAATAGGGAAATATATTTTGTGTTAGCAAAATATAAAGGAAAAAATTTCTAAATATATATACTAAATAGTTTTTATTTAGTTTTGTTCCTTAATAATCCTCAGATGTTGTTTAAAAAAAAGAACTTATGATGACATTGATAAATCTGTATGCATGGCAACATTCTGAATTTGTAAAAAAGGTTTTATCGAATTATATAAATGTGTAATTAAACTTGTTGAATGTAATTTATATGCCTATTTACAAAGGTTTTTCTAATTATGTGTGACATATTTCTTAATCAAGTCATCTTGTTGGTTTAGTGGTAAAATGATTTCTGTTGGAGCTTCCTCTCTGGATTCAAATTGCATTGTCTACGCCATGTTTTAAATGGATGATCCACGCGTACCCGGATGTAAGATCTCGTGAGATTAGTCTTCAGGTGTAAAAAAACCTTTCTGATCTCTACAAGTACAAAAATATGAAACATTTTTTATTAATTTGGCTTATATGTATATTTAGGAAAATATTGCTAAATATAAACTTCTTTCTAGAATTTACAAAGATATTTTTTAATATGTATAATATCTTTATAATTAAAATTTAGGTATTCAATTCAGGAAGGTATTCCTAAAACTTTAGGGAAAAAATACATATATTCAAGAATATCTTACTACATATACGTATAACTAAAATTCAGTTAGGTATTCATAAATAATTAAATATATATTCATGAAATTTTTTTAATATACATTTAAGAAGGTATTTTTAAATACACATTTAGGAAAACAATTGTAAATTTTATGAAGATATTATACATATTTGATCATATAATATTTAACAAAAATTTGTAAATTTTATGAAGATATTATAAATATTTGATCAATATCTTCCTATTTTTGTAGAAAATATTATACTTGTTCAGTAATGATTTCCTAAATGCATATAATATTATACTCAAATTCAATAATACTAAACTTTTTTAACAAAAATTGTTTCCCGAAAAAATATTTCAAAAAAGGAAATTTTGAAATTTTTTTTTTTTAAAACTGATTTTTATTTAATATGTTTTTAATAAAAATATATAGTTGTTATTTAAATTTTTAATGAAAAAAATAATTTGATCATTTATACCTTTATGGACTAGTTTGACAACAAAAACATGTTTTAGTCTGTTGAAATCGTCCATGGATTTTGGCAATACAAATGACGAAGATGGAGGTTAATAGTGGAGCTTCTACTTCTTTTTGGTACGAGAATTGGTCTCCTCTTGGCCAATTGATTGAATTAACAGGAGATAGAGGTAGCATGGATCTGGGCATTCCAAAAACTGCCACAGTGGAGAAAGCTGTTCAGCTCTATCGAGCCAGAGGGCATAGATTTCATGTACTGCATCTGATTGGCGAGGAGATTACTAGACTGAAGAATCGGGGGCTTAATCAGTTGGAGGATGTTTGTCTATGGAAGAGGGAAAATGGGGAGTTCAAAGAAGGGTTTGTTACATCCCAAACTTGGAACCTGATTAGATGTAAGTCTCCAACAGTCTTTTGGTCTAAAGGAATTTGGTTTACTGAGGCTACACCAAAATTCTCTTTTATAGCTTGGCTAGCTGCTCATAACAGACTAGCAACGGGTGATAGAATGCTTCGTTGGAACCCGCAAGCTATCTCCACCTGTTGGCTGTGTAATACGGATATTGAAACTAGGGATCATCTCTTTTTTGAATGTCCATATTCTAAAGAAGTTTGGAATGGTACGGTGAGGACTCTGGCAGGCATGGGAAGGATCCATCAATGGGGCAGTGTAATCCGATTTATTTCAAATGGGAATCAAGGGAGAAGCATTAACTTTTTGATGAAGTACTGCTTTCAAGTGGTGATTTATGCTATCTGGCATGAGAGGAATATCAGGAGAGTAGGAGAACGTCCTCAACCAGCAGCTTGTCTGATTAACCGATTGGACAAAATTGTGAGAAATAGAATTACTTCACTTAGAAAGACTGTGGGTGGGAAGCATGAGAAGACCATGGAGCTATGGTTTGCAAGGATTTAAATGAGGCAGCTTGTCTTTAGTTGAGAATTTTGTATTTTGAGCTATAGGATGAGTTTGTAAAGAAAGTAGCAGTGAAACTCTGTACCAAGGTTTTTTTTTTGAATAAATTTAAAATTCTTTCAAAAAAAAAAAAAAAAAAAAAAAAAGAAATCGTCCATGGATGAACAAAAGAGGAAGAGGGGAAACATCACGAATATAAACGCAAGAAGGATTTAACAAAAGTATTGTTGAGCAATCGTCCATAGATGAACAAAAGGGGAAGAGGGGAATGATCCCGAGAGCAACACATGAAGATGATCAAAAATCACAGCAAGGTAATATTCCTCTTGATCTAAATTTTTTTTAAAAACTGATTTTTTATTTAAATATTTATTTAATATGTTTTTAATAAAAATATATAATTGTTATTTAACTTTTTAATGAAAAACATAATTTGATCATTTATACCTTTATGGACTAGTTTGACAAACATGTTTTAGTCTGTTGAGCAATCGTCCATGGATGAACAAAAGGGGAACAGGGGAAACATCTCAAATAAAAACGCATGAATGATTTTGGGGTTTTTATAACAAAAGTATTGTTGAGCAATCGTCCATGGATGAACAAAAGGGGAAGAGGGGAATGATCCCGAGAGCAACACATGAAGATGATCAAAAATCACAACAAGATAATATTCCTCTTGATCTAACCTTGGAGATATCGATGTGTGTCAAAGCTCTGGTCTTCTTTTATAACACTTCCGAGTTTTACCAACTCGGTCCTCGAAACAGCCACGAAGTCTTCTGCTAATCTTCTTCTTAGAAGAAAAGTTCTTAGTTCTCTTTTACTCTAAACCAGAATCCTAACGGGTCTTATTCTCAACACTACAGCTATCATATGGAAAACACTTCTTATGACCGCTTTCAGCTATCGGACAGCTTCCAGGGCTTGGTTTTGCTTGTTCCGAATTTGGAACCCAAGCTTGAGACGGGTTTTAACCCTTACCACATCCCAATGAACACATCCCCGTCAGAGTAAAAACTGTATGCCTTGTTTAGGATATGATCTGGAGGGTAACCACAAAGTACTTCGTGTATCATCTGATTAATATACCGACCAGCCTCTGATTCTTACATTGTGAGCTCAAGAATCATGGAGAATATTAACTAAAGAACGTTTCTCTATGCATCGCCCAACGGGAGGATATGGGCGATGCTTCAGTTGGATTCAGTATTATCTAGCTCATCTTCTTGGTGATGATCATGATATAATAATGAGCTTTGATGTCAAATGATCTGAAAGCTTCAATAGTATAAAAAATTCCTGAGGATCGCTCTTTATCGTGTCATAGGACTCATATGAGACTAGTGTGAGCTATTGCTTCCTTTGGTTATAGTATTTATGTTAAGCTATATATTTTGAAAGATTCAGATGGACACGAATGGCACATCAAACCGTGCTTCATGGACGTTTGTAAGTTTGTAAGGAAAATATGTATGATCAATATTTTTAGTTTGATATGATCAATATTTTGTAAATTTAATCAAAAAAATTATCGAAAAACAAAAATATTATTTGTGAGATTTACAAAAAAAATAAAATAATATTTGTAAAGGTGAATTAGGAAACTGATTTCTAAAATAATTATATAGATAGTTTTCTATAATAATTATTTGTAATAATGTATTTGTTGCTAAATTATTAAATAGCGTGCCCTCTACGTTATATATACGAAGTTTATATATATACTGAACCCTAAATACAAAATGATTCTAGTAAAAGGGGAATGTAACTCTGGAAAGAAAGAACGAGGGTTTTTAAGAAGAAAGTATTGTTGAGGAATCAGCCATGGAAGAACAAGAAGAGAAGAAGACGAGTGAGATCCAGAGATTATAGATCACAACCAAATCATATTCCTCTTGATCTGACCTTGGAGATACTCCAAGACTTCCTGCCAAATCAATCGTGAGATATCAATGTGTCTCGAAGCTCTGGTCTTCTTTCATCACACTTCCGAGTTTTATCAACTCCTTCGTCTCGGTCCTCATCACAGCTAACACGTGACGGTCCACATCTTCTGCTAACCTTCGAATTTCACAAAAAACAATTAGTTTTCTCGTTTCCTCAAAACCAGAACCCTGACGGGTCTTATCATATGAAAAACTCTTATTATGATAGCTATCTGCGATCAGAGAGCGTCCAGGGCTTGATTTTATTATATGGATCACGGATTTGGAACCCAAGCTTGCGTCGGGTTTTTACCTTACCACATCCCAAAGAGCACATCCACATCTCGCTTGATAGACGTAAGTCCTTTTTAGGTTACGATCCATTGGAGGGTAAACACAAAGTACTGTGATTATATTATGGAAGTAATTATGTAAAGCCTCTGATTCTTACATTGGGAGCTCAAGAATCGTGGAGAATAATAACCAAAGGACTTTGCCCTATGCATTCCTTAACTAGAGGAGGTTATGGGCTATGCTTCAATGGGATTATGTATTATGATGCTCTTGATACTGATGGTCATCGTATAATAATGAGCTTCGCATAATATGATAACTTATGAGGGAAGGCTAGCCTTAGTTACTCGTGACTTTCCATGTGGTGATGGCGAATTATATATTTTGAAAGATGCAGATGGACACGAATGGACGCGTCAATGCTTGTCTCATGTACGTTTTAAGAGCGAGTGGAGGATTTATATGCAATTGAAGGGTATTACTGATGCTGGTGAGCTTGTTTTTGCACCAAAAAGTTTTGATCCAAGGAGAAACAGTACTCGAGAAGCCTTCTTTGAAGGATTTATGGGTGATGAATTTAGACGCAGTCATGGAGTTCCTAACGACCGAACAGACTCTATGAGCGTTTACACAAATCACATGGAGAGTCTCGTGTCTTTGTAATGCAGCGCCTCCATTCGCTCAATGCTCTTCAATGTTTTTGTTTTTGTTTTTGTTTTCCCTTTCCAATGACATTTAATGTTTTTATGAAACTATGAGGGTGATTGTTTGGGCTGTAGGAAGTGACTTTATCTTTAATTTTCATCTACAACCTTAAATACTACCAATCATGTTTTATCTTGGTTTTTAAAGGTACAACCAAAAAATTAAAGCTACAGCAAAAACACACAAAAAATAGCCGTAAACATCTTATTTTCTAAAGCCCCATTTTTTTGGCTGTAGGAAATTTTAAAACTATATCAATCAAAGCTAAATCAAAAATCCTACAAATAAAATGCTAAAGTAAATTTTCTACAGTTACAACCTAATCAATCACCTCCTATGTGATTTTGTTAATGTTTTTTTGACTTTTGTTGTGATTCTTCTTTGATCATTCCTCATTTGATGTGCATTATTCTACAGATTCTTGTTTGGTCAAACCGATATTTTATAGATAGATTAAATATCAGAAGTTAGGTTAAGTTTTTTTTTATTTTAAGAGATTTTCAATTATACGAATATGTTATTGTGATTGTTATCAAATTTCAACAAACACTACTATGAGACACAGCCTTTATTGACGATAACGGTAACCCAATAAAATAAAAATCTGCAGTGGGTGGAACAAATATATGTATTAAAGATAAAATAAATAAAATAGTATTTAGTTTAATATATAGAGATATAAAACGTCAACAAAAACTAGAATTAGATAATATTTTGTTAATAATAATTGCATTCAAAGATTGTAGCTTTACAGTTTCCCCTTCGGATGTAGATTTAAAGATTGAGCCTGAATAACTAAATTTTAGTAATACCTTAAATTATAATATGTTACTAGATTTTGATCCGCGTTTGGAAAGCACAGATTTTTTGGATTATATTATAATACAAAGTCTTATTATATCGAAAATATAATTTTTAACAGTTATATAATCTATGAATTAGTTTATTTGATATTTTATATGTATACTTTTACGTAAATTTCTTTTACGCATGAGAATTATATCCGGACCAAAAAAACAAACCGAACCGACCCGGAAATATAGGTTTAGTTCAAGTCCAGAGAAGAAAACATATTTGGGGTTTTTTTGGATCCGTATGTCTTTGTTTGAGTCTGGATCCTACCCTAGACCCGTTCATAAATATGTTTTGTTTATTAGGTATATTTGGATATTTCGAATATGTTACCAGTATTATGGATTTTTTTTTTTAGATTTTTGGTTTACGATTATAGTTTTTGATTTCAGATAAATTTTCAAAGTAAAAAAAATGGGTATTTGGATAAAATTTTGGGTATTTTCAGTTCAATTACAGATTTTGAATAAGATTTTTAATTTTTAGGTATTTGAATTTTTTTGGCTATTTGTTTGGAGTTTCAAGTACTTTTCGTGTTTCAGATATTTTTCAGATTTTTTAGATATTTCGAATTTTTTTAGGATCCTAAATACCCGAACAGATGTGGATCCATTACGTCCATATCGGATCCAACAACCTTTTGATATAGATTTTTAATGTTATTGTACAAAAATATGGTTGATGAAATATTTTTAGAAAACTCATTTTTAAATATGAAAATATCTATCAAACTATAGACGGTTGAAAGTTTAGTATATAATATGAGATTTTAGTAGGAAAGTTTATATATGATATGATTACGTTATTATAAAGTAAAGAGGAAGTTAGAATGTACACATATATATCGTGTAACTTCTCTTGCTTTAAATCATATATTATATGATAAAAGTGATAATATAAAACATTAGTTTCAATGCTTTTATGATTAAAAGTCAAAATGGTAAATATAGTAATAGTAATGATTAAGATGTAGGAGTGATATTTGAATAAATAAATGAATTGAATAAATTATTGTTAGAGAAATACATGGTAACATATTGTTAGTCTAAGTTTAAGGTAAGACCAAAAAATAATGAGTTAAATGAAAGAGTCCAAATAATTATATATGTAGATTTTTTAAGACTTCTTCCCTTTTAATAGTATTGATATGTAGTCCAGAGAAAAGAAAAAAAGGGTTGGTTACTTGCCTGCATGGTCCTACACGGCTCGACCACTCATATTTAGTGGTAGACAAAGAATCAAATATCTGAATTTTTTAAAAATATTTACAAATAATTAATCATCAGACCGATTCAATATCCAGAAAAATTTATATTTTTAACTGGATATCTGATTCAATCAATACAATTAAAATTAATAATAATATAAAATACAAAATAATATAAACAATCATGTTTTATTATAAGAAAATTATTTACTTCTTAAAACTCTAATAACTAAAATAGTCCATTTAATAAATAAAATATTGTTGAACTTACATAAAATATATAAGATCGGATCAGATATTCGTTTCTAAAATTGTTAATAGTATTTGTGATATTGCATATTAGTATTTTTTTTATTTTATAAAATTGTGGATATTCTTTGTTTAGTAAATTACAGATATCCTAATTTTTTTGGTTCAAATTGAAAGAAATTAAAAAAAATGAATATTTTGTTCAATCCTAATCCTACCACACAACCTCTTTTGTCTAGTCCCATTCCGTTAGTCACGCCACATAATCTCCATCCAAACAACTTTGAGTCTTTGATTGATTAATTGCATTAGTCTTGTTTCTTCTTCTTTTTCTTTTACACCGAATTGTTTACTACTGTCTCCCTCTGTTTCATAATAGATGATGTTCTAGAAGATTTTTGTTGTTTCAAAATAGATGATGTTTTGATATTTTTATGTTATTTTTAATTTTATTAAAAATTGTATAACCAATTAGATGTTGTAGTCATTTCTGTAATTGGTTGAATGATTTTTAAATTATACTAGACTTTGACCCGCGCACCCGCGCGGGTTTGTTCAATTTATAATTTTAAATATTTATAAATTTTAATTCTTTTTTCACAACTTATATATGTGTGACCTTGTTCATTTAGTCTCATATTTTGATAGTTTGTATGTAAGCTAATGTTACATACGTTATTTCTTATTCGATCTATAATCCGCGTAAATCACATATATATTATATTTATTTGTATTTATATTAATATGGTTTTTCCAAAACCAAAGACAAAGACTCTTTGACAAATAATTTAAGATTAGATTTTTTGCAAATGAATATGTATGATAGTTGGATAGATGAAAAAACTACATTTTAGTATTTATACTAAACCACTTATTCTACAAAAAAAAAAGATATAACGTGAATATATATATGTATAACATATTTATATTGTTGACAAAAAAAACATATTTATATTATCTATTTAAATCGTTGTATGATCATAAAAAAACATAGTAATCAAGCACAATGAAATTCACCTTAATCAAAATAATGGGCCGTAACTTTCTTAGTTGGACAAACCGGTTTATTGATATTTTAGATCAAACCGTGTTATATATGTTACTAAACCGAGATTTTTTTTAAGGTCCAAACAACGATAATAGTCCCACAAATCTAACGTTATGGGCTTTTAATGTTCATGGTTAAATTTATGTAGGCCTTTTAATTAAACTAAAAGTTTAGAGATAAGATCAGTGGCATTTCTTTGTAATTACTGAGGAAAATTCAGGGCTAAGTACTATTTGTACTTCTGTTTTAATAGTTTAGATTTTTAAAACTACTTTTTAGAAAGAAAAAAAATTTTAATCTTTGTGCACTAAGGAATAATATCATCTATTATGAAACGGAGATAGTATTTTATTGCAGATCTTCTCTTGTTTTCTTCTCTTATTTAACCTTCTTCTTTTTTCGTTAAAGGGGTCACGGTCACTATTATGCCCATTCATATTCTTTAGTTTTTTGAATGGTTGATATGTCTCCTAGTCATATACTCCCTCTGTTTCATAATACTTGATGTTTTGTAGTAGTGCACAAAGTTTAAGAAAATTACATTTCTCTAGAAAAATATTTTAAAGATATAATTTTAAAATCAGTTAACCAATTATAAAAAAGACTGTAAAATCTAATTGGTTGAACAGTTTCTAATAAAGTTAAAGTTAACCTTAAAATCTCAAAACTTCCTTAAAATCTCAAAACTTCATGTAAATTGAAACAAAACAAACTTTCTAAAACATCATCTATATTGAAACGGAGGGAGTATATGTCTGAGAACGAGAAGTACCTACTCTGTCATAGTCATCTCCAGAAATTAGTCAATGTTGCTGGAAGTTATTTAATCTCATTTTCCGTTGACAATCTATTTGTTTGTTTATACAAAATCCTAATATTTCCTATCATCTATCTAATTTCGATGTTAGATTACAGTCACAGATAATGATATTATCTACTACAGAGAAACCTAACTATCTTGGTAAAGAAATTTGAAATTTTACACGGTCTCTTCAATTAAGTTGCAGTTCTTATTAGTATATCTATGTATGATGAAATATAGAAATTAATGTAAGACCCAAGAAATTCAGTCACACACAATAGTGAATAGAGAGACTACAGACTGTACATAGTCGCTTAGAGATTTTTATCCAAAATATTTCCACAAAATAATAATTAAAAATCAGAAAGTAGATGAAAGGACAAATACATGAGAACTTGTATCTTATATAAAAAAACTTGAGATCCTCTTTAGATACTGTAGAGACACATATCAAGCTTTTGATGATTGATGATGTTATAAAAATTAAAACTTAAATGCAATATTGATAGATATAACATATTAGTAGATTCACAGTCTACTTCCACTACATTACAACACCTATTATGGAAATTCTTCCATCAAGCATTATCAACAATGAAGTCCATGAACCTTTAGTTGTTGATCTCTTAACCACGACTCCCCAAGCTACTACATTTGAGAGTCCTTTTCATTTTGCAGTGCTAGGAGCTGTGGATGAAGTTGAGATTGAGCTTGCTAACTCGTTTTGCTTGATAAAGGGTGGGAGAGAGACAAAACCTCCTATCAAATACCAAGATATGAAATGGAAGACGGTTCGAGAGAGGGGAAAACATGACCGATGTGGTCGTGGTTCTTATCACTAGCTAGTCTTCTAGTGCTTTATTAGATTTCTAGTCTCTTCATTCGATGTTCCATAGGTTTGAGATTATCTGTTTCATGAAACTTGTTTTATGCTAACTTTTTCAAACTATAACACTTCTTGTCTTATCTTGTAATAGTTATGTTTTTTTAAATTGAAAGTTTTTAGTCAAAAAAAATATTAATAGATATAAAAGATAATAATATTTTATTGTTAAAATACTGAAGTGAGCATCCCCAGTTCCATTTATTGAGGTTGCTCCTAGGTGGGTCACATGATATGCGTATTGGTGTCTCCATAGTGATCACTGATCATTCCCTCAATCCTCGCATTATTACTCGGCCTCTTAATTTCTCTTTCTCTGTTTTTCTTTTCCCTTTTTATTGTTTCTTTCTCCTTTTTCATAAAGTTAAACACCACAAAATAGGCAAGCTTTTGTTTTGCTTGATATGATTTTTAAAGAGTTTTGATATATGAAAATTATTTGGAAAGTTACACAATACTAATTCAGTATTTCGATGAAAATCCCAAAATTAAGAAACTAAATTCATCATTTTGATGCTTTATTTGTTACTAGGTAAAAATATTTATGGCAGTATATACATATGGCGGTAAGAAAAAGAACGTACTTGGACCTTTGAATATGGTACTTTATTATGTTGTCTCATGAAAGGGATTGTATGGAAAACAATAGACATATATAATTAAACTGTGAAAAAAACTAAGAATAAAACTAAAGCCGTAAGCATCTAAATTAAAAATTGCAAACTCTTATTTTTTCTAACAAAAAATATAATACTGTATCGACAACATTGTAAACCGTGTAGAACATTTCTCATATAAAATTTCATTTTTTATAAAATAAAATAATTTTGATAATAGAGTTAAGTTTGCTCTAAATCTATTTCATTTTTACGTAAAAAATAGAATGTTAAACAAAAATAAAATAAATATTTCATTTATGGAGTTAATTTATTTTCTACTCCATTATAAAATAAAAATAGAATAAGATTGAAACATTTTTTATCTTAAATTCTATTTTAAAATTAATTATGAAATAGAGTTGGAGATACTTTAATGTACAATATTTATATACCGCTAATTAAGTTGAAGCAACATTATCTCGCTTCAGTAATATATCAATTACAAAAAAAAATCCTAGTAATAATAATTGTTTTTATCTTATTTTATTTTTGCCAAAAATTCCATATTTATTTTTATTAATTTATAACTTTTTTTTTTCCATCTAAAAGTATATTATTACCAAAGATAAAAAACTACAAAAGATGCCACAGAAACAGGCCCAACTATTATCAAACAAAAGAAAGACCACAAACAACCCATCATAAAACATCCAAGAAGGAGGCCCAAGATTAAGGCCCGAAACAGAACCCCCTCCCCAAAAAACACGTACACAACACGTGTACAACGACGAAGGCGAACGTGTCCGACACAGAGGAAACCGTCTCCTGCCTCCACCGACCAAATCTTACGCCGGCGCCCAAACCCATCGGCGCCGTATCAAACACCGTCTTCACCGGTTAACACATCACCGGACCTAATCAGTACCCACCAGAATTCAACCGAAACGAGGAGCCACGCCAATTCTTCCACCACTTTCACCTCTTTCAGAAACACACCCCACCGTATCCCACCGGAGCCAAATTGGGAAAACGATTTTCCATCATTTTTTCCGGCCTCAAACTTCTCAATCGATCCAAACAAAGCGATCGATCACCGGATTCCATCGGAAACCAAAGCCGAATGATTTCGCTTAGAAGATCGCGAAAACATCGGAGTCAAAGCCAGCTACACCGCGTCATAGAGACCACCGTGCACCGGAATCGTTGTCGTGAACCAGAAAGGAGACAGAAAACGGGACCACCGCGACTTTCTCTATCTCTCAAAAAATTTTATGAGAGAAGGGAGAGAGAGTCTACCATCTCCGTTTTTCCCCTCCATAGAGGCATGTATTTACTTTTAGTTTCTTACTTTTATTAATTTATAACTAAGACCACATTTATTTTTTACATATAACAGAATAGAAAAAAAATACAAATCAAATAAAGTATTGTTTTATTTATCCACCCAAGATTTATCTTGTAGATTTCAATGAAAAATCTCGTTATATTTGCAAATCACAATTGCCTTTGAAATATATAAATGCATAATATAAAAAATGAAATATTGTTCTTTCTTCAACACCTATCAATAACAAATTCATATAGTATCTTCAGTTGGAAATGTAATCATGTAAATGCTAATCGGATCAAACCATTAATTGCTCTGGTTTTCTTATAGTACAAAGCAAGACTGATTATGACTGCGTGATGATAAAATTACTGGTGCATTTCAAATCAGCTTTATGCAAGTGTGGTTTTGTCTGGCCATCTGAAATAATGTACATTTTGGGTTTGCTTGAAGATCGGGAAAGTTGAGATTTTGGGTTTGCTTGAAGATCGGGAAAGTTGAGATCTATAGAAAACAACTTTTTTTTTTTGAAACACCTATAGAAGTGATTTTACATAAGAAAGCATCTCGATGCTATCTAATGATTAATACGAAACTGTTATGTCGATTATTTTAGGAGGCTGAATTAGAAAGAAAAATGTTTATAAAGAACACAAAATGCAGCTTTTAACTAATTAATGCTACCAATCTAAACTAATATGAGGGGCTTGAATTTGGTTATAGCTCCTCAGCTACTAAGAAACGATGACACTGATGGAAGAAAACAAAGAAAATACAAGAGGTCCATTGATTTAAATAAACCATCAAGAAAACTACTGAAAATACGATCCATGTTTTCATCTCGACGAAATTAGTCGAAGTTAAAAACATAAAATAAAAAAGTGGTTGGTTACCTTTTTATTATAAAGTAATCAGATCATCTCCAATAGTTTATTCTATTTTTTACTCTAAAATAGAGTAAATGTATAATAGAGTTTGAATTTGCTCTAATGTACTCTATTTTAGAGTAGAAAATAGAGTAATGAACAAAAAAATAAATAAATTATTCTATATTTTGAATAAACCTATTTTTCACTCTATTATAAAGTGAGAAATATAGTACCATTAGAGCATTTTTTACTCTAAACTCTATTTTAGAGTAAAAAATAAAGTGGGGTTGGAGATGCTCTCATATAGGTAAAAAAAGCCGAGAAACCTCTTTGAAATCATCTCATCCCCACTGGACCCACAATCAACCATATCACCTATTCGGTTCCCATTTGCACCTAAGAACATCATTATCCATGGTTTTTTAGGCGGAGTTAAAAATTAAGAATATTTTTAAAAATACTACTCTTTAGTTAAAAATTAAAAACAATTTTTTATATTCCCTTAAAAACCTTTGTCCTAAAAAACTTTGATAATGATGCTCTAACGATTTCAAATTAGAAACACAAAGGAATGTCAACAATTTCTAAAGAAAAAGAAGAAAAAAAACTTAAAGAGCTTCATTCTATATAATAAGCACACACTACTTCTCAGTACATCCACAATATCACATTGTCTCTTTTCTTATCCGGTTATCCCTATCACACTACACAACACATCATGGCTTTCTCCACTAGAAGCTCCCTCTTCTTCTTCTTCTTTACAACACTTGTTCTTCTCTCCACTCAAATCAATGCAAGAGATAGCTACTTCTTTGGCAAATTCCACCGAGAATCCCCCAAAAGCCAAAACGCTAACAATGTCCTCCCTCTCAAGACCAGCCAGAAAACCACTGTAGAAGAATCCTTCCCCAACAAGAAAGACCAAGAACAAGATCCTACCTTTGTCCCCGAGTCTGAAAACGGCTATGGCTTATATGGTCACGAGACCACCTACAACAACAACAACAACAAGTACGATGAGAAGTTCAACGGTGAGACTTTCTCAACTCCAAGCCTGAGCGAGACCGAAGAGTCTTACAACAACTACGACGAGAAGTACCCCAAGAAGACGGAGAGCTACGATAACAACGAAGAGTTCAACAAAAAGTATGATGAACACGTTAAGGAAGAGTCTTTCTCTGAGAACAATGAAGACAAGAGAAGCTTCTACAACTCAAACGCTTACGGAACGGAGTTAGAACGTGAAACGCCGTTCAAAGGTTACAGCCACAATATGGAGAGACAAGGCATGAGTGACGCAAGATTCATGGAGAAAGGTAACTACTACTACGACCTTTACAACGATAGAAACCACGGTCATTTCTACCGTAAGCCTCATCAGAAAAGCCATGCCGGCTATTATTCTTCTCCGGCGACCGAGAATAACTTCGACCAGTCGTACAACAACTACAACAACGAGGAGGAGAATAGCTTCAAGGATCCGTACAACTCTAAATGGGAGAAGAACATTATGAACGAACAGCCTGAGGAGTTCGCTGAGGAGCAAGGAGACCAGTTCAAGCCTTGATGAATAGTACACTCTTAAAAGTATTTTCTTTTATTTCAACTGTTATGTTACTTATGGTTGATTAGTCAAACAAAATCAGTACATTACAACAAATTAAAAGATAAATGGGTTTTTGTGTGTTTTCAGTTGAAATGTGTTTGTTTTTGCATATTATATTCGGAGACAAGAGATTATATACTATTATGGTGCTACTTATTTTCTTATGTTAATTTAATCACTTTTTGGTTGTTTTGTAACAAATATATAATTTTGAAGGGACCAAACGTGACTGCTTTTAATGATTTATAATGGGGGACATGAAGATGCCCATTCCTCATTGCAGAAATGCAAAAGAGACACTAATTATTACCTGCACAACCAACATTTTAGTTTATGAGTCTAGAAAACATTTTAGTTTAGCACACAAAAACCGAGTGTGCCTCTGAATGTTAGTTGAGATGGATACATGAATAGTTACAAAACTTGTACTCAATTACTGGTCATAAGGGTGTAATCCCAACTATAACGTCCTTTTACTACATAACTCAGCTTTAATTGGAAACTTTGTAAGAAATTAAACAGGTAGTTCTGATTCTTATACAAATAAGAAACATGATTTTACAAATAGCTAACAAACAATCAGTGCCGGTCCAACATCTTATGATGCCCCAAGCCAATTAAAAAAACTATGCCCTTATATATATAATTCAAAATCGTATAACAAGAGTAATTCATTGCCAATTAACAATAAACTATCATTAGATTTTGCTGTAATATTTTATGAATAATTGACTATAGCTAAGATTGGTTAACACATAGAAAGCAAAAATAATAAATTAGTCACATACCTATATAGTACGCCATGTCAATAAGAATACTATGATCGAAGAACTGAAGTTCAAGCAATATAAACTAAATTGGAAGCACGATGGAGCCGAAAAGAAGGAGGAAAAAAGAAAACTGTTTAGTGGTTAAATTTTAATTAGGGTTTTCTTTTAATTATAATTTAAAATAGAAATTTACTACTAATAATTTAATAATATATTTAACTACTATATTTTTTAATAAACAGTTTATTGATATTGTTAAAAGATCCGACAAATATCATTCTTATTAATTATGCCCCAAATATTATTTTAGCAACTTTACAAACTTTAATTATCTATAAAAAAAACTAAAATATGCCCCTTGAAATTTGTTGCCCTAAGCGGCCGCTTCACCCGCTTATCCTAAAGCCCGGCCCTGCAAACAATCAAACACACAGAAACGCCAGAGTATCAACAACACTAATTTTTAATTAGGTTGTCGACCCGATAAGCTTTGGTTGCCACACTATTCGTGTTTCTGGTCTTCGTAGCAGTATGTATTGGAGTGAAAGTGTATTGTTTATACAATTAAAATCATTAAGCATCTTAAAATATATAACACGATTTAGGTTAATGGTGATAAATGGCTGGAAAATACAACATAAACGCCGTGACAAGGATACTTCATAGGCCAGCAATGAGAATCCACCTCTCGACGAGCAAAAGAAGACTTCCAATTCCGTTAATCACGGCCAACATAAAGGACAAAGTTAATTTCCATTTTTCCTGATTTATTATTTATTCTACAGCTTTTTATAACTGTAGAGACCCGACTAATCTTTGGTCGGATATTTTTTAATAACTTATTGAGTTATTTCATATAAGTATTAATACTTTTATCTAATTTAACTGTTTTATTAAAATTTAACATATAGATAAAATTAAACCATTCATATGAAAATATGTGTTAAAAATATCTTATGAGTTTCTAAAAAAATTAAAATGACTTATGAACTTGTTTTTAGTCATGGAGTTTTGTAATAATACCAAAGTGTACACCATTTTGAATAATCCAAAAAAAAAATGATTTTGTAATAGTTAATTTATTAGCATATCGAAATGTCCCAAATACACATGTGTTAGGTTTTATATACATCCCATGATATATATATATATATATTTATGAATTATACATGGATATTCAGCTTCATGGAAGTAGTCCAGACTATTTACGTATTGTCACGTGTCGGTTCTTTGTTGTTCCTTGCGATGCGTTAAATTTTCATTGGCTAAAACTCGAACCATGATAACCGTATTAGATTTTTTTTACAAGTTAATCACCACCAAACTACAAGTCGTGGTTATATAACATATACTAAGAGGCGTTTTTATGAATTATATTTGTTAATATAATTTTTACTTGTAGCTAAATATTTCTTGTTACCCACAACATAGTTTTGTATTAACTAAAATATGTTTTTATAAAAACAATACGATAGATTAGATATATTTTTGTTGTTTTTATGAATAGAATAAAATATATATAACTCTTATAAAATAGTATATGGCTTGACATTAAAAAAATAGCTTATTATTTTATTACTTTTCAATCTGACACGTGTCACTTATCGAGCTAGTAACATTCATCAAGCTTACTGTAAGCGCAGCTGCACCAGATCCCTCCCTTTCACAAAACCCTACGCATAAGCCCTAAACTCTCTCGAAGAAGGGAAAAAAAAACGAGAGACTCATCGAAGGACAGATCTCAAAAGTTCAATGTCAGCCGCCAGATCAGTCTTCCGCTCCGCCGCAAGCCGAGCATCCGCCGCGGCGTCAAGATTCTCCACCGGACCCAAGCCTACGCCGTCATCTTCTCGGCCTGCGTTTCGGATGCCTAAACAGAGCCCTCTTTCAAACCGCATTTTCAGGTATATCCAGAGAACACCGACTCCATCGATTCGCTGCATTCTGATAGTATTTTTTATTCTTTGGGAAATTGAAAGGTCTCCGGTTGAATTGAGCTGCTGCGTGGAGACGATGCTCCCTTACCACACGGCCACTGCTTCCGCTCTGCTCAATTCGATGCTCTCCGCTTCTCGCCGTGGTTGGATCGTCGAAGGTACCTCTCTCTCTTCCTATCGCGATTCTCTACTGTTGTCACTTTCTTGATTATAATAGTTTACTTGCTTAGTTGACTGATAATTGAAAATGCACGAACTAAGATTGATGTGAGTCTGTTTATGGGTCTAGATGAGACTGTACAAATCATTTTTTTTTCTTTCCTTTGTAGGTCTAGACGAGACTAGATGAAGATCTTTCAACAAAAAATGATGTGAGTCTGTTTATTATCCTCTAGTCTTAAGAGTTAGGTGTTTTTACTTGATTTGCCGTCGTAGTTATAGATAACGGAACCTTATTAGGCAATTCTTTTTCCTAGAGAAATTGGTTGATTCTGTGTGTTTGTTTGTTTGCATATGCTTGAAAACATTTGATATTTTTCTCTGAACCTCTCGAACTCGGAATCAGTGTAGTAAGAATCACACTGATGCAATTGTATTCACTCAGATTGCAATGATGATGTATGATGAATTACTGAGGAGAGGTCAGCGATGCATGCAGTCTTAAGCCAAGGTGGTGCTGACATGAAACTTTTATTCGTGACTTTCTTGAACATGTTCTTATAGGACAGTCTAAAGATAGAAATTTGATAAGTGATAATTAAACTGAGTTGCTTCTCTTAGGACATAAGATTTTTATCTCTTTCTTTTGTTTTTTCACATGTGTCAAATGTGTCTAATGTAGTGCATGTATCTGTTTGTTTCTGTTGTGTTGTAGATGGATGACTCTCCTTCTCACCGTTGCAGTAAACTGGAAGATTTGTTTAAGAGTTCTAAAACCACTTTTCTTAAACCATAACAACAGATGCATATTTTTTTTTTGCTGTTACTTTATAAAAGATCCACTTGAATTGTTGAATCAGGCTCCTTCATTCCACCGCCTTGTATTGTAGGTCGTTGTAGTTTGTTGGTATCCGAATCTATTTATCATTGATGAATAATTAATAGCTTCAATCGTAATAATTTATTTCCCAACAATTCTTATAAACATCTTGCTAATTATTTCTTGAAAGCTCATAATGTTTTACGGGATGCGTTAATTTACTGTTTAGGCAAATCTTGTGATTCTTTAAAACCGAATAGAGAGATAAGGTTTATAAAGTCGAATAAAACAAACAGTGTCAGTCTCAGTCATATTAACTAAACATTGCCGACCATTATGAGCCGGAAGTTGCAAAGCCGAAACATCACATGTGACGAGCGTAGAGTCTAGAAGGCCAATTTGATAGTAACCGATCTATCTCCTTGATTTCAGTGACTGGACTTGGGAACGAATGAGAAACGTAATTTGGGAATCATGATCTACGTAACGTACGTTACATGAGAGTTACCATAATCACCTTTTTGTTCCGAATACAAATCTTTCAACTCCCATCCCTCGTCATAATTGCCGTTTTGTCTCATTCCCTAGATTCTACAGTCTAGTCCAAGTACATTTTCTTGTAGGAAGGAGATAACTTCGATTATTGCACCGTACCATAAAATAACAAGGCTAAATATTCACGTGCTTTACATAACTGTACTGTATTTCCTAATTCATTTAGCAGATATAAAACTGAAATTAATTAAGTTAGTATCGAGTTTATTGCCATCAATTATCCACCAATATATCCGGCTTATATTTCACAACATCATCATAATAGTGCATGCAGAATCTTTACTTCTAAAAGTGTATCATCATATCAATACACAAATAATTCGGTAAATCATGAAATTATGGAAATGATTACGCGCACTCATGCACAGATACACACACGTTAAATGCAATTAAAAAAATCAAAATAATTGAGCAACTTTGAAATAAAGAGAGAAGAAAAAGGCAGTAAGAAAGTTGAAAAGAACACTTTTGATTGTTTTCACACTATCTTTCTCTTGCTTTCTTGCATCAAAGGCTATTCAACAGTGATCTCAACTCCCTCTTCTTCCTCTTCAAATCTCAGACATGCTCCTTTCTCACTCCTCTCATTCTCTCTCCACCTCTCCTCATGGGATACCTCTCTTGCAACGGTGAATCCGCAGTTTCCATCTGCGATTCTCACAACTATAATCCTCGCCGTTCAAAGAAACGTCCTCCATCCACGCTCCGTGTTTTCAAATACGACGAACTCGCGGCCGCTACAAACGGCTTCTCCGCCGGTAACTTCCTCGGGAAAGGCAGCCACGGGAGAGTTTACAAGGCCGTTCTCGACGGCGGGAAGCTTCTAGCCGCCGTCAAACGAACCACGATCGCTAGCGTGAGCCAGGTGGACAATGAGATCGAGATTCTCTCGCGTGTGCGTCACCGTTACATGGTCAACTTAATCGGTTACTGCGTTGACCAACGGAGGAAGACGAAGCTGCTAGTCGTCGAGTACATGCCTAACGGCACGCTTCATGATCACTTGCACTCTCGTAGCTCGTTAGCTCCACCTCTTAGTTGGAACCGGAGAATCAAACACGCGCTTCAGATCGCGTCTGCAGTCCACGCTCTTCACTCCGCGGAGACTCCCGTTATCCACCGCGACATTAAATCGTCCAACATTCTGATCGACGGCGACGGAAACGCGAGGATAGCCGATTTCGGATTGGCGTTGATCGGAAACGTAAACGATGAGCGTCTGAAAGCCACGCCGCCGGCGGGAACGATGGGATATTTAGATCCGTCGTACTTGGCGCCGGCGGATCTAACGGCTAAGAGCGACGTGTTCAGCTTCGGGATACTGTTGTTTGAGATTGTTAGCGGTAGAGACGCCATTGATTTGAAATACAGTCCGCCGTGTATCGTCGACTGGGCGGTGCCTCTGGTTAAACGCGGCGAGTACGGAGCGATTTGCGATTTGAAAATGAGGAACCGTCCGAGTTCCGCCGTGATCAGGGGATTGGTTGTTATGGCGGCGAGGTGCGTGCGATCGACGGCGGAGAAACGGCCAGATATGTTAGAGGTTGTGGAGTGTTTGAAAACGGTGCGGAAGATGTCTCAGGAGTCTCCGGTTTGGAATCGGTTACGGCGGAGAAGTGAAGACAAATCGGAAAACGTTTTCGTTAGTGAAGAAAAGGAAGAGAACATCAATGTGAGGATAGTGAGAGGCGGGAGCAAGAAGAAGATGAGCAAGGTATCCAGCGTGATGACTGAGGACGATACAGTCCCGGAGAAGGCGGTTTCTCCGGCACAGTTTCGCCGTCGGAACCGTGTGCTGAGATCGAGATCAGTTGGTGCGATGGGTGGAGCGAGAGTTGGACCGGTTCCAATCGACGTCGTTGGGGATAATACGTTGGTTACAACGATCAGAGTTCTGGTGGAGCGGGAAAGAGCGGCGATGATGAAGCTGAGCAAGTCGAGGTCGGTGGGGATTGTACGTAGTCATAAAACGGTGTCGTTGAAGCTTTATTGATTGTTAACGAAAGTCAGCAATTTGCCAGGCAATCTGTTTGACTCTTGTCAGATTTGTTTTCCACATTTTTCCAGTTTTTATTGTATTTGATTTTCAATAAAAATACCAAGTGGTTGTTGCTTCGAATTTTCAAGAAATGACCGAACATAAAGTCAAAAAGGAGCATGGTATAGACTTGAACATTATAGTCGAACAGAAAAATAAGTTGAAATGTTTAATATTCACACTGGATATATTTCTTTTCCAATAAAACACAGTTACATTAGAAAAAAACTCTTGGTATCGTTGATGAAAGGTTATTATACTAGTTGGTATTATTAACTATATCATTTTTTTGAACCACTATTAACTTTACAATTTAACAAAGCAAAGTGAAAGAGTAGAAACTCATGGTGCATAGTTAGATCTACGCCAATGGGATGATATAATAGATGCCTTCAACCACTAGGAGGCTAGGCAATCCGGGTTTAGGAAGTATTTGTGTTTTGCTTTGTATGTCACGAGTATTAATTTTTTGATTTGATTTGGTTCGGAAAAATACGGATATCCAGAAAATCGAATATCCAGAAAATAAATAGAGATTTGTGGATATTTACGAATACTTACGAATATCTCATTCGTTTTAATGAATACAAATAATCTTGAAAATTTGAACAAAATTGTTTCATAAAATGTTTTTTTGCATGATATATAAAATAAAAATTAAAAGAGATAGTGAAACCACATATTTTGTAAATTTGAAACTTAGTTAACAATTATAACAAGATAAAAGTTAATAAAAAAGTTATAATTATCATAAGTTTTTCTTATGTAATACTTTAGTATAAGAAATAATGTGAATAGAAATTTTCAAATCATATGTTAGAATAATAATTATATAAATTATATATTTTTTAAGATATATATGTATTTATATATTGCCGGATCAACGGATATTTGCTTCCCAAAATTTTAATATTTGTGATTTACTTTGATTTTAATAGATATTGATTTTTAGTATTTATTTTGTTTCGAAAGTTTACGGATATCCATCGAAACGAATAACGAACCAAATCAAATTTAATGGATAAAATATCTAGTCCTGACCACTAGGCCAAGGCTCTTCTTTTGACCAAACCAGAGTGAACATAATTCCTTGTGACTTAATGAGACCTCAACAACATTGATGAGCTCGTACTCCACAAACGACAGATGGTTAGCCTCATTTTGTTCAAGAACATATCTATTTTGCTAAAAAAATATGAACGTTCCATATATTAATTAGTAGCTTGGTCCAAGCTGGAACGAAAGCCCCAATCTACAGTTGTGGGGGGGGGGGGGGTTTAGCAGGTGTAGCTGAAGAGTAGTGGTGACTTGTTGATCATCTCACCTTGAGCATATCTATCTTTGCATTCCGCATTACCTGGCTTCAGCAGATCCACTGAACCACAAAAAAATAAGCAGAAGACTTATTATTATCTAAATACAATTTTCATGTGTAATTCAAAAGGTAGCCACCAGATTACGAATATGACAAGCAGGGCAAGGGATTTATTAGGCAAATAGATAGCGTAGACAGGAAGTAATCAAAGTTGTAACCTTATTAAGGTCAACCATTAAAAAAAAGAGCTACAAACAACAATTAAACTTGACATAAGGCCGTTACAAATGTTTTTGTATCCAAATGTAGCATCATAATCCCAAAACTTAAGAAATGATACAACTTTGATTATATATCTTTTTAGCATAAGCTTCCAATTTCAGGGACAAAACCAGTTGCTTTTGCTAGTAACACTAAATCCATACGTTGTAGCCTACTTAAAACACACACAACACCTGTTGAGGAGAACCACAAAACAAATAATATTCATGTAAAATAGTGAATTCAACAAATATACATAACAATGATATACATTTACATCAACAGATTGAATAAATCTTTTCACAAACCCAAACAACACCTGATGAGATAACCACATAACCTAATCCACAAACTGAAAACCTGCAAAAATCCAACACGAAGCACTAACTTGTGTTCCCCTGTCCTTAGACCAGCGAATCTTCAGACTTAACAGTGAGCAGTGAATACTTAGCTTTGATTGAGATCTTCCCTGCCTCAATACAAAGCTTAGCACCAGTCACAACCCAATACCCAGGTGGTACTTCCGGACCTCTCCCCACCTCCTTCATATCCACAAGACTCAGCAGCTTCGGTTTCACAGGAGGCGATGGCCCTTTAGGATAAACAGCCGAGTTTATATCGATCTTAGACACTGGCTTCGCCGTTGCCTGGTTTGGACCTAACCCCGTGCTTAGCCTCGTACTAATCATGGAGAAAACACCAGATTTTCTTGAGATTGACAAGAGATTATCCCATGTTGATTTACGTGTAACAGCTGAAGCAACTAAAGAGAAACCAAGCCTCAGGAACAGAACTTTCCTCATCCCTATTCCTTTAACTTCTAACCATGCTTTGGTTACAATGGAAGCAGCTTCATCCGACCGTGCTCCATTGTACTGAACCGGGAAAGTGCAAACGTGTGAGAAGATTCCCCATTTCACAGCTTCATAAAAGCCTTTCTCTGATGGTTCATCGATGGGTTCATAAGTGTCGTCGTGTGAGAGGTGGAGACTTGGAGGACACGTAGAGAGGTGTTGCAAGTGGATTGCTAGATGATCTCCTTTCTTCCCCTCAAGGAATAAACGTAGTCCCGTTACTGGTCTCTCACCGGAATCAACCTATAAAACAGTTTTTTTTTGTGAGATTGAAAGTTTAAAAAAATGAATACAAGTTTATTTATAATGTACCTTTGATGTGTTGACATATAGTTTTGGACCCATCAAAGAGAACTGTAAGGACGGAGAGCTTTGTTTTCTGCGGCGTAGTCCAAGGGGGAGGTCTCCGTACACCGGAGCCCATTGGCGTGGAAGCTGAAACTCAAGAAACTGTTGCAACTCTTCTATCGGTGGCTTATCTACAACGTTTTATACAAACTCGTTACACCTAAATGAACCGCTGAGTAACTAAGATGCAAAAGATTAAGAGCACCAAGATGCTTACATCTAAGATATAAGTTCACAGCGTGACTAAGAAACCCTGTTCCTGGGAGACCACTCAAGAGTGAAGTTATGGGAACAAAGCACATGGATATAGCGTTGGGTGATTGTGATATTGTTGAGAGCCATCGATCATGACTTTGCCCCATATCAACACCTCCTCTTCTTATACAAATGCTCACTATATCCTGCAAGATGCAACAGTATATTCTTTTAGAAATTTCTCATCTTTAAGCTCAAAAAGAAGTAGTGGTGAGAAGACGCGTACCTCGTTTTTAGAGCGAAAGATCACAGGACGACTAACCGAGGAACCAAACTGTCCAGGAAACCCCCACTGGTTAGGACTCTCCTCCTACAAAACCATTAGAAACATTAATGTTTTTTTTTCTGAATGATTTTTTTTTCAGGAAGTTCAGGGCGAAGCCTGTAATCCCCCTAGACCCGAAACAACAACATGTAATATTAGTTTCGTCCCAACGGTCAGCCAGAATCATTTCTAGTTGAGCTAACGACTTACAACTCTATCATGCCTGTTAATTTCTTTTACCTTTGGGGTTCCGGAGTAAGCATCAGCAGGAGAGACACTATCAACTGCAAATCTCTTATCACCCAACTGCTTCAACAGCTTCTGGACCTCACCAGGCTCATGATTCGAATTACGCAGCTGCTTCATATGAACCACATCTTTACCTCCCATAGTCACACCAACAACTACATGAGTACCATACTTCTCAATAAACCTGTTAAAACATCCAAAAAAAAAAATCATACTCCAAACTTGCTTCTCCCCTAAACCAACACTTAAAGTAAAAAAACATACATACCCAGCAAGTGCAACAGAGTCCCAAGAAGAAGGAACCTCACGCTTCACTTCATCACGTAGAGTAACCTGCGACCTAACGAGCTCTACACTGTACAAGCTAATAAACCATCCATCATAAGAAAGCGTCTTCACCGAGCTCGCATCTTTCTGCCAACCTTCTTTCAGTTCAAACATGGTATTGAACATCCCAGACGGGATCTTGCCCGAAAGAGACATGCCCTGATTGAACTTCTCCGACATCTACACAATAGCCAAAATCAAAATAAGGTCGTTAGCTCAACTGAAAAGGTTCCTGTTCATTGTGTTAGAGGTCCCAAGTTCGACCAACCACTACACGGAAAATAATATTATATTAAAATAATATTAAAAATAATTTTAAAAAAACTTGTGAAGGAAGAGAAGGAACCGAACCTGGTTAAAAGAGAGTATGTCGGAGCGGAAACGAGTGCGTTCGCCTTTATCACACTTAATCGAGCTCGAGACGTTACTGACGACGACCCCACCCGGGAAAACCAGGTCTCGGTTCCGGTTCGGGTCGATCTCGACGAGTCTTGACCCGCCGGGTGTGGACTTACAAGCGGAGAGACGGACGTCAGAGGAGAGATCGTAGCCTAGTCCGATCACGGATACTGCTTTCTCGGCGGCGGATTGAGCGTCGAGACGTGAGATGTTGAACGCCATAGAGGAGAGAGAGACAGAGGAAGAAAGTTCAAAAGATTGTGGCGAGTGGAGAAGAAGAAGAGGAGCGAAGGCATTGAAGTGGTCAACGGCTTTAAGCTTGTTTTGTAATATTTAGTCAACACGCCATTGCTTTGACTTTGCGGTTATAGGTTTGAATCCTTCGTATCAAAAGTGTGAAAACGGAATAGTTTATTATTTTGTTGAAAGGGAAATGATTTTTTTTTTTTACTTTGATTTTTTGAGATTTTGACCGTTGTTTAATAGCGAATTAGCAACTATGCTCATTTTATTTAATTTTTATATAAGGTAGATGGTATTTGACTAGCTTTATATGCTTTTTTTCTACCCAACGAAATTAATGGTTGTTATCAGCATATGTCACTCATTAGTTAGTTTAACTGTGTAACTTAATGTGTTTATATACTTTTTCAACTTCATATTATTGTGTTAGTTGATTTGATTAATTATGAGAACTTCAATTCAGAAATTTTGTGCCAAAATTTAGGATAATTGTTAGATACTGCAAGTGAAGTAGACATTTATGTCATCTAAAGTATTTACAGTTGTTAACTTGTTATCATGATTAAATAGATATATGAATATGTTAAAAAAAAATTCAATCATTATGATAGATATTTAGATGTTTTTTGTTAGGTAAAATAATATTTAGATGGTTGAATTGGGTGTAGGATTGTTAAAATTGTTAACCATGTTGTATATTACTACTTCAACTTTTGTCTATGATTGTTAAAATTGTTAACTATGTTGTTAAAATTGTTAACTATGTTGTATATTATTTTCGAAGATAAAACAAAAAAATGGTGGTAGAAACCTTTTTACGAAAATTGTACTTATGAAACAAAAATAGTTGTATACGTTTTGTTCCTTCTACCTTCTCTTTTTCATTTATTTTTACACCTACAACACATATAACTACAACGAATATGTCTGTCCCAAATTCTACCACAAATAATTTACATCTACAACTCACAAATCATCCTCTTAGTATAAACTGGTCAACTTCTATTTGGATTTAAACTATTTTTCTTAGGAAATCCACCATTCAAACACCACTTCCTCTCTCTAACGGTTGTTACATTTTTATATTATAATTCACAGTATCGATTTATATCCTTAAATCAGATTTTTATGTTCTTTAATACTTTATTCTGTTTACTGATTAGAGAACTAAAATATATTCTATTTTAGAGTTCTTTTGAAAATGCATGAAAATTATATATGTAGTGGAATGAAGATAATATAATTTAAAACTGAAGATGTCGCAAATATAATTTTAGCAACATATAGATGTGTGTTTAAGTTAGACCTTTCTTTTGGTAAAACAGTTAAGTTGTAAGTCTTACACCTTACGTGTAGTATCCGTTGATAAATGAAATTGTGTAAGGTGTCCACAACGAAACATCAGAATGAAATGCCATGAGTGGCCGTGATGGTGAATATGAGCCAAGGCGTACTCCTAGCTACATTTTTGCTAAAATTTGGGGCATACTCCTAGCTTCTGTGGACATTTACAAATAGATCAAATGTTGTGACATACTTGATATTAAACCTGTAACATGACATTTTGTTTGCATGACTTTTTTCCACAGTGCAAGGCTGTGAGGCAGAGAGAGAGACCTTTCATAATTGATTTAATACTTTATTTCAATTTTAAGATTTTGTCATACGTACATTCATTTTGTCTTGTATACTTGGGTCTCAGTACACCATAGTTGGTAACTTAGTATATATAGAAAAAAATGCAACTTGCCAAAGAATCAACAAAGACGGAAATTGCATTTTTCACACGTTATTCGTCACATGTATGGAACACAGTAAGGACGTTAGACTAGATATAGGGTTTGACATATTTTTCTAAACGTTGGTTTCCATTTCCGATTTTCTTTTTTAAACAAGAAAACACACACAAGTTTTGCAGTGTTTTATTTTCAGTGTAATGATTATAACTTATATCTAACTTCCTCCCTGTTAAAAAAAAAGAAAGAAAAAAAAGCAGTTTGTGTATATCATTCTACAATAACTTATCGTTAATGTGTATATTCAATCAACAATCTGTTAGAAAGATTAAATTTTTTTATGGCATTTGAGTGACAATAATTCTTAGTGAATTTGTACAGATTTTTATTAATTCTTTTTATTAAAATATTTATAAATAATACAAAGTATGACGTTTAGATGATTATATTTTTGACAATAAAAATCACTCTGAAACACCACGAAAAATCACCAGTCTAAGTGATCTTTTGAATTCCTTATAAAATTATTTGAGTAATTTAGTAAGGCATGAAAATTTGTCTCTTCCATCCGTCTGTTTGGAGTCGTTCGTGGTAATAGGATTAAAATTCTAAACTTTTTGTAATACAGTAGATAAAGACTAAATAAATAAATAAATAAATTTTTTTGGTTTGGACCGATCCAAAATATGATACAAATCGATAAAATATTTAAATAATATTTTTTTAGAAAATCCAATGTATATATATGGTCTCATTGAAAGCATAAATTAATAATTTATGTATATATATATTTTATATAAGTACAAACTAAACTTTCTATTGTTGGTTTTATATTAACAATAAAAATACTTCTATTTTTTTTTAACATTTAAATATGTTTTGATAATATTTAATAAATTATATCAAAAACCACATACAAATTCTATGAAACATAAAAATATACATCCAATAATATAATAAAACAATATGAAAATCAAATTTATAAAATTTAATTAAAGTTTATACAGTAAAATCAAATATTTTTCTTATTTTATAAATAAATATTATAAAAAAAAAAGAAAAAAATCTAAAAATGATTTTTTTTGTAAATTAAGAAAATACCATAGTTCCAATATTATTAATTTATAGATTTTTTACTGTATCTGGTTTGTGGTATAAAATATTGTATGTTAAAATTAAAAAACAAAAAAAACAAAAATTGGTCATCAACATATAATTATCTTTTCGTTATTTAACTAAAAGTAATTTCAGAGTTAAATATGATTGATATGAAATTGTGGAAAAATAAATAACTTTTAGAGACTGGGTTAAGATAAAGTGTGAATGAGGTCTGAACACACAAAAAAATTGTGTGATGAATACACAGTTAGTAAATAAATCTTCTAAACCTCTAAAAATTAACATACCAACTGTCGGCTCGATGGTGGAACCTACAGACGAACCGGGGAGTTACAATTTGGTCTTAGAACATTTCCTGTTGTGTTAGTTTCTTATTGCTCTCCATAGTCTTTATAGGAAAGTTTCTTGAGAACACTATTACTCATCATTTTGAGCAGGGGCGGATCCAGCGACGTTATAAGTATGGGGCACACATTATAAATAATATTTACATTAAGTATAACTAGGCAAAACCCGCGCTACGCCGCGGAATATTATAACACTAACTGATTTTTATAAGTCATGTTATTTCATGCTTAAACGGAACTGACTTCGAATTAAACTGTTAATTTTTCCCAATAAAAATGAAAACAACACAGTTCGAATCATCAGACTTAAAAGCAAGATGGCTTGTCCAACTTGTAGGGGTGTTCAATCCGGATATCGGTTCGGTTTCGGTTCGGTTTTTTTCGGTTTTCGGTATTTCGGTTAGTAAAATATGACTACCATTCAAAATCCATATTTACTTCGGTTCGGTTCGGTTTATATACCGTCGGTTTTCGGTTTATTCGGTTTTATACCAAAAAACATAATTATTTTGTTTGAGATCATATTATATGAATTTTAGAGTCATATTCTCAACACAATCATTTATTAAAAATATATTACATGTTCAAATAAATGAACAAAAAAGTAAAAATGCTTCTACCATCAAATAAAATAATCAAATCGATAACTAAAATCAAAATTTGAAATTTTGAAAATAAAAATATGAAACAAAATAGAAACATGAAAGAAAAGTTTTTTCACTCTTCTATATTTAGTGTTCATTAAAGTCATGCTTTTTTAATTGAAAATTTTCCATTAATTATTGTCCCTCAAATTTATAATCTTCATATTAATTTAGTAAAGACTAAAATAAAGCAAAAATATCAAAAAAAGACTTAGAAAATAAGATGTCTGAATTGCGATGTATTGTTATTTAGTTATATTTCAAATGTTTTACAAATTAAGGTTTTTTATTACTATAAAATTATGGTAATAGTTATTAACACAAATTTAACTTATGTAACAAATAGATTTTCATGTATTGTTATAAAATAGATACATATTTACATGTTTCTACTTTTAATCGGTTTTGTTCGGTTTATTCGGTTTAATCGGTTATATACCAAACCATATCCAAATCCTACGGTTTTTATAAAATTATATCCATTCGGTTTATATGGTATATACCAAAACCAAACCATATTGTCTATTTCGGTTCGGTTCGGTTCGGTACGGTTCGGTTTTACCATATTGAACAGCCCTACCAACTTGCTAAGTAATCGCAACTTCCTCTCTATCTTTAGAAAGCATCTTTCCAAACATAATATAATCCGTGCTTTATCCCCTTCGTCTACTTGGCTTTAACTTCATTTAATAATATAAACTACATCTTCAAAAAACTCCTAGCATTAGTGTTTCAAATGCACTTGGCAGAAGATTTATCGGCACTTCTTCTCCTATCATCCTCCTACCCTGAAGTGAAGCTTAGCTGAAGTGTTTCTGCTGTAAACATAAGTGTCTCTTCCTTAAACGATATAGAAAATTTATAAATTTTAAAATGTAAAAACATTAACATATTTTATAAAATTAATGCACTTGTTTTCACAATAGTTACCCGGATCTTACAGTGGATTCCCTTATTCATCAGGAATCTCGCACTTGGAATTTACAGGCACTTAGGACTTTGGTGGAGCCAGATGATGCAAAGTTGATTGAAGGTATTCCTCTGAGTAGAAATCAGATGGAAGATAGAAATGGTTGGCATTTCACTAATAATGGAAAATATTCGGTACAATCAGGGTATCAAGTAGAAAGGATTTATCCTGACAAGGAAAAACCACCAGATTATTATGGTCCCAATGTGGACATACTTAAGGCTTTTTGTTGGAAAGTTAAGTGCCCTCCAAAGTTACGGCATTTTATATGGCAGTTGATAACAGGTTGTATAGCAGTGACAAAGAATTTAAAATCAAGAGGAATACAAGGAGATACTGTTTGTGCACGGTGTGGAAATCCAGAGGAATCAGTTAATCATGTTTTCTTTGAATGTCCTCCGGCACGACAAGTGTGGGCACTATCAAAGATCCCATCAAACCCAAATATTTTTCCAACTGGTTCCCTTTTTACTAATATGAATCATTTATTTTGGAGAGTTAACCCGAAAATGGAGGATCATCAGTTTGCATGGATACTATGGTATATTTGGAAGGGCAGGAATAATAAGGTTTTCAGTAATATTGATGTTGAGCCGAGAGAGACGTTAAAATTAGCAGAATTAGAGTCAAGACTTTGGAATGAAGCGCAGAATATCAACAATCCAAGGGTCGCTCCTGAAGTTCAAGGCAGATTGCCCTTAGTGACCACAGGTAGATGGTGTTTTACGGATGGTTCTTGGAAGGATAAAGATGGTTTTTCAGGCCAAGGTTGGCTCAGTACACTTCCAGGGTTTGAGAGACTGTTAGGGGCAAGGAATGTAAGGGCAAGTTTATCACCTCTTCATGCGGAGATAGAGGCACTGATTTGGGCAATGGAATGTATGAAAAATTTACGACAGTATCAGGTTACTTTCGCAACGGATTGTTCTCAACTGGTGAAGATGGTTTCGGAACCAGAGGAATGGCCAGCATTTGAGAGTTACCTGGAGGATATCAAGCTTTTGAGAAGAAGTTTCACCAATTCAGAAGTTATTCATGTATCGAGGACGGACAATAAAATGGCGGACCGCTTGGCACGCAGTGCTAGGATACAACCGTCGTTCGTCATACATATGGATACAGAGTCACCACCTTGGTTTACGGAGTCTTTATGAGTCTGTAAATTTTCTTGCTGTCAAAAAAAAAAAAATGCACTTGTTTTGACTATTCGTACACCATCTTATACCAGCAATCAGATATGGTCATCACACAAATATCCCTAGCCAAATCATCAGTCTGATTTCTGATCTTTTTGAATAAATAGACATATTTTTTTTGCAAATTTGCATCATCTTGAAATGCATCAGTGTTTGGTTAGTCCATTAATAATAACAGTGTATATATGACCAAACACTAAAATTTCACAACGCATTTAAAAAAAAAACATAACTGAAATAGTGAAAAGTTTAACTACTTTACTCAGAGACCTAAAGTATTTTTTTTTGTAATCCTCAGAGACCTAATGTTTTCGCCATATTCATTTCAAACATAAGACAATAAAAAGAAAGCAGAGCTCGAAATGTAATTCGTCTTTGGAGAAGAGAATTCTTCGATACCTCCTTAACATTTTCACATGTGTCACTGCATCTTTTCTCTGCAGATTCTAGAGAAAAATAAAGTTTCCTTCTCATGGACATGGGTCCCGACCACTTGTTGGAACAATCTAACATAAACCTTCAGCTTCTTAATAATATATGTTATTTGCCCAATCGTACCCTGTCGCCAAGAAAACAGTAATATAAAGAAAAAAGAACATTTTTAAGTTAAACGGCAAGACAGTTTCTTTGCAATCATCTGTAATAAAATCTTCCACAAGTTTTGGCCATCATCATCCCAATCTTACTGCTCGATGAAGATAATTTGAATGTTTTGTTCGTTGATCATTTTTCACCATGATGGATTCACTTCATTTTAATCATCTATTTTACAGTAATTTAAATCTTTGCAAAAAAGCTTGGTCATCTTCGTCTTAAACTGAGTCATTCATCTTGATTTTCTTTGACCTTGACTCGAGCCAATCATCATCTCATTTTTCTTCATTTTACTCCCGTATATCCATTAGTCTTCTTCTCCAGCTACTCTGACCAAGTCCCCACAACCAACGTTTTACATATTATTCTCTTGTCTAACCCCAAAAGCATGCATCAAACAATTTTCTCTCTGATATCACTCCTCCTTTATATTCTCAAGTCCTTCGAGGTCCTAGACATCTTAACAAATGGTTCCATGTTATTATTTGCTGTTTCCTATTTGTTCCATTTATTTCATGTTTCCTTAAAATACCAAAAGAGCATGATATGGATTGATGTATTTTAAGCCTCGTGTTAATTAAACATACTCGTGTTGGTAAATAGACTGTCATTTTGTTAAGGTTTACACGTGCATACAGTACCAAAGAACAATACCCAAGAATGGTTCAACAACATAAAACAAATCATACACTTAACCAAATATCAGTAAATCATTAATAAACTCATAATCACCAAAACAATCAAACACACAAAAGAAACCTAAAAATATTACTTACATACTAAAGAAAAAGACGCAAGAAAATCACCACAACTCTGATCTCTTACACCTGAATGTTTTGAAATATTGACATTCATGTGTATACCTATGAATGTAAATGACTAAAATATATTAATATACGACCAATTTAAAAATAGACATCACTAACCTTATTGTAACTCCCGTGATTTATGAATGCATTTTACAAAAAAAAATCGATTTTTCATGATATTTGGAAAAACGCATGTGAGCAGATTGCTATATCAGGTTGCCGTGCTCACATTATAATCTTCTCTGTTTTGTATGATGGGATGGTTTGGTAGGAAGGCAGAGTGATGAATGTTCCTGTGTAGCCATTTTGTTCCTTTATCTACAATCTTCATCAAAACAAAAGCTTGGTAGGAGAGAAGGAGAAGCAAGCACTACTCTTTATAACCTGTGAAACTATGTAACTGGAAAATTAGAGAACTTCAGGTATGGACTTAAAGCGATGACAGTACTATAAAAATAAAGATGGCCTTATGTAAAAGCCATCACAAACTAATAAAGAGTTTAAAAGAACGTGGAAGGTCGTTGTTTGGCCTGATAGAAAGGAAAAGTTCAATGAGCCCAAGTCAAATACACAAATGTAAATGTTTGTCTCTCTGAAATCGATATTGACGGGTCTTAAATTCTCTAGGAATTCTTTTTTTTTTTTTGATCAAAGTTTTTCTCTAGGAATTCATGTGAATTGTATTTCATTGGTTTATATACTATTTTACTGAACAACGAATCTATATACATTGTTTAGAAGGAAGAGAAGACATTAAAGAATTGATCAAAGAAAATTTAGTGTACGTCAAACCAATACTATTTCATTCTAATCATTTGTTTGGCAAATAACAACTACCCAACAATGAGAACCTATTAAGAAACAATATTATTTCCTAAAAACAAATTTGCAGAGAAGCATCAACGTACGATGGCGTCAAACCAATACAAATCCAAACAATAATATTAATTAGCAGCAAACAGAACCATCATATTCATATTGAGAGAGACATGCAATGAGTAATAATATTAGGTTCGTTGGTTTCTGGCATAGGCTTCTTTCGCCGGAAAGGGTTGTTAACGGAGAAGAGACTTGAAAAACCAGAACTTTCGCCGGCCTCAGCCACCTCACCGGAGAAGAGAGTGGTGAAGATCCCTGATTGGGTCTGAAGTTCTTCAGCCTTTGCCTTCTTTGTTGTCTTCTTCCCCATCCTCGTTCGATTTCAAAGCGAAAGAGGAAGAGAGAGATCGATCAAATCGAAAGAGGAAAAGAGAGAGCAAAGAACCCATCTGATCAAATCTTTGACAAGTGAAAGTGATGATAGAAACGAAGAAGAAAAGGTAAAGCACAAACAAAAGTGACATGGAGAGACAAAATGTTTCAATTGGTTTTCACAGTTTTTTCATTTATTGACATGGCAGTCTCATAAGCATTTTAAAATCTGATGTGTCATGCTTTGGAGAGAACCTTGTGCCATTATTGTGTTGATTAGATAAATTGTAAGCTAATTACTGAAGAAATTACAAAATTTAGTATGGGGCAAGTGCCACACCTAAGTGCTCTCTACGTCCGTCCCTGATTTTGAGTAATGACACTTTTTAAGATTACATTTACACATACATGGTTTACCTAGAGAATGGAACAAAATGTGTATATGACTATTAGTCTGTATATACCTATGACAAAACACAAGCAAGCACATACATTATTCATATGCCGTAAGTATGCATGCCTTAGCATTACCTTTTTCATAGAACCCCAATATACCAAACGCGGTTACCCACAGGTAACTTTGTTGAAGAACATATGCAACATAGCTTCTGGCCTCATTTTGGCTCCTTATGTCTCTGTTTCGAACCTACACTGCCATGAGGAACTGGGCCAGGATAAGGAAAACCGCCTCCATAAACCGGGCTAGGGTTCCAAAACCCGTAATCTCCATATAACTTTGGTAGAAAGCTCTTGGATTTCACCTTATAGGAAGAATCTAAATCTGGAGATGATGAAGATTTGGAAGTAGAGAAAGAGGGTCTTGCCATTACGGTCGAGATGATGATAATAACAAGGGTAGTTATGAGAAACATAGACATGCTAGAAACATGAGGAAACATCATCAAAATACTTAGGATGTGCATGATGTTCCTACCTGTTCTGAGCTATTTAAAACAAGATTGGATAGAGGATTACAGCACATGTCCTGTTTTAATATATAATTATATTGAATAATTATGAAATTAACTTAACGAAGAGAAGGCTTTTGAGGATTCAAATTCAATAGCTGTTTTTGGTTGTCACGTCATATGAATGAAAAAGATCATGATAATTGCATGAACTTTGTTGTTTATACTCATGGAAACGAAATCACGTTGGTTACTAATTAGTTCAACTCTTCGTATGGATTCTTCTGAACGTAGCAAATAGAGCAAGGCCCATTAGTATTACAAGGCCTATATTGATATTGACATAGCGCTAGATTGCTTCCACGTTTTTTCGGTTGCCCTTAACTCTCAACGTACGACTTACCACCCGCAAACGCAGCTTTCGCGTTTGATAATGGTTATTGACATTTTACGACAATCACTCAAACCACTCTAAACTGCTTCAAACCGCTTTAAACCTCATAAATTCACAATTAGTTCCAGCTATCATCTGCGGTTGCGGACAGTTACGGAAGAATAATTTTTTTCTTTAAAACAATATAAATACAAAAAAAAAATTAAATTGAAATTATAAAAATACTAAAATATATCTATTATATTTTAATTAATATTATAAAATTTTAAAATAAAAAGATTTCTATAATTTTTTTAAAAAATTAAAACTATAACTTTCTAAATATAATTTTTATATTTTTTTATAATATTAAGATTTTTGATATTTTTATAACTATATATATAAAATGTAAATATTGTTAATTTATTATTTAACTGCTGATGCATTTGATAGTTAAACAGTCATAAATATTCCGCTAAGACACCAATTTTTAATCGTAGAACAGTCGTACAAATCTTTTAAACCGCTAAAAACCGCAATTATCTGCATCCGCTTCCGCAAACTTCTGCAACCGCAACCGCTGCGTTTGAACCAGTTAGACACTGTCATTGACTCATGAGTTCGCGATCTGGGACCAACCAGCGCTGAAACATAAACCCTCGTAGCTCAGTGTCACATTTTTTCACTTTTTTTTTCTCGCATTCACTTTTTTCATGGTTTACGTTTACACTATTTTATTTAGAAAGCATGATATTTTTGATTTTTAAATTCTTGTAACTAAAGCTATTTTCAAAATTATAAATTCAAGCATAGTGAAGTTTTGGTTGCAATTTTTAACTTCCTTTTGGTAAAGAAAATAATATTTGATCATTTTAAGTAGAATTATTAAACAAAAACGCATGCCTTAATAAATACTTCACTACATAAAATTTTGTAAGTTATTGGTCTTTATTTCTAAAGGAATCGCAAGCTTTATTACGGCTCAGTTCAATTCTGAACTATTTTTCCGAGTTTGATGTAATGCACGAATTGATGTCTTAATGTCAATTTATTTACTTTCTCCGTTTTACAATCAATGAATATCATTTAAAATTTTACACATTAAAAAAACCTATTAAATTTTCTGTTTATCTCTAACTACTAGTAGAATATATTTTAAAATCTATAATTACACTTAATAGGAAACAGAAAAGGTATTAGTCAAATGTCAATTTATTTCTAATGATATTCTGAATTATAACTTAATAATAACTGCTTATATATAAAAGCTTCTCTACACATATTGATGCTTTAATGTCAAGTTTCTATATCAAACCAAAAATGATGTGTTTTTGAACAGAAAAATGAACTAGACTTGATTTCGTTTCAGAAATTCATGATAATGATAAAAGAAAAAGAACATGAAACAGACTTAATTTAGTTTCAGAATTCATGATATATTAGCACGTGTTTTAAATGTTTTTAGCTTGCATATGATACGCGCCAAATAAATGAGATTCAGTCAATGAGGGACACGCTTTGATCCAAATGTCTCCACTGTCTCCGGCTTGACCACCAGAAAAATCCAAAGTCTCCTCCTTTGTTATTTTTTTCTCGGCACGTTCCAATAGTTAATTAATCTTATAATTCTTTTTTTCCTTGCGAACAAGTATAATTCTAATTTTTAAGATACTTTTATTACAATGATGATTGAGTTTCATATTCATGCATCAACCCCACTAGTTTGTATACTCTGAACCATTAGATTTTATTCTTATTATATTCCACTGTTCAATTCCTCCGTGGGATCCAAAAAACTATCCTTAAACGTTCTGACAAAAAAAAAAATTAACGCGTAAGACGTAAGTATAATATTAGATTCTTATAGTACGTGGACCAGATGAAACTGAAAAAAAGTTCCTAATAGTGATTGGTCGCCGTGTATAAGGTATGTCTACGCGGATGCATAACATATTTGAATTTTTTATAGTATAATGCAACATATTTGTTTTTAGAAAGAAAATATTTGAGTTTTAAAATTGATTATCGATGTTTATTTATATGATGCTTAATTGATGATGATTTTTTCGTCGAAGCCATAATTACCCTGGAGATAAGGTTTTAAAATCGAAAAACTTGTTATATAAAAAATGATACTTTATTTTTTCATATCAAGTGTCATTCTAATATTTTAATGCAAATATTATATACTTTCTGCTTAATTAATTACAAAATGCATTGATATATAAATAATTTTATTCATCTCAAATATTATTGGTCAAACATGTGTAATTAATAGAAATTTAGTTACATTTCATTCACTTTTTAATCTGTTTAAAAAATATTAAAATAACACTTATTTAAAAATGAAAGGAGTAAGAATTTCGCTACACGCTTCCCATAAAAATAGTTTCAAAACCAATATACAATACACTCTTAATGTATTATATAGAAATATGTCATTCAGACTTACCATCTTATAGTATTTCCAACTCATTATTATTTTTATTCATGTAATATCATATAGAGGTAAAATTGCTCTAGTTCACTTCTACTATTTTTTGTATAAATAGGGGAAGCAAAAACAATTATATGTCTTATACTCTGTAATGAGAGATTGTTATTTAATTTAAAAGAATACATTGGAGTAAACTTTCATATATAAAGAGTAAAAAGCTTGCATATATAAAATGACTAAAAATCTAGAAAGAGACTTAAAATCAATTTTTACATATTTATTCAAAAATAAAATTTTACGGATTTATTCTATACTTCTTTAATATTACTTTTGGAGCTTTTAATCTTATAATCATCGATCTTTAGTAATTCCAATTTAAAGCATAATATTTCATATTAAAATAGTATGAATCCAATACACAAGAGATCAATCTCCTTTGGTCTAGTTAAATGGGTAATTGACAAAAAAAGAAAAGAGAATCAATCTCCTTTCGTTACCAATAAACACACAAACATATTGGTATGTTCACTAATATATAAAAAAAACTGTAAACTAGTGGAAGTCATTTTTCGGAAACTATTCCCACAATTGAAGACACTTCAAATCTATCATAATTTTCTTACACAAAAATTCTATGTAGTAATTCGTATATGTTGTTGCCATTGATATATTTGGAAAACTTGACTTACTTGGGGTTACAGGTAGACATTTTAACATATCATTTTTGAATTAGTTTTGTTTAAAATAAATATTAAATTAATTCAGAACAAAAAGAAACAGTTGTTTAACTAAAACTTTTAAACTGGATAATCATCCTGAAAATGAAAGATATTCAGCAAAAAGAAGAAAACCGAAAAATAGTTCTGTGAAGACCGAGTTGTTATGGACTTATGGTCCATTCGCCAGAAAGTCCAAATGCAATTAAATAATTTGAAATTCTGAGGGGAAGAATCTACTGTATCAAATACCGAAAGCAAGGTGGAGTAAATGCATTGAATCTGAAGTCTGAACGGTGGGAAGCCGGGAAACCGGTAACACAACATAGTCCCAACATTTTCTCTGGTAGTTTTGTTGTATTTCTCACAAATCCCTAATAAAAAGAAATAATTTAGAATTGGCTGCGATAACTATACAAAATATGCTTCTCATCAGTGTTTGTCCTCCGACATTTGTGCAGCCATGTGTCTTTGGTTTTGTAACCCGATCTTTACGTTCTTTGGTCTATACAAAGTTTCAAAAATGGGTACTTTTTAAGCAACACATAACTAAGTAATCATATTTTATTCTAATTTTTAAATAGATGTGTTTTTAAATGTTATATTTTGTTCTTCTAACTATTATTAAGCGCAAAAGCTGGGTACTAAGGGCCTGACTGGTTCAAACGCAGCGGTTGCGGTTGCGGTTGCGGGAGTTTGTGGATGCGGGCGGTTGCGGTTTCTAGCGGTTTTAAGAGATTTATACGACTGGTACTGCGGTTAAAAATTGGTGCGTTTGCGGGTGACTTATGACTGGTTAACTACCAAATGCGGTAACAGTCAAATAATAAATTAACAATATTTACATTTAATATAATTATAAAAATATCAAAAATCATAAAATTATAATAAATATAAAATTTATATTTAGAAAGTTATAATTTTAATTTTTGAAAATTTATTGAAATTGTTTTTATTATAAAATTTTATAATATTAATTAAAATAAAATAGATATATTTTAATATTTTCATAATTTCAATTTTAAATTTTTTATTAAATATTTTTTCTTTGTATATATATTGTTTTAAAAAAAAAGAAAAAAATTTACCCTCCCGCAACCGCCCGCAACCGCAAACGCTAGCTGGAGCCAGCTTTTGAATTTATGAGATTCTGAGCGGTTTGAAGCGGTTTAAGGCGATTTGAGTGATTGTTGCAAACCGCCGACAACCGCTACCGACCGCAAAAGCTGCGTTTGCGGGTGGTAGCGGGAAAACCAATCGCCACCTAAGGGGGCGATTGGTTTTCCCGCTACCACCCGCAAACGCAGCTATTGCGGTTGGTAGCGGTTGTCGGCGGTTTGCAACAATCACTCAAATCACTGTAAACCGCTGTAAACCGCTCCAAATCTCATAAATTCAAAAGCTGGCTCCAGCTAGCGTTTGCGGTTGCGGGCGGTTGCGGAGGGTTAAATTTTTTTCTTTTTTTAAAAAACAATATATATACAAAAGTAAAAATATTTAATAAAAAATTTAAAATTGAAATTATGAAAATATTAAAATATATCTATTATATTTTAATTAATATTATAAAATTTTATAATAAAAAATTTCAATAAATTTTCAAAAATTAAAATTATATCTTTATAAATATAAATTTTATATTTATTATAATTTTATGATTTTTGATATTTTTATAATTATATTAAATGTAAATATTGTTAATTTATTATTTGACTGTTACCGCATTTGGTAGTTAACCAGTTATATGTCACCCGCAAACGCACCAATTTTTTACCGCAGTACCAGTCATACAAATCTCTTAAGACCGCTAGAAACCGCAACCGCCCGCATCCACAAACTCCCGCAACCGCAACCGCAACCGCTGCGTTTGAACCAGTCAGGCCCTAAGGGTATGACTGGTTTTCCCGCTACCACCCGCAAACGCAGCTTTTGCGGTTAGTAGCGGTTGCTAGCGTTTTGCAACAATCGCTCAAACCGCTCTAAACCGCTCCAAATCGCTCCAAATCGCTCTGAACCTCATAAATTCAAAAGCTGGTTCCAGCTAGCGTTTGCGGTTGCGGGCGTTTGCGGGAGGATAAAAAAAAAATATTTTTTTTCCAAAACAATATAAATACAAAAATAAAAAAATTCAATAAAAAAATTAAAGTGAAATTATAAAAATGCTAAAATATATCAATTAAATTTTAATTAGTATTATAAAACTTTAAAATAAAAATATTTTCTATATTTTTAAAAAATTTAAACTATAACTTTCTAAATATAAATTTTATATTTATTATAATATTATTATTTTTGATATTTTTATAATTGTATAAAATGTAAATATTATTAATTTATTATTTAACAGCTGCTGCATTTGGTAGTTAACCAGTCATAAGTATCCCGCAAACGCACAAATTTCTAACCGCAGAACCAGTTGTACAAATCTCTTAAAACCGCTAGAAACCGCAACCACCCGCAACCGCAACCGCAACCGCTACGGTTAAACCAGTCAGGCCCTAAAGCCATCCGCAACCGCATGTGAGACAGTTTGGGTACTTGCAATATTGGCACGGTTAGGCTTAAATATTAGTACATGATTCGATCTCTTTTTGAAGACTTTGCACTTATGAGAGTTTAAGCTATATGAACTACACCGGGGTGGCCTAGTGGTTTCCACTAGAGGAGGAGTTGCCCTGTTGGTCCAGACTAGGGATCGATTTTCTTCTAGTGCGAAATTATTAGCTCCACATGTGGCCACGTGGATATGGACTCATGCTTACGAACCATTTGAATACCCCGAAGAGGATCTATCCGTAGGTTGCACCTTCCATCCGGAAGGTTAGGTATGTGTCTTTAATAGATCCGGATTTAACCTTTTTTAGTTAAAAAAAAAGGTATATCTAAAAACTACAATGAAGCAAAACATTCTAGCTTAATATCTTAGTTGGAAATTGATTAGACTATGTTGAACTGAAAAATATAATATAACATCCCTATTATTTTATTTTGTTAATTAATTTTATGTATTACATAATAAAAACTATATGTGATGTTCCCTCCGTATATATAAATATATGTATGTAAGCTGAGATTTTAGTCTCGTGACTCTGACCTACTAAACTCTAACTAAGAATTAAGGGGATATGTATATATATCTTTACATACCATAATAAAGAATAAAAGATAAGTAACTGTACAGATCATTTATTTTTTCAAATATGTTAAAATCCTTGTTGTGCTATTGTATATTTCTTCATCAAATATATTAATGATTTATTTTGTTTATTTTACTTGTATTTTATTAGAACATGTCCTAATTATTTGCTTGACTGTAAATCTGAGCAAACTTAGGTAAATTGCTATGTAACTCTCCATCTGTTTAATTACTTATAGTATAAAATTATTTTTAATATTCCAATCAATATATATATATATATATATATACTAATCTACCTCGCCCTTAATCTAAAGAGAAAATTATAATCATTGGGCACGTCGTGTCTGTTTATAGTTTGTTTACCAATAGAGGAAGAAAATATAATTGTGATGCTAATAGGTTCAGTGTCTCGCGAGAATATGTAGTCTAATTTTTGAAAAAATGTTCTCTCTCTCCTTCAGCTCTGTTCTCTCTCTTCGATCCGACACAGAGGAAGGAGGAGATGAGATCTCGGTCGGAGCTTCTTGTGGTTCCAGTTCCAGTTTATCAAAATCGATTCTGGGAGGCGGTGATTCTATACACCGACGTCGCCAGCTCAGTTTCCGAGAACCGATGGCTTGGATAGCATCGGTTTCGTCGGCTTTAGATTCCGGGAATCGGTGGCTCTAAAAACACCGTTTTCTCCGGCTTCTCGGTCTGTGGATCTTCGCTTTTGCTCTCTCTTCGCTCAATCAACTCTCGATCTGAGACTCCATGTTTGGTTGTTTATTGGATCGATCGTAGATGATTGTTGTTTTAAAGCGTGGATCGGTTACGGGTTTAAAAGCTCACCGTCGAAGGGTTTCAAGTGGTGAGGGTTGAAGAGTTGGGTTCGTTGGCTCTGGAGGAGTTCTCGGGATAGTCTCGATGTTGCTCTCCTTTCGTAAGAGTCCAGGTGAAAAGATGGGTGAGATGGTCGGCCTCCGGCGTGTTCCGGCGAAACTACTGGTGGTTTCGTCTTCTCCGGTGGCGTCTTCTCGGTGTCAGTTGCGGTTTACTGCTCGGGTGACGCGTGTCTCTCGTTGGAGCGGGTCTCAACACGTGGTCAATTAGATGTTGTAGACGTGTTTTTGTCGGCTTGCCCGGCTTAGTTTTGGGCCTGAGGCCGTTGTGTTTTTGTTTTGTTTGGCCCGTTGTTTTTGACTTTCGGGATTGGGTTTTCCTGTTTGGTATTTGGGTTTGGCCTATTTAATAAAATATAGATGGAAAAAAAAAAAAGGTTCAGTGTCTCGCAGCAAAACGACATGTACTAAAATAACCGCGTGGGCACCTCTCTGATTTGCGGACCACGGCACGCAATTTATTGGAAAAGCCATTTTTTTGTAACTTAGGAAAAAGCCATTTTAAGCCATCAATACATTAACATATACTACTCCCTCCGTTTTTCAATATAAGTCGTTTTAGAGAAACTTTTTTGTTCCAAATTATATGTCGTTTTCGGTTTTCTATGTAACATTTATTAATAATTAATGTTGTCTGACCAATAATAATATATCTTTTATTTTTCTATTGGTTGAATTGTGGTTAGGTAAATAATTAATGATGTTTTTGTTTCGAAAATATAAGAAACTAATGATTTTCTTAATCTATGTGCATAGGTTTAAAACGACTTATATTAAAAAACGGAGGGAGTACTAAACTAGATTGAATTTTATGCAGGAAACTAAATCAGTGGAACATAATCAATTTAGAAAAAAAATTCGTGCAATATTATCGAGAAAAAGATTAGGATAGCACCAAACCAAGTTTTTGTTTCCAAAGTAGCACTCAAGGTTCAAAGTCACAAAAATAGGTTTCATTAAAGAGGTAAATATACACTTATACCCCTTGGATTAATTAATCCAAACCTTAGGGTTTAGAGTTAAGGGGTGGGGTTTTGGAATTAGGGTTTAAAATTTTATAAAAAATAAATACTAAAATAAAAAAAAAATTTAAAAACAGTTTCAAAAAGTATTTTTAAATTATAAAAATAAAATTTGAAAAAAAATAAAAAAAAAATTCAAAAAAAAATTTCAAAAAAAATTATAAAAATTTCGAATCTGAAAACATATAATCTGAATCTATATAAAAAATGAATTTTTTTTTATTTTTATTTATTTTTGTTTGTTTATTTAATTTTAAACCAAGGGTATTAAAGATATTTTATCTTTTAATGAATGTCATTTTTGTGACTTTCTCCTTCTAGTACTATTTTTGTGACATAAACTTCAAAAAGTGCTATTATTGACAATTGCCCAATATTATTCGTCATTATGTTATTTATTTTCTGTATATAATTAACATATAAATTCAAAAAACGAAACTAATACTCAGCAGACAAATCATTTTCCACAAAAAACAAAACTAAAAAAAAGTCCTAGAGAGAGAAACAGCCTCTTTACTCACTTTTCCCGTTTGTGTCGTGGAGACCAAAACAAGATGCCACGTAGTTCGGTAATAATTACGACATACTGCCACTCAGCCGCCCTTCAGTCAAAACCGCGCGTTGACTGTTTCTGTCTCTTCATCTCTTCCTTTATAAATTAAAGTCCCTCACTTCTCACAATCTTCACAACACAAACACCTCAGAGTTTCCTCTCCTCTTTTAATTTAATTTAACAAAAAAATAGTTTTAACTTTGTCAATATGGCGCCGACAGTTAAAACGACGGCGTTTAAAACTAACGGCGCCGACGGCGGAAACAAAGAAAACCGTTACAGAGGAGTGAGAAAGAGGCCGTGGGGTCGTTACGCCGCGGAGATCAGAGATCCGACCAAGAAAACACGAGTCTGGCTCGGTACTTTCGACACTCCCGAAGCAGCGGCTCGTGCCTACGACAAAGCAGCTTTTCAGTTCCGTGGGGCTAAAGCCAAAACCAACTTCCCTCTTCCTTTCTTCGTCGGCAACGAGAGCCCTAGCCAGAGCAGCACCGTGGAGTCACCTTCCTCGATACCTGATCTCAACCTCGGATCCATCTCATCCGTTGATTCAAGATTACCTTTCCCCAAGATTCAGGTTAAGTCTGGAATGATCGTGTTCGATGAAGAATCGGGGAGGAGTGAGTCGGACTCGTCGTCTGTGGTGGTGGATCTAAGTTCAGAGAAACGACCACGAGTGTTCTTGGATTTGGATCTTAATCTCCCTCCCAAGCCTGAGAATTAGTTCTTGAATTTAACTGTTATGAATTAAAGTATTTGATAAAACTTAGAAGTATTAAGTTGGTGCCTTTTTTTTTGGTCAGCAGAAAGTTAAAAATAATTTTGTGTTTGAGAACGGTTTGTTCTCATCACCTGTTGTTTATCAGTTTAATTGTAATTTTTCTTTTTTAATTTTCTGATCAACAAAAATAATAAGTTTGTTTTGGCATCAATCTTTTGACTTTTAACATATTTTTTATATTTTTGTCGGCTAACACATGTCGTTCATATTTTATGAACAAATGTACTCGGTAGCCAATTGAAAAAAACAAAAGGAAACAAAAAATACTTTATTTAGTACAATGCGATTAGGACAAAAAGGATAATGGGATTATTGGTCAAAAATAGAATTTTGGAGCCTGTTATTTTGGAACGTGACACTAGTAGAATGTACCAAAAGCCTACCATGTTATCGTTGTATGTGTTAGTATAAGCATATCGTACGTTATTCTGCTGTTATAAAATCAAAGAAGGAAACTAACTAAAATTTATTTCTTAGAAATCAATTTATATAATTGTAACCTTTTTTCTTAATTTTCTGATCAAGAAAATAATAATAAAAATTTGGCATCAATCTTTGGACCACCACCATTTTTTTGTTGGCGAACATACAAGTCGTTGCCTTTAAAAAAAAAATGTCTCCAATTGGCAAAATAAAAGGAGAAAAATTGGCCGAAAACAGTTTTTTTTTTCTGCCACAAACAACGGCGTACAGTATATTATCTTATAGATGATTTGTTTGTTGTTGTTTGGAACGTGACATTAATAGAATAGACATAACAGCCTATCATGTTTTCTTTGTAAATTTGTGATATACTATAAGTTTATCGTACGTTAATCCGCTGTTATGTAATCAAAGAAGAAATCTAACTACAGTTTGTTTCCTAGAAATGAATCATTCAAAAGCAAACAAAAATACGCTGGGATTTGTATGTCTTGCTTTTGTTGTCATAGATTAATGGAATATTGTTCTTTCCTAAATGGAATTGTAAGATATATGCTGTATTAGGATAATTAGATAAAAATGGAATGGGAGGTGTGCTCCATGACATTGTACTGAAAGGTGTGCTCCATGACATTGCGATTCTGGCTCGCTCTTTCACCTCTATCTCTTTTGTTTACATTCCGCGTTTAGCAAATGTTCAAGCTGACTCTCTTGCTAAAGCAGTCTTGTCTTCAATTTCTGCATCTGCCTCTGTTATTGTATGAACCTTTTATTATTCTAATTAAGCTATCATTTGATTAAAAAAAAAAGATAAAAATGGAATGGGAGATTGTGAAATTTTCAATTAGTTCATTTCAGGCGAGCATATATATATGCCAGATGCATACTGTAGGTTAAAGCATATATATGAGTTATGGGTTGGAAGTTTGTGGCTTCTTCCAAGTGATTTTTCTCTCCATCTTTTGGGTTCTCAATTGGAGGTTTCTGCAAAAGTTCTAAATTGGTTGGACTGAACTTATAATTTTAATGGTTTCATATTATTTTGAAATAAGGATTAGACAAGAGATTCATTTCTGATTTTATATTCACTTTTTGTGATTTCTGTTAAGTTTTTCTTGTCTGCTCCATGTTAGTTTGGTCATCTGTTTGTAGTTGGTCGAATTTTTTTTTCACTTGTATTTTCGTTTTTGTTTTTTTTTTATTCTGGTTGGATTGTTGACTCGAGAGTATATTGTGTTGACTGTATGTTTTTATAATTATATATCTCATATATTTTACCAGATTTATCATAATAGAAAATATATCCAGAAAGGTTATGCTGAAAGAGAAAGATGCAATAAAACATTTTGTTCACATAGATATCTTTGACAAAGGCCTTTTAACAAAAAAAAGAAGAAGACATCTTTGACAAGTGATCATAATTGGGAGTTATCCCTGGGTTCAAGCTCTTATCTTTAATAAGAATCACTCTATGGTAAAAATATATGTTTTTGACTGATTACAAATTATGAAGTATCGGATTTTCTTACCAAGAAAGTGTACGGTTCGAGTCTGTATATATGTCCATAACCAAAACTGAAAACAAAGGAAGAGTCAAGTTAAAAATTGACTTAGATTGGGCATCGTCTCCCGCAGACAACCATCATTTCTGTTTTGTATGTGGTGCATTTGAGAGGTTCTTGGATACTGTGGACAAAAAAGTACTTCGTATCATTCATCTTTGATGCATGTAAAGAAAGAATAATCAGAAGACTGATTAAGACTAAATTCTAGAGAGTTCGTGTTAACTTTAAGAACCGACACATTGGTCTTTGATTTAAACCGTACAAAGGTTTCTTAAAGTGTGCATACATTCGTTGGATAAGTTTTTAGTTTGGAAAATCTTCGTATACATTTTTTTAATAAAAGTTTACTATAATGGAATGCTTTGTGGACATGCATTTGTTGAGCTTGCCCCATTTCTGCTGCAGCAACTTCGAATTAGTATTGAATATAGCTACGTGAGCGAAGGTTTCACTGATCATTCTTCTCATTCAATTGGATGATTTTTACACAGCTAGTACAGTTCCATCAGCATATTATCAGTTTTCTTTTCCTCTGAAAATATTAACATGACTTGAATGACTACAAGGTGGAATGCATTTGCTGGCGGACTACAGATATGTCTCCAAAGTCATAAGCCCACACATGGGAGACAGGTTAAAACACATGAAAGCATAACAACATAAACATAGATTCAACATAAAATGGTCTAACTATGAGAATCAATCAAAACCACAACACCAAGCAGAGAACCACAGATATAAGAGACCGGGCTGAAATCAAACTTATCACTTAATCGAAACCACAACACCAAGCATATTTCAGTTTATTAACCCATTTGCTTGCAAGTACAATTTTTATTTATAACAAATCTTCAAATACCAGGTTTTGTTAACTTCATAAGCATTAATTAACTTCACTTGACATAGAGTTCCTTCGTGAGCATTAACTTCACTACTCTTAGCTAGGGATTATGACAAAACTCAATAATACTACTCTTATGTTATCGAAAGTGCCATAACAAGGTTTTATCAAAGCGGATGAGTCGGCAACTGTCAATGAGTTGCCAACCACCAAGCAATCTTTAATTTGGAGTCTCCTCGCCGACTGCTAAATTTGATGGGTTGCCATCAAAGTTGAATGGTTTTTACTTTTCGTACGAGAGAATAAACGCATACTGAATTTGGACCTCCATTGATTAACTGCCCATCAGATCTTTTGGCCCATACATATACATACACCAATTTCGAAATTATTACCAGAATATTCTCCACAGCCTCCAACTCCAGTAGGCAAAAAAAACCAACAAAATTCCTGTCAAGTGTCAACAATCTATCCATTTTCAGTTAGCTTACGTAACAAGATGAAATCTTAACATTTCCGTCTATAATTTTTATTTGAGCTAGATGAATTATTTTTTAAAAAAATTCCGGCTTATAGCTAATTTTATGAGTACCAAATACAGAAATACTTTAACGTTTAAACTGAAAACTAAAATCAGAAACCGAAATTTACCTAACCAAGGGTTGTTTTTTCTTCTTGGAGGACATATATTCGAACCATACACGCAAAATGCAATGACTACGAAGCCCCTAAAAAACTATTGTCGGCCACTGCCGCCACAATTTAAGTAATTTGAACATCACTAAATTGTAAATAGACTTTTTGACTTGTTAAATAACTTAGTAAACCATATGTTAATTAAAGAAAATGTAAAAAACGATAAGAAACTCGCAATCAAGGCGAAAAATTAAGAGTTATTTTCACATATAGACACATTATGACTTTTTATTACACTGCAGGGCACAAAGTGCTACTGAGGTAGTTTTCAGTGGTTGAAGACAAATTTAACCTTCAAAAAGTGAAACCAAAGATGGGCAATTATGTAATTAGACGTAGGCTTTCTAGTTGGACTGATTAGAGTTTTTTGAAATTTGAAAACAATTGGTTTGGTGGTGGTGGACGTGAATCTCATATGAGATTGGGTTTTATTTTATTTTCTTTACTCGTGAAAATAATTGTTTTGTTTACTTACTCTTTTTATTTATTTCCAGTAAAAGTAAGAACAAAGAACTCAGAAACCGACGAACGGAAAAGCCAACGAACAAGATTTCCGGACGGAGAAGACCTGTCGTCTCAAAGCGGAGAGTTTCAAAGGGCGAGGCTAAAGGTTGGATACTTTCCTTCCTCCCAGTTTCATTGATTTGGATTTCAAATTAGAGATTAGAGTTTTGATTTCTGGGTTTCGATTTTTTTAGTTTGGTAAAAGCCTCGACGTGAGGTGTTAGGGTTTCGATTTGGGGGTACAGTTCTAGATTTATGCAAAACTTCCATTAGGGTTTTGATTTGTAGATTAGGATTTCGATTTAGGGGTGCGGTTCTAGATTTCCAAGTTCTCAAAAAAAAATTATGGTTTTTGTTTGTTTTACAGAGATGTCGCAAACTGAAGAGGTGAATGGAGGAAAAGGTCAAAGCTTGTTGCTAGTTTTGGTGTTTTGACAAAATTGTGGTCGGATGTACACCAACATGTGTGTACATATGAACAACCAGGATTTTGTACATGTGTACACGCATGTATAGATACATAATAAGTAATGTAGATATGAATGTTCTTGTTGATAGGTTGACATGTATATGTTGTGTTTGTTGGTGTAGGAGTCAGTACATATGAACACTATCAATCTATTCCATTGCAAAATATGAATATAAGTAATGTAAACCTTCCAACATATAGCAATACCAATATATATTGAGAAGCGTCACGATCCTCAACATTTGTTGTTTGTCGATGGAGAAGTTTCAGTTACCGTCGTCTGCGGTTTTCCATTCTCCGGCAATTATCATACAGTGGTCAGCCATGGTGGTCACCTGCGAACAACAAAACACTCTTTAATTAGTACGAGTCAATGTTAATTAAAAAGACAATTATCTTGTTAATTATGTTACAAACCACAGCTTATTAATGTCCTGATTTCGCAGTAGATTATCTTGTTAATTTGCAGGTTAATGAGGATTGAAGGAGATGACTTTACGTAGAGAAGAGGATGAGGGAAGTTGGGGAACAATGGAAAATGATCTAGACCGTCGATTCCAAAAGATTGATCTAACGGTTTAGAAGGTAAGCAGAGGAGGTGTCTTTTCTAGATCTATGAGATTAAATTTCAGACGTTGAAAATAAAGTAAAATCAAGGGACAGGGATAAATCCCGCCAGAAACAAAAAGGAGAAGAAACTGAGTGCTTGATCTGTAACGAAATGGGAGAATTATTAGTTAGGAAAGTTACTAAAGTTAGGCCAAGTTGTTAGGTAAAGTGTGTAGGTAGAACAAAGTGTTCTAGAGTGTGAATAAAAGAGGAAAAGTGTCCTAGAACGTAAATCTTTCAAAAATTAAACATGTAGCCTAGTAGCCTATAATAAACAACCAAAGAACTAGATGTCCAAAATAAAGAAGAAACCCCAAAGAGAACTGATTTTTTAGAACACTAATAAAGTCAGGCGACGGCGCGTGGGGTCTCTACGAGAGACAACAGAAAATTAAGTTAATTTAATATCACGAAAAACTCATGTTCGTTCTGCGTAAGACCACATGTTTAAATTCAAATTGTACAATACTCAATTATTGTGTAAATTATAATTAGGGTCCTTAATTTTATGGTTTCTTTCATTATTTCTCCAGCTCTAACTTTGATCTCTTCATATGACTAAACAGTAGTTCAGTCACAAGTCTCTTAAAAAGTATGATAAAAAGACTACTCTAAACGTAAAAACAGTTTTTAATAACAGTGAACTTCGGTTAGTTTTTATTTTTACATACGACTAACACTTTTAATTGATCCATCACACAATATTTTGTAGTTGCGTAATTCGCTTAGAAATCAAATAAAACAAGCACAAATTATGTAAAATCGTTGTAACTAACAAACAAAAAGTTTCTAAACAAACCTTTGAATTGTTCTGTATATGATTATATCTGATTGTGGGTTTAATTACGTTGATTAATAATTATTCTTTTTATTTATCGCTAGGTTGATTATCCTAACACTCTTTTATATTTTTCTCTATGATAGAGTACTTATTTAAAAAAATATATATATATATATATATATATATATATATATGAGTTAGAAGTGGTCTAAATTTATAACTAAGGAAATATATAGCTTTATTTCATTTCCTATATAATACGATGATTTCTTTAAGATAAGAAATTTCCTTTATAAAAATAATTAGAAGTAAATTAAAGTATTTACAAATTCAAACAGTCAAACCGATAATACATTTATTGTCTGTAAGTGAAAAATGACAGTCCAAACTCACACGCTTGCTCTGGTTGATTTCTCTCCACCACTAGTCTCTATCTCTTTTGTCTGTTTCTCTCTTTCACAGTCTTTTGTCGTGTTAGAGAGGCGCGTGAGTCAAACAGAACGCAGAGCTTACACAAGTCAGTCCGTATTCCACGACACGGCGTAGATAGAATACGATAAGATTTTAAAACCCCCTCGAAACCGACATAAGCGACGGTCGTAACAATTCACAACATGAACATTACTTTCATCTCCAAAATCACTTGTGCTAATAATTTAGAAGTTTCTTTTTTTTTCCGCAATATTGATCAATTAACAACTAATCAACCTCCGTCTCTTGCATAACCAAAAAGAAAAGGACAAGTTCAAAAGGAAACTACTCATACTCTACTCTAAGAAAGTTATTTGCTAAAAAGAAATTAAAGTTAAACAATAATAGCTCCATCGAAAGTGCTCAAAACGGCGACGTGTGGGGAAGTCAGCAGAACGGCGCCGATGTTTTACAGCCAAAGCGGCGGTGGCTCGTTGAGATCGATGGCTAAGCCACGTCTCGCCGTTGCGGAGGAAGGAGAAGGACTCATTATCGGAAACTCAAACACTCGAGAAGCTGACGTGGCAACATCAGGCGAGGCGGCGAAGTAAACCGGCGCTTCGGTGGTGGGGAAATCTGAGGCTTTGTCGCTGAGCACTCCGGTTCGAAGAAAGATACGGTGGTGGTGGTGGTGATTGTCAGGGATGGAGAGAGGAGGAGGAGCAGGGAACCAGTGGTGTTGGTTGTGGTGGTTATCCGCGGCGGCGGCGGTGGCGGAGGGGGCGGAAGGAATGTGGTTGAGGTTGAGAGAGAGAGGAGGAGGGAAGTTAGTCTTAGCCTTGATACCACGGAGGAAACGGGCGGCGCCGTCGTAAGCGAGAGCAGCTTCTTCGGGAGTGTCGAAAGTGCCTAACCAAACCCTAGTTTTCTTCCAAGGGTCTCTAATCTCTGCGGCGTAACGGCCCCATGGTCTCTTCCTTACTCCTCTGTAGTGCACCTCCCTAGCGCAAGTGGTCGACGCCATTGTTGAGAATCTCAGAGGTTAAAGAAAGAAGAAATGAGAGAATCTAGAGAGAGAGAGATGGAGTAGAGAAAGAAAGTGTTTTTGTTTTGTTGACTTGTTTGACCCAAATGAGAGAGAGTTTAAAGGAAAATAAATAATGTGAGGCCCACTTAAGACACCCGTAATCCTAGGCTTTCTTTGACGATTATAAAGCAAGCGATATTCATTTTGTATCCCAAATAGTAATAAAAAAAAACCAAAACAAACCTTAGGTATTTGATGTCTAGGATCGAGGTTTTCTCTGGCGTTTTAAAGAATCAAGCACCGTTCGATCTCTTGCTTGTTTGGCGATGTGACTGTGGTATGCTGAAAGATCGTTACACGTGGGTGTTCTTGCAACCAAAATACACTGTTTAACAATTGAATGTTGAAGATGTGTTAGTTGCTCAAAAAAAAAAAAAACAATTGAATGTTGAAGATGTATATGCATGTATACTTACAATAAGATATTAATAAAGTGATTAGTTTTAACGGCGGACCGAGAATGGTGTTTCCAATCAGCGATGATAGAATGATCTTACTTGCATTTATTAATAAATTAACTAATCTATAAAGCAAATGAAAGGACTAATAGATCTAGTGTTACACTGTGTAATACGTGTGAATCACAAGAGCCTTATTGAAGAAGAAAGAGTTTTGACTGCAACACTTTTATTCCTTTCAACTTGATTATAAAGATACAACTCTAACTCTATTTATATGCCAAGCACAACCTCAAAACCCTAATGAACCTCTACACGTGTTTGGAGGACATTGAATCTATTCTTTGTTGCAAGGTGGTGAGCTGTACGCGGTGCCAAAGTGGTCCTGCTCGTCGTACGGTTTGGCTCTGCAATATGAACGTTGAGAGGTTGAGCTAAAGCAGGCTTTGTCTTCATCTTTGACTGGTCTCCGAAACTCATATCATTGGGCTTGGGCTTTGTTGTTGTCTTGGGCTCAGCCTGACTAATACACCCCCTCAAACTTGGGGTCGGAGGAACAGAGACACCAAGTTTGTCCCGCAAACGGAAAAACGCTTCCTGACCAAGCGATTTTGTGAAGACATCGGCCAGTTGCAGAGAAGCGGGTATGTGCTTAACTTCCAGCGTCTTGAGAGCCACTCTCTCACGCACATAATGATAGTCGACATCAAAATGTTTGGACCGTTTGTGGAACATGGGATTTGCAGTGAGACACACGGCAGAAAGATTATCACACAGAAGAAGTGGCATGCGCTGTTGTTGCAGACCCATCACTCGAAGCAAATTTTGCAACCAGACAATCTCAGAAGCAGCAATGGACATGGTCCTGTACTCAGCCTCAGTAGAAGATTTAGAAACTGTATCATGCCTCTTAGCAGACCAAGAAATGACATTGGAACCTAATAGAGTGCAAAAGCCACCAGTTGATCTTCTAGTTTCAGTGCAACCTGCCCAATCACTGTCGCTGTAGCAGACAAGTGTGGAGTCTGAGGTAGCATTGATGCCAATTCCCATGTTCAGAGTTCCTTTAACATAGCGAAGGATTCTTTTGAGTAACATGAAGTCGGAGCCAGGAGGTGAGTGCATTCTTTGACAGATATAATTGACAGAGAATTGTAGATCCGGTCTAGTGAGTGTTAAGTACTGCAGTTTACCTGCAATGCTCCTGAAGTAAGAAGGATCAGAGAAAAGTTCATCTTGACCGGGAACAGTGGCCAGTTTTAAAGGCAAAGGAGTGGGCATCGGAGCGCAATCTTTCATTCCTGCATTGATTAAGACATCAGAAGCATACTTCTCTTGATTGAGAAAGAGACCATTCGGAGTTTGATGAACTTGAATCCCAAGGAAGTAGTGTACAGAGCCCATATCTTTCATGCGAAACACTTGACTGAGCTGAGCAACAAGATGATCCAGAAGCGTATTGTTGTTGCCAGTAAGAATCATATCGTCCACGTAGAGGAGAAGATAGATAACATCTGAGCCATGATGATAGATGAATAAGGAAGGGTCAGGGAAACTGCAGATGAATCCGAAGTCAAGCAAAAAATTGCTAAACTTATCAAACCAAGCACGTGGAGCTTGTTTTAAACCGTAGATCGCCTTCTTGAGCTTCCAGACGTAGTCAGGTTTGTTGGGGTCGACAAAACCAGGCGGTTGTTTCAGAAACACAATCTCCTTTAAATCTCCATGCAAGAAGGCGTTCTGAACATCAAGTTGTTTCAGGGACCATTTCTTTGTAACTGCCACATGAAGAACAGTCCTAATTGTTGCTGTACGAACAACTGGACTAAATGTTTCTATGAAATCGAGGCCCTCCTCTTGCTCATTGCCTTTTGCTACAAGTCTCGCTCTCGGTTTGAACACAGTACCATCAGCGTGGTATTTTGTTTTGTAAATCCACTGACTTCCGAGGGGGTTCTGACCATCTGCAGGTGGCACAAGCTCAAATGTTTCTGTCTCAACCATATTATCAATCTCAGTTCCCATTGCACCGTTCCAGCCAGGATGACGCAAAGCAGCTTTGAGAGACTTGGGCTCTGCATAATCTTCTTTGACTGTGATGAAAGCATATCGTGGATTTGGCTTGACAATGCCAGCACGAGATCGAGTAGTCATGGGATGCTCATCATGTGCTTGAACCACATCTTCTTGAACATGTTGAGGAGACTGTTGTACATTATCTTCCTCAGACTCACTTGCTGAGGAAATATCAGGAGTTGCAGGCACAACTAGGACTGGGACTGTGACTGGGACTGTTCTGGCTGGAGGTTCTTCAATAGGAGAGACAGACTCAGAAGCAGAAGATGATGCAGGCTGAACGTGTGCAGCACGCCATGCTTGTAACAACGATGAGTCAGAGGCCTTGTGAAACCGACTATAAATATCAGCAAACGGAAAGGAGTTCTCGACGAAGATAACGTGACGACTGATAAACACTTTGCCAGTGGGAGGATAAAGGCAACAGTATCCTTTATATTTCTCATTATAGCCAATGAACACACACGGAAGAGACTTTGGATCAAGTTTGTTGGCCATGTAGGGCCGCAAGGTAGGGAAACATTTGGAGCCAAAGACACGAAGAGAAGAGTAGACCGGGACAGAGTTATGCAACAACTCATATGAACTCTTGTGATCGGAAAGAGCGGAAGAGGGAAGAAGGTTGATCAGAAAATTCGAGGTGAAAAATGCCTCGACCCACAATTGCTGTGGAACACGTCCGTGATAAAGCATTGTAAGACCAAGCTCTGTAAGGTGACGATGCTTCCGTTCTGAAAGACTGTTTTGTTGCGGCGTGTGTGGACAGGAGATCAGCTGTCGGATTCCTGATTTGGCCAGATGATCGAGAAACTTGGTGTTGACAAACTCACCACCACCATCACACTGAAACTGTCTGATTTTTCTCTGAAACTGAGTTTCAACCAACTGTTGGAATCGAGTAAAGACAGAGAAAAAATCTGACTTGAGCTTTAATGGATAAAACCATGTAAATCTTGTGAAATCATCAATAAGAATAACATAGTATCTGAACCCTTGAGTAGACACAACAGGACTAGGACCCCATAAGTCACTGTGTATTTTCTCTAAAGGATAAGTAGAAACAGACTCAGAAGAAATAAAAGGGAGATTACAGCTCTTCCCGACTGGACACGCATCACATACTAACTTTGGACCAGACTTATTGAAAGCAATAGCATTATTCCGAGACAGAAGCTGAAGAATATCCATGTGTGGATGCCCAAGCCTCTGGTGCCAGACATCCTCACTTGTTGCACGCTGCCTAGACGAGTAGAAAGCCTGAAACTTAGTATCCTTCAGCAGATAAAGATCTTTACGTCTTGTTCCTCTGGTTATCACCTGTTTGGTTACTTTGTCCTTAATCAACACAGATTCATCATCAAATGTAAGTTCACACGGATAATCAGTGGTGATTTTAGACACAGACAATAAAGATCTCGTTATGCCAGGACACACTAAGACATCATTCAGAGGAAGGATACCTTTAGGAGTGTGCAGAGGAATCGATCCAACGTGAGTTATAGGCAGAAAATCTCCATTCCCAACGATGACCTGATCGTGACCCAGATAAGGCTCAGACGACTTCAGCTGAGAACCATCGTTAGTTATGTGAGCTGTAGCTGCGGAGTCTGGATACCATTCGTGTCCTGAGTACATGTCTTGGTCAGACAGCTTTGCAGTAGTAAGAGCATTGTGTTGGACCTCTGGAGACTGATAGTTCTGGTCAAAGCGATTGTAGCAACGAGCTGCAGAATGACCGTAGCGGTTACAAATCTGACACGTAGGTCTTGAGGAGGAGTTAGAGCCTGAGAACTGTTGATGAAAACCCCTTCCTCTAGTAGAGTACGAGCCAGAACCTCTGCCTCTGTTTCCACGATTGTTGTAGTAGCCTCTTCCTCTGTTAGAGTAGCCTCTGCCTGTGTTGAACGCCAAGTGAGGTGACACTTCCGGAGCTTGATTGTATACTTGTAACTTGTCATCAAAGTTCACCAATTTAAACACCGCGTCTTCAAAGCTCATTGCAGGGAGAGAGTCCATCGAATGTTCAAAGACGGTACAAATGGACTCGTACTCCTTTCCCAAACCACTCAAAGCTCCATAAATCTTCTCTGGATCTGAGACTGGACAGCCAATGGAGTCCAACTGATCGCATACACTCTTAACTTCATTTAGATACTCAGTCATAGATTTGTTGTCTTTCTTCAAGCCCTGAAGTTTTCTTTGAAGATCCAACTTTCGAGTAGAAGAGACCCTGTTGTATTTTTTTCCGAGACTAAACCAAACCTCATGTGCAGACTGAAGCCCATACACAGACCGCAACGCGTCTTCAGTTAACGATCCGAACAACCAAGCCATAACCAGTTGGTCACGTTTAACCCATTTGACGAACTCTGGATTGGCCTCCTCTGTGACTTCGTCACCACGTCGGACAGAGACAGTAGGGAGAGGACGAGGGGAAGAGCCATTGACATATCCTAGAAGAGATTGGCTGGAAAGAAAAGATTCAAACTGAGTTTTCCACAACAAATAGTTGGTGGAAGACAGTTTCAAGGTAACACACTGAGAAATGCTCAACGTTGGAGCTGACAAGGGATCTGTGAGTTCAGCCATGGCTCTGATACCATGTGAATCACAAGAGCCTTATTGAAGAAGAAAGAGTTTTGACTGCAACACTTTTATTCCTTTCAACTTGATTATAAAGATACAACTCTAACTCTATTTATATGCCAAGCACAACCTCAAAACCCTAATGAACCTCTACACGTGTTTGGAGGACATTGAATCTATTCTTTGTTGCAAGGTGGTGAGCTGTACGCGGTGCCAAAGTGGTCCTGCTCGTCGTACGGTTTGGCTCTGCAATATGAACGTTGAGAGGTTGAGCTAAAGCAGGCTTTGTCTTCATCTTTGACTGGTCTCCGAAACTCATATCATTGGGCTTGGGCTTTGTTGTTGTCTTGGGCTCAGCCTGACTAATAATACGTTTCTAAACTTTGCCCAAAAAACAACTGTAAAATACCCTCATACAAGATTAAGGGAAAAGGTATCACATATCTGTTTTTATGGTTCATTTGAAACTGTATATAATACAAATGATATGTTTGATGGTATACTACTGATCGATGACTTTACTATGGCACATTATAATACCTAGTCATTCACTGCCTTCAGACTACCAGAAAAGTACATCATTCAAAAGTTTTTAATTAGTGTATTTTAGGGACACAACAAGAATAAAAAGGGCATTTGGTCTAGTGGTATGATTCTCGGTTGATCAAAAAAAAAAGGGACAACAAGAATATTAAAACTATGTTGTGGTAGAAACACAAGTCTATGCACTGCGTACACTGTGTTGTGGTTGAAATTTGCACAAACGTAACCATTTTTTGAGATCATGGGAACACTTGTAGTTGAAAAATAAACATAATAATTAAACTTATAAAGGTGAACCTAAAATCAGTTCAAGTTCACTGATCGTAAAACAACCTCGATGCTTTTCTCACGGGAACCATTGAGAGATAAGAACCAAACTTTTACTACTACTATTTAAAAAAGTACTCCACTGTATTTAACGAAGAAGAAAGATAATGGATCGCCTCTTTGACTGGACCTCTTCATAGGGATGATGACGTAAGTCCTACTGCTCTAGCCCTCACTCTATTTTGGACTTCCTTTTATGATCTTTACTCTTTTTTTTGGCACCCAAATTTATGATGTGATTTTGATGCACGAGGACGAGACTACAATAAGATCATTAAATAAAGTAGCTTACTAGCTTGTCACAACTAGTCTATGTGTAGCTCTGACTGATTTTGTTTCTCTTTTTGGCCAAAATAAGTAGCCATTTGATGTAAGATATGTAATAGGCTTTCTTTTTCATTATAAAGACTAAAGAAACGCACTTATAATCTTTAGAAAATTAAGGGATTAATTGTTCACGATAGACCAAATTCTTCAAAACAATTTTATGTTTAGTAATATGGGTAATAAATTTGAAACAGTTCAAGTTATAATTTTAAACTTTAATTTATGTTTTATATAGTATGAAAATCTTACTAAAGATTTGTCTTCTTTCCACACTTGTTTTCTTTCCCTTGTTGCACGTATGTCTGTTTGGTTTAGCTTTGTTTTTCTTTGTAATCTAGATTGTTTTCCGGTTAGTCTGAAACCTCTCTATTTCACTGCTCACTTTCGGATTGATTTATATAATAAAATATTTGAGAATTAAGAGCTGGCCTCAACCCGTAACTCAAGCCAGAGAAATTCCACGCTCAGGCGGTTTGGTTAAACTACTGTTTCTGAATTTCTATTCGAAAATTCGAAATGCAAAATTTTAATATAATGCAGAAGAAGGATAGTGTTGTAAGATGGGATTTTTTTTTGTTTACATTAGTCAGTAAAAATGCGACAAAAAATGAAAACGAAGAACTGTGTTTCCTTTCATGTGACAAGGCTTCGCCTCGGTTATTTTGACTGGACAAATACTTTAGTCCATATCTATCAAAAATTTGCACACGTGCTAACTCTTTTGTATCTGACTTCTGACAAACTTGTACTATTAAGTCTATTATTACTAGTAAAAATGATCATTTTCGAGAAATATTTTAGAAATTTTGGTTTTGGCTTTCGTGTTCACGTGACTCTGTGATACTTAGAGTTTTATGACGTGTCGTTTTTGTTGCAGACAGCTCTAGAGAGAGAGAGAGAGAGAGAGAAGACAAATGATCCTCTGCCTCGAGTGCTGACTGCCTACAGAAACAGAGTTGTTGTCTTACAACACAACACACGAAATCATGAAGACGAACGATGCCTCTTATGCTAACGTCTATTGTATCTTGAACCCTCCCATACCTAATCTGACTTTCACGCCTCTTTTTTTGACTATTTGTTTTGTTATATCCCCCTCTCTATCTCTTTCAGGGCTACTCTCATAGTTGTACATTTTATATCATCAACTCTTTACAATGCGCCCCGTCGCATGGGATATATAGCAAGAAAAAAGAACTCATATTTTGTTAGGCTTTAGATCCACGTGGAAGCCCAACTAATCTTTTAGAAGAACAATGCAGACAACTAACTCAATCTCAAGTTTTCTATTGAAAAAATAACATCAAAAGTTTCCCACAATAGCTAGCTAGGTATTTCAATCAAACCACATAGACTACTACTAGTCCAACAAGGAGGGACCTTTAATTACTTTGCGTCGTACCACCAACACATTTATCTATTACAGTGATGTATAAAAATTTCTATCGCATACTTCTTAAGCATTGTCCCTGCAAAGTCTAATTCAAAGTCTCATTTGCGTTCTTTCGGATCATAAACAAAGCCATTCTTGTTGCTCTCAACGAGAAGCTTTCCTTTCGGCTCCAGATCAGGTCAAGGCTCCCAAGTTTGAGTGTTCTGGTCAAAAATGTCAGTCCAATTTTTGAATTCATATACCGTGCAACTTACTCTTCACATCGAGGATGCACACAACAACACTCTCTCGAGCTACAGCCATGTTAGGAGTTTTACGCCATAACCAAATCTCCTTTTCATGGACCAACATGTGAAACAGCGAGAATAGGAAGATGGCACGTACTCTTGCCAACCTTATATTTCGTAAAGGTCTTTTCAAACTCACTAATGTTGGAAAACAAGAATCTCCAGTCCCTTTTTCACTTATCATTATAATTTAAAATTCTTGTCTGCTAAGACAGTATATATGCAAAGTTAGTTTATTAAGCACCAATCAGAGGCTAAGTTCTTCTCGAAAACAAAAGAGAGCTTTACATAATTGCAAGTAACCAAAATCCTTAAGAAAGACTCCAACGATGAACACAAGTTTTTGCTTCGTTCCGTTTGCAGCTTCACCTGGTGACTCTAAAAGCCTAAATAAAACAGGAAAAAGAAAAGAGTCAAAGAGGGTTCATGTCAATATACAAGCAATGTGATTAATCAAACCATAAACACGAGGGGGGAAAACATTTCATTACCCTGACTTGTTCCAGTAGATTTTTGGCGCGCTCATTGGTTTTGAAATGATCGCGAACAGGCTGAGTCACATACAGGTCGTGATAAGAACCATATCATTCATTTACATAATAAAAACTAATGACTCAAAACATCAAAAGAAAGACTGAAAGTTTCTTTTGCTCAATTGCTCATGTTTGTTGAGAATATCATCATCATTCACAGAGGGAAGGGTACTTACTTGCAACATTATATTCAACGCTTTTATCAAAGCTTTCTTCAAATCTTCCTCACTCAACTCGCCACTCTCGTAGTCAGCAGCAATATCTTCAAAGCTTGTGAAGGTCCTGACAGTTTGGAAAATTTTCAAAGAATCAGTCTGAGATAATGATTAATCAAAAAATCTATGTAATGCAGCCAAGATTTAGTTTCCATCAACTCACTTGTTACCGTCATTCTGTTCAACCACTAACTCGTTGAATCGTGGTAGAACTAGGTACTTGACGTATTCAAGACATGGATTCCCTACAACAGTTTTTAGTGGGCAATGAGCTTGGCTGATCTTCTCATTAACAGCATCCTAGAAGAAGACAAAAAGATCACTACACAAGTCAGATACCTTCAAAAAAAAAAAAAATCTTATCTGTTTTTGTAAGTTCAGTTTACCTCCTCATCTTCCATAAATATGGCAGACGATGGATTACTTTTGGACATCTTCTCTTGTCCTTCAAGAAGACCAGGAAGCATATCTGCAAAACCATCAACAACCAGTTAAAACATGAGATGACAAACACGGTGAAGGAAGAACAGAATTGCAAAAAAACATACGGTGAGACAAGATGATGGGTTTGTTTTTCCTCTTAATGTCATCACAGTATTCTCTTGCTAGCATGTTTACTTTCCGCTGATCCATCCCGAGCTGGCAGATATCAGCCTACACATGTCAAACAATAAGTACCAATATCAATTATAGAAATGTGTACCAAGAATGCATATAAAAAAAGACATACCTCAAGAAAGAAAATATCCGCACACTGCATACAAGGGTAAAGGATTTGTGCTGCACTTAGAACCTCGGTCTCACTACGCCCCATGATCTGCCCACACCTATAAGGAAAGGAAGCATATTTCATTCAGAAACTAACCGAAGTTTTTGGTTTTGATTACATTTAAGTTAAATTTGGGTAACTTCAACTATTTCGGTTTGAAATTTTGGTTAGTTTAGTTCGAAATTTGGTTAACAATTTTTCCCTTTTTGAAAAATAAAACTAACCGATTAACAAACCAAACCGAAAGCTGAAGTTCTTTTATAAGCCTACCGAATTGAACAGAACTCATTACCGAACTAACCAAAATTTCGGTTTCGTTAAAAACCGCAGGCCTAGTCATTGCATAACTACGTGAACCAAAGGGGGGGAGGGGGGGGGGGGGATTGATTACCTCAAGATTCGACGTAGGTTGTTTCTGCGAGCAATATCCATCACAAGAGGCCAGTACTTATTTCCCCTACTACTGATTTCTTCTGAAGCCCAAAGAAACGCTACCTTCTCTAAGTTCATCCCACCAGCTTGCCAAATCTCCTTGAAGTATTCACCAACAACTTTGATTTTCTCCAAGTCACCTCCCAACTTGTTGTTCAACTGAGCAAACCAATCCGCGATCCATATTTTCACTTGGCAACCAGCTGACGTCAGCTTGTTCACATTTGTGACCTTCATCACTCCCTATTAACACCAAAAAACTGAAACAAGTTACAACAACGTTCTTATAAAAGTAGACACTCGTTTTGTCCTAATGAACAATCTTACCTGGGCGATGTGCATCCTTCCTGATGGTTCAAAACCATCGTAGCAGATTGGAGTAGGCTTCTTGGATAACAGATTCTTTAGCTCATCCTCTTGTATGCATTCCTCGCCAATACTCCTTACAATATTGTATTTTTTCTCTACCTCTTCGCTCATCCTGAATAAATAGTAATGCTAATCAGCTAAAAAAAGATCCAAAATACAATATCCCAACTCACAAACCTATTGGATAACAAAATTTGGAGAAGTTGAACTAAAAGATTACTACAAGATTACTCACTCTAAACCGGCAGCTGAGGAAGGTGCGTTGACGGAAAGAGCCTCCATCTCCTTGGATAGCTCCGTTGCAACAACTCTGACAGAGCAAGACAAAAATCAAGTGATTACACCACTTTTTGGTTTTGAAAATTGTTATAGGTAAGAGAGGTTTCTGACATATTGACGTTTGAGTAAAAGCTTCTTTTTACCTGTTGGTTTTCTGATCCTACAAAAAGACATGACAAACCAAAGAGAAGAGAGAAAATTTAGAAGCTGCGTATGAATGTCCAAGCAATAGTGCCATGGTGAGACATGAAACATGACTACATGAGTTCGAACTGAAAAGATAGATTTCTTACCTGTTTGAGCAGATTGTTGACCTGTTTGAGCAGATTCTTGGCACCATTGTTAGTTTTGAAATGATCACGGACAGGCTGCAATATGCGTAAAACACAGATTAAAGTTGTCCCAAAAAAAAAATACTATGCAAAAGAAATGTTTGCTAATACTATAACGGTATTGTTGTTATAGAAAGAAATACTCACTTGCAGTATATTATTCAATGCTTTCGACAGAGCGTTCTTCAGATCCATAGGGTGCAACTTGTCGCTCTCATAGTCAGCAGCAATGTCTTCAAAGTTATTGAAGGTCCTGACATATTACAGAATTTCATTTTTGCAACTTACTGCTAGACAAACCGACAAAGAGACATAAACAGAACAAAGAAACTCAAAAGGTCTAGCAAAAATAGTAAAAACTCACTTGTTACCGCCGAACTTTTCATCTCTTTCAACTGTGAACTCACTGAACCATGGTAGAATGATGTATTTGACGTATTCCAAACATGGGTTACCTTCCACAATCTTCGGAGGGCAGTAAGCTTTCTTTTTTATCTTCCTATTAACTTCAACCTAGAAGTGACGGTCATTAAACACCATTCAATAACTACAACTTCCTTTAAAACTTAGTGTCGAACTAGCTACTTTACCTCATCATCGTCCATGAAGATGATAGATGAAGAATCACTCTTGGACATCTTTGTCGGAAGCATATCTGCAATACATCACAACTAGAGATGGTAAGAACACTTGAAAAGATAACACATGAGAACAGAACAGATAGGAGAAATTTTACGGTGAGACAGGATGACAGGTTTGTTCCCCCTCTCAGTCTCATCACAGTAGTCTCTTGCTAGCAGATTCACTGTTTGCTGATCCATCCCAAGCTGGCAAATATCTGCCTGCATAAAGTTAAATAAAAAAAAACGTTTCAACAACAATTAAATGGATCATAGCGCCACACTGAATGAGAGCGACAAAGTACCTCTAGGAACAAAGGGTCTGCACATTGCATACAAACGTACAGAACGTGAGCTGCACTGAGCTCATCTGTCTCACTATGACCCATAATAGGCATACACCTGATAGGAACAGAAACAAACTCATGAAGTTCCATCATCATTCATCGCCAGTATCAGATAAAATGAAAACGTGTGTGTATACCGTTTTATTTTGGCGAGACTGTTTCTGCAGGCAATGTCCATCACAAGAGGCCAGTACTCATCACCTCTAGCGTTAATCTCATCGGAAGACCATAAGAACTCTACATTCTCACCGTTCATCCCAGCAGCCTGAAATATCTCCTTGTAGTATTCTCCAACAATCCCTATTTTCTTCAAATCACCTCCCAACTTGTTGTTCATAAACGCAAACCAATCAGCGATCCAAATTTTGACTCGGCAGCCAGCAGATGTCAGTTTGTTCACGTTCATGATCTTCATCAGTCCCTGCAAAAAGGTAATAAATACTCTTAGATTTAAACGCGCTAGCAGAAGCAAAACAATATGAATTAGTTATAACTCACCTGAGCGATATGCATCCTTCCTGATGGTTCAAAACCGTCGTAGCAAACCGGACCAGCCTTCTTAGCTAGAAGGTCCCTCAGCTCATCATCGTTTATGCATTGCTCGCCGACGCTTTTAATTATATTGTATCTTCTTTCGACCTCCTCGCTTATCCTGAATCAATAGAGCGCTAATCCGATAAGCTAAGTGCTAATAACAACTGGAAGATTCATGTGGTTTAAACTAAAGAATGTGGCTTAATCTGAACACACTGGATCCTGTGAAAGATCATAGAGAAAAAAAAAGGAAAGTAAACTTACTGTAACTTGGAGGCCAAGGAAGAAGCCTGAGTTGGTTGTGCATTATCTGAAGGAGCCTCCATCTCTGACGATGAAGCTGTTTCTCAAAATCAGATCACAAAATAAAAAAAGATTGAGTCAAATATTGCTTTAGCCTCAAACACAAACTCTTTTGAACTCTATGCAGAGAGGAGTCAGAGAGAGACGTAACAGCTTATTCACTAATCTAGCCAATGCGATATTATCTCTATTATCTCAATATATATATATATATATATATATATATTGTTTACAAGCTCTATGCCACCAACACATCATCAGCTACGCAAAGTTCGTAGTTATCTAATAATAACAGAGAAACGAATTCTGAGAAAATAAAATAAAAGAGAGAAGTTGATTGTATGGCAAGAAAGACAAAAGAGCTATACCTATGAACCCCTCTGCGTTTGATTCTCCTAGGTTTTTGTGTTCAGCTCTGAAATAATAAACAGAGAAAAAAAACCTTCGTTACGGATTTGAAAGAATAAAAACAAACCGAAACCCGGTTTACTAGGTTTTTTTCTTTGTGGTTTTTGACTTTTTTTGTTTAGTCACGGTTTAATCGGACCGAACATTTTTTTTTCATAGTCATGGTTCAGTTAGAAAATAATTCTCAAATACTGTTAGAAACGGAAGAGCTGCGCTTTGCCATCTGTATGATGGACTTGTCTCTAAAGTAGTCTCCCATGTTTCATATATGTAACTTTTTTGTTTTGTACCTACACGGAGCAGGGACGGTTATACCGCATCTCAACTTCAGCATCTCATTTGCAGTCTTGGCACCACTCTTCAAGTTTGAAGAAGGTTTGGCTACATCTTGGTTGGTTCGTTTTGCTGAATACTAAGTAAATTGGAGACATGGAGATATTAAAGACATGGAGATCCTTCAAACACTAGACCAACCAAATGACGATTAACAAACTCTCATCGATATGGGCCTTGATGCCATCACTGTCACCAACATAATACGTTGATATACAATGTTTCTTTCTTAACTTTTAGCTCTCCTCTCCTTATACGTTTAGCTTGTAAGCTATTTGATGATCTTGGCTTGCATCAGAAAATTTTGTCGCAGAAGTGATATATCCCAGTGATTGCAGGCAATACCAAGCACTAGTAGCACCTGAGGAAGGAACAAGTGGATCATTACAAGATTTCATGAGGTCTAAACTCAAAAAGAAGCGAACGACCTTACTGAAGATAGACTCTATAACAGTACAACCTTGTTCATAATATATTTGATTTCACATTAGTTTTCATTTTCCTAAGACTTCTGAAGTTGCAAACATATTAACCGAAACTTTGATTGAACTATTGAACCCGAATTCTCTTGACACCATTCCACATTTCCACGAATTTTGTTAGTTTGCTTTAATTTTTTTTCTTGCGGTTGTTTGAAAGTATATAAAAAGTTTCCTTCATATACTATTTTTCTTAAACCATTCTTTGTTTTATCTTACAATCATCCAAAACTAGATGCACAACATCATTCCTTTCTTTGTCTTTGTAGTTCTTGGATGTAAGCAAAACATTTTTGGGTATAATAACTGAATATGTTTACTTTAGTATTTGATTGTGATGCAAAGAATCGAGAATCAACTGCCAATCAAACTTTGGAAAATCAAATATTACAAGAAAAGAAGCGATCTTGAGAAGACAAAACAACATCGAACTGGGAGAAAATATAACAAAATTTAGAAATATATTAATCAGCTGACAATTTTTTTTAGATATATGTATACCAATTTTTTTTTTTGCAGTAACTTAATTAGAGAAGAGAAAATCCTTCGAAGCTCTACAAAATTCGTTAGTTTCCCCATGCTAATGCTTTTGCTTTTCTTATTGTTTCCAATCTGCTTCCCACATGCATCATCGTAATATATATTTAACACACATAAAACATACATATATCTATATATATATATATATATGTACTAAAATATTTATGTGTAACGTAAACTCTTAATAACATGAGTTTGTGTGACCTTGACAAAAAAAAAAAAGAACATGAGTTTGTGTGTATGTATGTATGGGGGCAGGGGCAAAGCCACCTTATACTCTATGGGTGCATGTGCACCCGTAATAATATCTATGTTTCAAATTTTGTGAGACAAAACAATATAGATTTGATAGATCTCTTCTTATACCTTCTTTTCTTTTGTAATTAATAGTGCACCCACTATACAAAAGTCCTAGCTTCGCTCCTGTATGGGGGTATGTGTGTAAGGTATATGCAATATTTACGTTACATTGTAAGGTCTAATTAGTCAAAATTTACAAGACAAACTCCTCTTTAGTAATACTATGATTAATTCTCAATACTCCCTCCGTATTTGAATGATTGATGTTTAAATATTACTTAATAGGTAAATATGTTAAATAATTGAAATATTTTAAAGTGGGTTTTGGTAAATTGATGCGTTAGAATCAAGCATTGTTTATACGCAATTTTGTGTTCCAAAAAAAAAAAAAGTTTATACGCAATTTAAAAATTGCAAACATGAAGTAAGATGTAATATGATTTAGTTTCGATACATACACGTAAGCTTTAATTTTTTTATTTTATTAGAAAAAGGTGAAAAAAGCAAAGATAATTTGGAGTTGGCAGTGAGTGAGATGGAACATCACATGCACTTATGCTCGCTCTTGTCCCTTTCCTCTTGAAGCTTTCATTTCTCGAAAACCTTATCTCAGTTTTTTCTTTGTGACTCTACGCTAGCGCCATTTCTTATTTAATTCCTAAAGTTTCTATTCATGACATTTGTGATGTGATGATTTGAATTCCCGTGCTCACATAGTCACATTGCCAAAGACTAACATAGCTGCCAAAACCGCGGTCTGATTTTGTGACGTCAAATAATATAAAAAAACTCCTATTCGATAATCATTTGGTTTAAAACCTTAGATATTTTGATTTTAAAGAACTACTAGATTTTGATCCGCGCTTAGAAAGCGCGGGTTTGTTTGTTTTTCATTTATTAATCGAAAACTGATTTGCAAATTACAATTTTTTTTGTTTCGAACCATAACAATTGAGTTTTTAGGGTTTTATCATTTTTTTCTCTTCAAAATATGGTATTTTTTTGAAATATGGTGGTTGTTCTATAATAATGTTTGAGTTTTAAGATTTGTTTTCATATCTGACCTAGATTCATAGTTGGACCTATAGACCCGATACATTGTATATAATCCGGTTCGGATTTAATGAAAAATTCGTTAATTAAAAATCTGATATAACCAGGTAAAAATCCAAAAACTCACTATTAACCTGCAATCTGATACCATTGATCCGATTACAAAAAATCTAATAGTAATTTTTTTTTTAAATTGATTAAATTACTCATATATCTATTAATATTACATAAATTAGTGATTCCTTAGAATTTGATAAAAATTTATTATATTATCCAAATAAAAAATGATAATACAAAAAACTTATTGATATGACAATATTAGTTTATTTTCGTCATTAATAACCTATTATAAGTTTGTGTTTTTATTTTAGATTTAAAAATTAATTTTAATATAGTTTTTAAAATTTTCTTGAACACTCGTAATTGTCATATCAATATTATGTATAAAATGACATTATAAATGGAAAAATGATATTCAAATATGTATATGATATATGGTGTAGGATATAGGATTGTGGTTTGTATTGAAAAAATGTATAATATTCAAATGATCTGTTTTGAATATTGATATGTATATTTAAGAAAATGATATTTTCATGTTTGCTAATTTATTTATACTTTGTAATATATTTATACATATATTATATTTAAAGTTAGTATATCTTTTAAATATATATAGGCCCATTATTTATAGATCTATTTAAATGTACATGTAGGCCCAAAACCAAAAGACTTAAATGCCATTAATGAATTTTATTCATCATTTGTAAAAATAAGGGTATTTTTGAGAAACTGTAATTTTCATTAAGTGAATGATCCTCTTTTAATGGTATTGATATATGTTTACTTCTTATCCTATTGTGCATTGCTGAATGTATTATCTCTAAATATTTTACAATCTCTTGAATTATTACTAACATCTCAAAAGGTGAAACTAGTACTATTATAGGGAGATATATCCAAATCGACGCGTATAAACTATAGTGAGTTTGTATGATAGATGCGTATAAAATATGTTGGAATTTATATAAATCAAAATAAAGAGTTGGAAGTGGGATTAATAGGGTGACGTGGGTCTAGGGATTCTCTCCAATTCCACAATATGCAAAAGAATGTCACTTATTGTGATGAGTGATGTTCCTTGATTCCTCTGAAAGATTCACCTGTTACATTCTCCTTTATTGTCTCTATCTTTTACTTCTTACATTTTTGGTGTATATACACTTTAATTTAGTGTAAGTTAATATTACCTGCGTTAGTACACCACGTTGGAACTTTGATTGTCTGGTTGGATCCTAGTTGTCGAATCGGGTATATATTAGATCCAACGAATACTTTATGTATCTAATATTCAACTGTTTTATCATCTAATTTTCTTTGCTAAATTCATAAGCTAGTCAACAAAGCTTTCTCGTCGTATTTATATATGGACAATTATCAATAATAGCATCTTTTGAAGTTTATGTCTCAAAAATAACACTAGAAGGAGAAAGTCACAAAAATGACATTCATTAAAGGGTAAAATATCCCTAATACCCTTGGTTTAAAATTAAATAAACAAACAAAAATAAATAAAAATAAATAAAATAAAAATTAAAAAAATGAAAAAAAGATTTTTTTTTTTTTTATAGTTTCAGATTATATGTTTTCAGATTCGAAATTTTTACAAATTTTTTTTTTTCGAAATTTTTTTTTTTATTTTTTTTCAAATTTTCTTTTTATAATTTAAAAATACTTTTTAAAACTGTTTTTAAAAATTTTTATTTTTTTTTTTAATATTTTTTTTTTATAAAATTTTAAACCCTAATTCCAAAACCCCACCCATTAACTCTAAACCCTAAGTTTTAGATTAATTAACCCAAGGGGTATAAGTGTATATTTACCTCTTTAATGAAACCTATTTTTGTGACTTTAAACCTTGAGTGCTACTTTGGGAACATAAACTTGGTTTGGTGTTATCCTAGTTTTTTTCTCTTTATATATTTTACACGATGAAAGTAACTTTTCTAGTCAATTTAAATACAAAATATTTTTGAAATTAACAATATAAAAATGTCTAAAAAAAACAATCGCCTATATTTTTTACTAATGTTTTTGAATTTATAAAATATGAAACCTTTTTCATCAAAAGTCGTTTAAGGAAACTCATGATGTTATTTTCCTACCGGAACTGGTGTTTAATATGTTGATTTATATGATGTATTTTAGTATAATAAGCCAGTGCAAGGACCATTTTTAGTACAAATGTATCTTGAACATCTCTGTAGCAAATCTTAATTATATATAGAGTAAGTACAAGTACAGAAAACCCTAGTGATATTGATATAGATAAAGTTAATGAATAGTGGCACAAACAACAATATTACAAATAAATATAAAATAAGGAGCTTAAAATCATCTGTCAAGAATCTTTGTGCTTCAATCTATGAAAGTTAAAACAGTAATAATAGCTTCAGTAGCCAACATCTCTTTGTCTGTACACTGCTGGCTTCAGAAGGATTCTCTTTTAAAGAAGTGAAGAAACAGAGAAAGAAAACAAAATCAAAAGAGCTTAATCAAGAAAGATATGTTTGGCAACTGTGACCAGAAGAACAAGATGCCTATGATCAGCTCTACCAATACCAATCCACTGGTTTCTCTCTCTCTCTCTCTCTCTTCCCTTTTGCATTTGCATTTTTATCTCTCTAAATAATATGACTCATTTATATTTTGTTTCTTAGCTCTTGGATCGAATAATATCCATTTGTCCTCTCTCTGTTCTTTTGCCTTTAGTTAAACCACACCATCTAAACTTCCCTTCTTTCGCTCTCTTCTCAGGCTAGTATGCAGAGCAAGAACATGATCGTGGCTCCGTCTCATCAGCAGCAACAACAACAGCCACCGCAACTTAAGTGCCCTCGTTGCGATTCATCAAACACAAAGTTTTGTTATTACAACAACTACAGCCTCTCTCAGCCACGGTACTTTTGTAAGGCTTGCAAGAGGTATTGGACACAAGGTGGGACCCTCCGGAACGTTCCCGTAGGCGGTAGCTACCGGAAGAACAAACGTGTGAAGCGACCAGCAACCACAACCGTTGCCTCCACGGCCTCGACGACGACTTCTTCATCCCCTAATAACCCTCATCATCAGATCTCCCAATTCTCATCCGTGAATCATCATCCTTTGTTCTACGGTTTATCAGATCATGTGAGCAGTTGTAATAACCTTCCAATGATGGTTCCTAGCCGTTTCAGTGATTCTTCAAAGACTTCTTCATCAAGTGGTTTAGAGAGTGAGTTTATCTCATCTGGTTTTAGTGGTCTTGGCGCTCTTGGATTAGGGCTTCCACATTATTTGAATCACGACCACACCATTAATAGTAGCTTCCTCAACAACTCTACAACAAACAAACCATTTCTTCTCTCGGGTCTATTTGGATCATCGGTATCTTCATCTTCCTCTACTCTTCTCCAGCATCCACACAAAACCATTAACAATGGTGGTGAGATGATGGGACAGTCACATATCCGAACCCTAGCACCACTTCCACATGTTGGAGGTAACACTGACGATATGAACAAAGAAGGGAAGCTTGATCAGATCTCAGGGAACATTAATGGGTTCATGTCATCATCATCTTTAAATCCTTCAAACAACAACAACATATGGAATAATGCAAGTGTTGTCAATGGAGCGTGTCTTGATCTCACAAATAATGACGTTGGATCCTTCCTTACCTCCTTGATATAAAGCAAAAGTTGTATGTAGGATCTATAACTAGTTAGGGTTTCATCTTCATCACTTTTTTTTTCTTTTTCTATTTTGAGATGAGAGAAGAAGCTTGGATCAGAGAGATGAAATCAGGGGCAGTGTTGATCTTGGCTAAAGCTCCCTCGGATCCTCTTCATCTCACCATCTACATCATCTTCCTTCAAGTTGCTCAAGAAAACAAAAGAGGCTCAGGATTGGTTCAAGGGTTACTATGTTCGACTTTTAAGTTCACTTAAGGTAAATTATTAGTGTATGTTCATACTATGGTCCTGAATTTCATCATCTTTTTCCATATGTAATTCTAAGGTCCACCATGGGCTGATGTTTCTTTTCATTGGGACTGGGAGGGTATATTTGGGTTGAGTTTCTCATGGGGTCCGAGAACTCAATAGTTTTTTTTTTTAACTTTTATATATTTTGTAGTTTCACTTTCTTCGTTGGTTTGGCTTTCGTTAGGTATACAAACAGAGGGAGGGGTGTGGTTTGTGTTTTTATAACTTTGGTTATTCATGTATGAGTTATGTTCTTTTTTTTTTTTTGTAACACCGAACTGATATTAAAAAGCTCAAAGAGCATAAAAGTTTACAACCAAAGCAGAAGATCCCGGAGTCATGTTCGACGGTAGAATGAAGCTAGAAAACATTACAAAACAAGTAAAGATAGAACCATCGAGAAGCGAGTCATGCTCAACCCAAAGAGAAGCTTCACTTTTGTTTCCATGGCGATTGTTCGAAAGAACAATTGATAGTCGAAATCGACGTTGATACACCTATAAGTTAGAATGTTGACAGGCAAGAACTTTAGGTGAGAAACTCCAGAACCGTAGGTAACATTGGAACAATGAAGTCCGATCTGATTTGATATGATGCTAAAACAAGCACAATTAACTTTAAACCCAACAAAGCTTACCGAAGAGACTAGGTGAATCTCAAGCTCTAGCTTCACCTCCAAAAAGGTGCTTAGGATGAAGTTTGATGAGTTGGATCTCCGTGCAACAACTCTACGTTGAAGGTCACATAGTTGACTCTGTGAAGAACCATCGATGCTTGAGATGGCGTAATGTGAAGGACTCGCAGCAGTGATGTAGATAGTAAATCTGACGAGCCTACACTCTTGCACAGTAGTTCTAGCAACAAGGAGATTGGAAGATTCATAAGTCCGGCTTTGTGAAGAACCATCGATACTTGAGACAACGTAATGTGATAGAGACGCAGCGGTGAAATAGTTCTGAACAAAACTGGCGAAACAACACTCTTGCACAATATAACCAATCGGGTACGGGTGTCCGGACTGGTTGAATCCTAAACCCGTTTCGGGTATTTCTAAACTTCGGTTTGGTTTTCGGTTGGGGTTTTTCGGATCGATTCGGATTTCAGTTAGTATGCCCACACCTAACTACAAGTACAACACAAGTCATTGCCCTTTATAACTCAATAGTCATATATATATATATTCTAAATATATCCAAGTTTGTAAGCTGTGATTGGTAAACAAAATAGAACAAATTTAAAAGCGTAAATGGAATAAATAATTTTCGATCAGATAATTTTCTTCTTTTCAGCTAAAAAATTCTCACTAAAAAGTGAAAAAAAACACTCTACAATAATGAATCCAATCAAATTCTCTTTTACATTTTCCACCATTTTAGTCCAAAATATTTTTCAATCAGGGATTTAGATTAGCACCTTTTGATCTGTATACCCTTAAACAGGTATAGGTGTATAGGAGTTTTAAGTGATTCAATTAGATCACAATTGAATAAAACAAGAATTTGCCAATATTTCATATAAGTTGTTACAGCAAATCCGAATCCGGAATTTTGTCCGTAAAAGTTGGAATAAATAAAACGGACATTTTGTCCATCTTAATCATTTTCCATCTGACGACGGCGCGTGATGACAATCTAGTGTAAGCGCGTGAGTGAACTAAAGAGACCAATACAATTTTTTCTTACCGAACCAAAACAAAGCTTGTTAGCAAATAGTACACACAATCTATCTCTCTCTCCTATTCTCTCTCTCATCAAAATGGAGAATTCGCCAAGATACAGAGATGCTTCGACGAATCCGATTCCATCTCCTCGATGCAGTAGCAGCAGCACTGAAAGCAACAAGCCACCCACAACTCCGACCCGAAACCTAACCCCAAGATCCGAATCCGGAAACCCGTACCCGACAACTTTCGTCCAAGCCGATACCACTTCCTTCAAGCAAGTCGTCCAGATGCTAACCGGATCCTCAGACAGACCCAAACACCACAACAACAACACATCGTCTCTTAAACCCGACCCGAGATCCTCCTCTCCTTCCCAATTCTCTATCCCTCCGATCAAAGCCGTCCCCAACAAGAAACACTCTTCAGGGTTCCGTCTCTACGAGCGTCGTAACTCGATGAAGCACCTCAAAATCAACCCGTTAAACCCGGTTTTCAACCCGGTTAACTCGCCCCGGAAACCCGAGATCCTCTCTCCGAGCATCCTCGATTTCCCGTCTCTCGTACTCAGCCCGGTTACTCCTCTTGTACCCGACCCGTTTAACCGGTCCGGATCATCGAATCAGAGCTCCAACGACGAGGAAGAGAAGGCTATGAAAGAGAAGGGGTTTTATTTGCACCCGTCTCCGGCGACAACTCCGATGGATTCTGAGCCTCGTCTTCTTCCTCTGTTCCCGGTGACTTCTCCTAGAGTCTCAGGTTCTTCTACAGCTTCATGAAAACACATTAATTTTTTTTTTTTGTGATCTTACTATGTATTATACGAGGGAAATTGTAACGCTGAGATGAGATGTTTGCGATTTGAAATTATCGCCTTCAATTGTATTTTAATATATCTCTATGGTTTTATTGATTTGAATGCTCATGTTTGGCTTGTTTACTTCGTTTTTGTTGAGTTTATTCTCCAGATTTACGATTACTGGAAACAAATCACGATTAAGAAAATTTGAATGAATAACATATAAAAAATAGAGTAGTGGAAAATGTTGTTTTGCGATTTGTTTGTATTGTTTTGAGAAAATTGCCCTCAATGTTGAAATTTTACTGCAACGAGAAATATATTATTCAACTATATGTTTTTTTTTTCTTAAATACACAACCAGTTACACATCCTTCAAACTTTTTTCAGTAGACAAGTGGTGAAGAAATTGGTCTTATAGCGAAACCAAAATGTGATTAAGAGATATGATCAAGTAATACATATGGAATTAGACTAGTTGTATAAATTTTTGCTTTTTGTTATATGTTTCGATTTTTTGTACTGTCAATGGTGAAAATTTACTGAAATTATAGAATTTTACGTTATTCTACTATATGCTATTTTTGTTTAAAAAAATCAGTTGCATCCTCCAATTCTTTTCTCAGTAAACTAGTGATGAAGAGATTGATTGGTCTAACAAATAGGTTCAACTTTCTTTTACTACTGTTTTGGATGTTGTTAAGGGTAACAATGGACAAAGAGTGTGAAAATAAAATAGGGGATGTTTTCTTAAAAATTACTATATTTTATTTTCTTCTTTTCTGTTAGAAAAAGGAGAATTTTCTAGGAAGAAAAGAGTAAACCGGATAGGAAGGAAGAGAGTGGGCTTAGCTGTCTAAAAAGAGTATTACATAGGCAAGAAATCTTGATCATTATTTTGTTTTATTTTAATTTCCTATGTTTTTGTTCTTTGATTTCATTTTCATGATTTGATAGGGGTTTTGAGATAAAACCACACCAATACTTTTTGCCTAATGATAACAAATATAGTTTTTTAACCATATTGTAGGGTAATTTTTGTGTTATAGGTTAACCCCGTTTGGTTACAGTTTGCTACATTAGAGTGCAATATTATTTGGTCACTGCTTGGATATGATATGCTGGGTCAAAAAATCATGGTTAAATTTCATTTTTCAAGTATAATTGAAAGTGGACAAAAGGCATATAGATTGGGAGGTAATGGGCACAAAAGGGTATGGCCCCATCTGGTCAAATGTTTAGGTTTAGAAGAAAAAGTGGAGAAAATAATTAGGAATGTTGAAACTTCCACATTTATGAGACGTGGTCTACCGAGCGTGGTCCACCGAGCAATTAATAATTAATATTGAAATGGTCTTTAGACCAAGTTAAATTAAACTTGACTCAATCTCACATATAAAAGGTTTAAAATTCTACATCTTTCTTTCTCTCTTTTTTTTTTGATCAACTCTTTCTTTCTCTCTTTAAAAGGTTGAAAATTCTCATGTGAAGAGAGTTGATCTTAGGGCCCACTTCCACTATTAGTGGTGCCACTGAAAGCGATTGCGGTTGACCCATAACCCATTACATTTTTTTTGTTTCTTTATATTTTTTTATTTAAAAGTTAGATTACCATGAAAGTTTAGGATGGTAAATACATAATCTTTTACATATCCGAAATCACCTTTGAAAATTCTGATGTAAATAATAGCATTTCGTACCAAGAATAGTTTGAATCTCGTTGTTATATTCTATCGGCAAGCTTACCCACCACAATCCAATCCTTTTTTTTTTGTGATGATGTTGTACCTAAATTTCTTAAATATGTACACTATCGATCTTTTTTTTTTTTTGACGTCTATGTACACTATCGATCAAGATTTGATTACAAGTGCTTTTTATATTTAGAATACGAATATATCCTAAATATTTACTATAACAAAAGATTTTAAAACTAAAAGCAATGCAAGAAAAGTAAAAAAAAAAAACAATGCAATATATCAAATTATCAATAATGTTTCAATGTTAGGTTAATAGGTTCTCATCCACTTCAAAGTCTTTAGTTCCTTTATTTTTCAATTAAATGACTGTGGAAAAAGACCATACAGTCCTGAATGTAGTAGTGCAGGTGGGTCTTGACGTCTTGTGACCATGATACTAGTCTGTGCAATATTTCCTCAGACAACCAAACCAAATATATATTTTAGACGTATGAGTATGGTATATACGGCAACCAAAGGAGTCCTCAGCACACGTTATGGGCCAAACATTAGACGTTTTCTAGGGGCTCTATAAGTTTGTATGTAACTAATATATTTTTATATTTTTTACACCTAAACAATCTGCTAGCAAAATCTTTGAAGTAAACCCAACTCCTATGTAATAACGCCGGCCAGTTCTACAGCTCTCGAAGATGCTTTCATCTTGTTAGTGTTGCGTGGGAATGTAAACTGTTTTCAACTCAAATTTACTTACCAGTAACAATAACTGAAGTAATTTATCCTCATTTTAATCATGTTTTAACCCTAAACATTCTCCTAAACAAGAAGATGCCGTTAGGTTTGGGCTTTGATAGGTTTTTCTATCCAAAAACAACTCTGACTTGAGATCCCAACTTAATCACCAAAATATTTTTCCTAACCATTGCATTTTTCATTCTTGTCACGTCATTGTGATAAAACCTCCTGTTTTGATCATAGAAACAATTGTCTCGCAAGAATGTATGGGATGTCATTCATGACTTCAAAGTTTTTTTTTTTTGACTTCAAAGTTTCATGTAATATCAAAAAATCGTACTCTTGGCTTAGAAATTTATGCATGAAGCCATCGTATGGTTTCTCATCAATCCAAGGTTATCTACAACATTTTGTTGCTAACATAAGAAATAAGTTTTGTCATTTACTAGTCCGATAGAGTTTGATCGCTAAACTAACAAATCTGAACTAAATAACCAAAAAATTGATGTGACTGTTTCGAGATAAAATACAAAAGGAAAGTTAAAGGAAGAAAAGAGGTTCCAACTTGGGCCCTCATTTAAAAACAGATGCTTAATTGTACTAAGAACATCATGATGTATAATAGACAAACGGAACTTAAATATATGAACGAAACGAAACACAAGGACAACAACAACAAAGGAAAAGAGGCGATATATAAATGAATCAAAAGCTTATATGCATCATGATGAAATAATAAACAAAAAAGAACAAAAGTAAAATATAAAATGAATCAAACGTATAACACATGGTACGTTAAGAAAGAAGATTATTAACGATCAGGAATGAGGAGTGAATGAAGATCAAACCGTGCTGAGTCAAATCCTCCCCTCCTCTCTATCATTTTGTTTCTCATTTAGCGTACCTATAGCAATGCGTGATCGCACTGCATCCACGCCTGTAAGGATTGTTCCTTCTCCTCTTCTTGCAATCATAGTAAGATCGTCCACGTCTATTGCAAGGCACATTGTTCTTTTTGAGAGCATCGTATCCAATGTAACGACGTCCTCTAGCAAGCTGGCGACGGTTTGTCTCTGAATCCATTAGAGATTCGAGTTCATCATCGTCCCCGATGCAACCTTGCCCGTTGATGCAAGATTTAGTCAATGGATAGGTTGCATTGACAGATTTGGCTACCATGGCTAAAACCAAGAGGCCAAAGATGAATAACAACTTGACACCACCCATTTTGTATAGTTTTTTTTTGTATAAATGAGTTATATTATTACTCTTGTGCTTGAGTTTTTTTGGTATCTTCTACGCCCTTCCTTGTGAAAGGAGAGGGAGATATAGAAGTATGAGAGATTGTGCAGAAGAACAAATGAAAGATTGGTTTTGTTGAGGATAAAGAAGGGTTATTTTGTGGTGGTTAATTCTGTTACTTTGAGGGTTTTAACCTCTTTTTCAGGTCTTATTTTGTCCATTTTTTCCGCTTGATGGTTAGGTCTATATTTGCTAAGTTATATTTGGCTCTCCTCTTTGTTCGGCTAGCTACCTTTGTTTTGTTAATATTAATCAAATGCTCAAATTAGCATGTAAACGTTAATCATCAGTATTGTAACCAATTTTAAAAGGATTAAGAGTGAGTAGGATAACGTGTGGATCAATTGAATCTTGGTTCCAGAAAATATATGGATCATAGGATCTAAGGGCATCCGCAGTGAAATATTATATATTAGAGATTCCTTGGATCATTGCATTGTATATTATCAATTGATCTTATGTTTTTCCATATTCTTTGATCGGCTAAGTTAAAACACTTTTTCGTCAATGATTTCAAAAACACTGTATTGAAATTTAAGCTAAACCATATTTTGGGAAACTGATGTGGATAGATTTAGAAACTTATAAAATGGTTCTGGTGAAGTTGTATCAGTTAACCAATAAAGTGAAACATAAAATACAATAAATGCAATCTCACTTTAACAACAACTAGATTTTGATCCACGATTTCAAAGCGCGTATTTGATTTTTAGATAAAAATGTTAGCTGGTATTAAATACTTTTGAATTTTGATTTACATATTTATGTTATAAAAATAATTATGTATGTGTCCTTAGTTTGTTTGCATATATGATCTGGACCGTAGTTGTACCACTAATCTGGTGAACCGTATATTATCTGGTTTAAATTTAATAAAAATCTATAATTAAAAACTTGATAAACCCCGGTAAAATTCTAAAAACCCGCCATTAATCAGTGACTCAACACTGATTGACCTAATAAAAGATCCAAAAAATTCTGATAAATGTAAAATCTATAAAGTAACATACAAATTTTTATTAATATGTGTGAAGAAAAAACATCAATATTATTAAAACTAATGCAGTACAGTGAAACATATATCACTGTCGACCAATATGAAGTCTTAAAATAACATGTAAATTTTTTATTAACATATGAAGACATGAATTGCGTTGGGGGAAATCTACCAAAGTTAATATTATTTGAAATTATAGTATAAACCACCAAGTCGACTAAAATTATTATTTATGGTAAGTGATTAAATACTATAAAGTGACAGAGAAATTGATTTATTAATGTATTGCTATATAACTACATTTGGCATAAATTAGGGTGTATTAAAATCTTACTATAACAAATGTTAATTTTAAAAATGCTATCATTGATAATAATTTCATTTAATCACTTACCATAAATAATAATAATTTCATTTAATCACTTACCATAAATAATAAGGTGATATTGTAGGGTGATTTTCTTATAGATATAAATGTGTTAGACTATAGAATAATGTAATTGGCATATTAATAATATAGTATAGTTTTTTTAAAATATTTTACTTATAACTAAGTTGGGTCCAACTTTGCGCTTCTGCTTTAATTGTATTGATGTAAAGATGAGTCTAGTTGTTTTAAGGTAGATTTACAATATAATCGTGATGTCTTGAGGATAGAATCCACAAAATGTTTCCATCACCGGTCAAAGTCATTTGGACCTATACAAGCACAGCTTTGTCCGGTGATGGAAACATTTTGTGTAGTCAAAGCCGTGCTTCTAGGTTCGAACTCGAGACATCTTTATGGTTTTTAATCTCCTCCTATACAAATTATGATGTGGAAATGTTACTTGTTGAAAATGAGTTTGCTCTGCGATCAAGTTTATTTTGTGTTCCCGATTCAAGAAAAGAAAAAGAAAACTCATAATGATTTGGGACAAATTTTGTCAATTTAAAATCAGTATAAATAATAAGTGAGATTGGCATAGAGGAACACGAAACATATGCTGCTCAAGATGTTTAGACTAACCACAATTTATAGTTTTTGATAAGCTTTTCTAGGGTTCTATTGTGATGTAGATTTAGATCGTTTTCCGGACAAACTAATCTTATTCTAAGGACCACAGTATGTAATTTTTGATCTTAATCACATCAATAAAATCTTTTAAACTCATCACTTAAGTTTTTAATATCTTTGCATATACTGAAGTTAAAGTTCAACACTATTATACTTTGTTGAATAATAACTATAACAAAAAATAATAGTTAAGAGTTTTCCACTTGACTGGCATAACATTGATGAAATGAGAGTAAATGATTTTCTCATTCAAAATTTCTGGCTATGACAACCAGTCCCAGCCATAATGTAAAGACTTTTATTTTTGAACTACAGTGTAACAGACTTACGAATAGAAGGAAACGGGAAATTTTCAAATGTCTCTTGATAGTTTTCGAAGACTTTACTTTGTAGTTTGTACGTAGACACCATCAATGCATCATTTGGTGCTTTTGAATAACTATAAATAAAAAAAATAGAAGTCAATAAAAAAACAACGCAAATGTATCTTCCTTTAAAAAAAAAAACAACGCAAATGTATCTATCGTCAAATATCGACATCAGTTACCAAAGATATTTCCTCTCTTTAATTATTTTATTAAAATTTATAAAGAGAAGTTGTGCTGGTGTATTTCCATTCAATTGCGTGCATAGTTTGTCTGTTTTTAATTCGAACGGGTCCAATCTATAACAAAAGAGACATGTCATTTTTGAGGTGATGTCTACTGTCTGGTGCCATATATTGTGATTTCTCACATATCAATTTCTAACTGAACTTGTCTAGTATAAAATTAAGATTTAGGCGAAGATTTGTGGAAAAACATTTTCTCTCATCTTTTAATCTCTAATATTTTAGATTATCATACATGAACAAATAAACCAAAAAAATAAATTGGTCGTGGAAATCTGACCAGCAAATACATGCAAGTTCCACAATCCATAATCTACAATACTTTTGAATGGAACATTATATTCAAACTTCAAAGTATACGAGATTGGTCGAGAGTATATATTATTTTTTCTTTGAGAAGGGTCTACGGTATTTATTCAGTGAAGAGCTTGTTCTAGTCTATTATTGCATAATATGTAATAAGGGGAATTAGGGGCTATGGCCATGAAAAAAAAGGTAATCTACCCTTTAGCGCTTTTACCTAACGGATGTATACACACCGTTAATAATATCATCTGTATTTTATGTCATCCTAGTGTAAATATCAAGAAAGATAGTATTATACAATCAAAGTCCAAAATTTCAACTTTGATTCTGAACTGCAAAAGAGAGAAGGATTATGAACTCATAATTAGACATGTGTATTCGGGGTCTTAATCGGGTATCGGTTCTGTCCAACTGAATCTCGGTTTTCCAAGTTTATCAAAATCAGCCCCATTTTGATTATATGAAAGTTCGGTTCGAGACTGGTTCGGGTTCTATCGGGTTCGGACCAGGGTTAATAAATCTTCAAAGAACCGGTAGAACCCGATGTACTTCCGGATTCGGGTCCCAATCGGTTTTTCGGTTTAAAAGTATCTGATTTGTACATACTTTGTAACCAAAACATAAATAAAATTGATTTTTTTTGTTTTAAACTATTTGATTTGTACCTATTTTGTAACCAAAACATAAATAAAATCGATTCAAAAATAAGAAAAGAATACCAAATGTGTTATTGATAGAAAGAAAACCAAATAAATGAAATCGTAAAACGAAAACCAAGTTCTCATGAAATGAAAAATATTATTCAGTGAAAACAAAACCAAAATCTAAAAACTTCAAGTTTTAACTGCCACCTTCGTATAATAAATAATTATTTTAGATGTTCAATAATATCTTAGTGTATTTTGGATAAATATTAGGAACTGAGATCATGTTTGGTACAAGTTTTTTTTTGAGATTGTTAATGTTTCGGGTTCTATCGGATATCCATTTAAATTTGGGTTCGGTTCGGATAATAACCATAGTCCAAAATACTATAAAACAAGATCCATTCGGTATTTATGTCAGGTTTGGATAGGTTTGAATTTATTTTTATTGGATAGGATTCTGTTCGGATTTTTGGGTTTGGTTTATTTGCCCAACCGTATGGATTTAACAAAATTAGGATAGGACAATTAGTTAGTACAACAAAATTGTTTAATGAATTTATAAAATTCGAATAGGACAATTTATAAATTTCTTATGACAGGGTTGGATGTCTCTCTTAAAGAATTTCTTACTTGGTAAGGTAACTGTTAAAGAATTTGTTATATTGTTATTTTTTTTTGTAACAGTGTTACATTGTTCTTTTTTTTTTACTTTTAACGATTTTGATATTTGGAAATGGTTTATCTATTAACACTATTTTGTAGACTGGACGGGAATATACATTTTTCCAAGTTGTGAAGTTATCCAAATTGTCAATTTTAATGAACCATATTGAACCGTGATTCAAATTGTCAATTTTCTAAAAATTATCCGATTCAATTTTGTATGGACTATAATTTACAATTGTTTTAATGGTTTTTATTAATTTAATAATTTTAATATCTTATCCGATTATGTCACCGGTTCATAATCAAACCAATTATTAGATCCAATCCAACTATATAACCGGTTTATAGTTAAATTCGGTTCAACCATCAAATTAGTCCGGTTTTAAAAATATTGGCATTTGGTTAATGCCAACCGCCAACCTCCACGGGTGTTTTTTTGTGAAAGCTCACTATAAAGTTCATAGCAAGCTTATAACATTTTTCCGGAAAATATATAATAAGCAGATAACAAAAAATTAATATAAGGAATAGAAAAAAACGTATTAGCTCTTTTTATATATGCAGTATTAAAAACTTAAATAATGTGTGTTTAATAATTATATGTGTGATTATACTGAATATTTCGATAATAAATTCCTGGTATTCAAAAACATACTGCAAAGTCTGATATTAGCTAAAGTCATGACAGCAGAATTAAAATATAGGAAAATTTTGCTTTAACGTCAAGGAATATAAAAAAGTGGGTAACTTTCCTCCGGACTTTCTGTTAATTTAGTTAATTTATTAGCATGGTTAGAACTTAGAAGAAAAATACAAATCAAACTTCTTTTTTTTTTTGCTTTGAAAAAATACAAATCAAACTGTTGGGGGCACTTAGAAGAACAGTGGAATAATGGATTAGATATGCATCCACTTCTGCATCTCCATCATCATCCATTCAGCATCATCATCATCATTATCATCATCAGCCACCTTTCTACTTTGTCTGTTTCACAACTGCCCAATCTACCTCCCAAAGTCGTCTCTTCCATGTGATACACTTCGCTTGGCTTCTTCTGCCTTTAGCTGTGTTCCTGTCTCAACGTCCGTACGTTAAAGGTAAAGTCTTCTTCTTCTTCTCCCTTTACGTATTTTCGTTTTCCATCTAAAGATTCATTCTCTCCTCCTAGTTTCTTCCCCTCTCTACTCTGTTTCTGTGATGTTAACCTCTTCTTAAGCTGATCTGATGTGTGTTCTTCTTCCTCTTGATGCTTCTGTCTCTGTAATTCTTTAACTACTTTACATATTTTATCTTCTGGGTCTGACTTTGAGCTATATAACCAGTTCAGCTTCATCAAAGTTTTCTTGTAGACCAAAAACACTCATGAGTTTGTTGGATAACTAGTTTGCAGTTATTACAGTACTATCTGGTTCTTAATCTTCCTTTCTACTGTTTTATGAGAAGTTCTTGATCTTTGTTAGGTTATAGTCCAGAGAAGATGGAAGCTTCTAATGGAAAATCACCTAAGAGTAATGCCGATTCAGCTAATCAGAAACAGAATCCTATTCTTTTAGAGGTAAGTAAAACCAGAATGTTGCTTGGAAGAATCTTACTGTTGAACACACAGTTCGTGATGTTTCTGTCTCTCAGGTGAACAGTATTGAGAAACAACTATGGACATTAATCCACTCAAAAGGCATACTGCATCCAGATGTTTCAGAACTATACACTAAGTCAACTTCCACCTACGAGCAAATCTTTAAAAGCAATCTCCAACAAGAAGTGCTTCAAGAAGTTGAGTTCTGTCTCTGGAAACTTCACTATAAACACATAGACGAGTTCCGTAAAGGCATCAAGACAAATGATCCCGCCACTCATATGAAAGCATTCAAGATGTTTCTCTCAAGAGCCGCTGAGTTTTATAAGAATCTGATCTCCAAAGTTGAGGAATCTGGATTCTTATGCCATCGTTTCTATGTATGTCTTGGAGATCTTGAAAGGTATAAAGAACAGTATCTGAAAACACATGAGCATCCTCCTAATTGGTCAACTGCAGCTAGTTACTATCTTGAAGCTGCAAAATCTTGGCCTGATAGTGGGAATCCTCATAACCAGGTAACTTAATTATGAGTAAATTCTAAATTTACCTCAAATTTGATACCACTTTTCAAATTTACCTTGATAATCGTTTTCATAAATACTTTAAGTTTATTATGAAATTTGCATTTTAAGTGTTTTTTTTTTTTTTGCATATGTGAAGCTAGCTGTGTTGGCTACTTATGTTGGTGATGAGTTCTTGGCTTTGTACCACTGTGTGAGAAGCTTAGCTGTGAAAGAACCTTTCCCTGGTGCTTCCAACAATCTTCTTTTGTTGTTTGAGAAGGTGATTGATTCACTCACTGATACTCTTCTCTAGTACCTGTAGTTTTGATTGTGTTTGCTTTACATTGCACTTGTTTTAACTACTGCAGAACAGGTCTTCTCCTTTGAAGTCTCTCTCTACTGATGGAGAGTTTAACTTCTTAAACCCATCAGAGAGGAATGTTGTTGTGAAGGACTTAATGGCTGGAACTGATTTATGGCCACTGGTGGTCCGAACTATTAGCTTCTTTTTCCTTAAATCCAGGTCAGCTTGGACAACATTAAGATCTTGATGTCCCTTTCTTACAACCTGTTATTGTCTTAATCCTTTCTGGGTTGTTTCAGTTTTGATGACTTTGGTTGCACATTTGCATCAACCATGAGAGAACTGGATGCAGCCTTTGCAGCAGATGATAAGAGCCTAGAAGCCATGTTGGAGTCTTATCAAGTTATGGATTTATCAAGAAAGGGACCTTATAGAATCCTCCAACTTGTTGCGGTTTTCGTCTTCATCTTCCACCACTTGGCAGAGTTTAATGAATCAGACAAGGCTAAAGAGGAAGTAAAGCTAACAAGATTAGCCTTAACAATGGTGTTCATCGTCATGGGGAGAGTTGTTGAGAGATGTTTGAAGACAAGTCCTTTGGATTCTTGCCCTCTATTACCATCTCTACTTGTGTTTCTTGACTACTTACCCTTTCTTCTTGAAAAGACAGAAGAAGGAGAATGCAGGTTTGATGAGAAGAGTGAGATTGCAATATCTTACTTCTTTGGCAAACTTGTGGATCTCCTGAACCAGTTAAAGGTGGAAGGACAAAACTGTTCTGCTCTTTGGGAGGATCATGAACTGAGGTCATTGGCTCCTCTTGCTCTTATACATCTGCTTCTGGATTTCTCAAGTCATATGGAACTAAGAGAGAGTTTTGATAAAGGAAAGGAGATTCGTCTTCAACGGATTGTTAATTCCGCTATTAGGATCACAAGTAGACAGAATAAGAGTTCTCAAAAGTGGTTGTTCCTTGACAAGCAAGGGACTTGGTCCTACTCAAATGAAGAGGGAAGTAACATAACATGTATTGCTGTAGGAACTGCTGAGAATGAGAGTGAAAGATCTTTGCCTGCAGAAGAGGAAGAAGTCATTCTTCTCAAGCCGCTTGTAAGGTCTCAATCTGCTCCTATCTCTTCTTCTGGCATTGCAACAAAGCCACTCAGCTCTGATAACAAAACTTTATCTGATGAAAGCCTAAGACGTACCTCATCACTAATTGTGAACCATAACTCTGAAAGCTTCAGCTTCACGCAAGGTCTGAAGAACACAGAACCGCAACTAGAAGAAGGCACAGTCTCAGGAAGACCTCCATCACTAAGCGCGTGGGTAGTTGACAAGAAGAAAGAGAATGGAGGAGTAAGTAATAAAGCAAATGGGTTAAGACCTATTGATGAAACAAGTCCTGTCACATCCTTTGATAGTCTCTCAACTTCTTGCTATTCACCTCCTACTCCATCTGCTCCATTACTTCCTGAAGACGCCTCTTGGTTTCATAATGGCCCTATCGATGAACCCCCCGGTTTCATGAAGACATACACAAACTCGCCACATGTTGGGATGTCTTCTTCTGAATGGTTACGTCAGTATAGAGAGAGTAGGAACCTTGGACCAGCCTATTCCCATCATCAAGCTCAGGGGTCTTCAAAGTTCAGTCTCTTAGCTAGGTACGGTACACCAAATGATCAATCGATGATCTCTTCTGAAAACTCAATGTTTCATCCTCAGCTTTACAATGAGTCTGGAGGAGAGAAGCTATGGAAAGGTCAACAAAGCACAAGAAACGCTTATGGGTTCAGTGATGATCCTGGACCGTTTCTTCGATACTTGAGAGAGAAAGAGTGGCTGAATGAGAATGGTGAGAGGTTAAGAGAAGGTTGTAAGTGAGTGAGTTTACAAGAAACTGTCTCAAGTTGGCAAGTTGTAACAAACCAATAGTTATCCTCTTGTCTCCTTGTGTGTTGTTGCTCATTTTTAAAGACAATGAAAACACAATAAGAAAAAGTTTGGATGTATTAAAATGAACGTTTATACGATGAGAAAGCCAACATGAACAAGCAACATGGATTGGCCACTAGTGAAGGCTATGGAGAGCATGAAAGTGAGACAGAGACCCAGCATAAGAAACGATAATTTGAGAGTGTTCCATGTTGGAGCCTGTAAGAAAGATCCAATCCAAGTAAGGTCTTATAAACAGCATCGACAAAAAGGGTAAGAAGAATAAAGGCATACGGACGTTGACGCCTGGAGCTAGAGCTTCGAGAAGAACAGCTTCCGTTGACGAAACCTCTGATCTCTGCTTCTTCTTCTCCATCTTGGAGGACTCTGTTTTCTCCAAGGAAAGCCATAATTAGAACCGATAATCTTAAACCGAAACGGTTTATTCCGGTATATCTCTGTTTCTGTGGACTTGTTGACTTTTTAAAAATTTTATTCACTCTTTTTGTTTGATTTTCATTTTTTTTTAATTTGCTACTGAGGGTTTATAATACGATATCTATATTATCTTAAAATATATGAAAGATGTAGACCTTACTTATTGATAGTTACATTTTTTAAATAAACATATTTAAGAAAACATAATTACATGACAAACAATGAATATTCTTTTTAGAAAATATCACTATCAACTTTTAGAGAACTTTAAGTCACTTCAAAAAGAAAAAAGAACAAAACTTATTCTGAATAAAAGTCTCGATTTGAAATAAACTATAAATATTTTTTTAGAAAAATATCACTATCAACTTTTATAAAACAATTTTTTAGAGAATATCATTTTTTAGCCACGCCAGAGCTAAGGATAGCCCCCAGCTACATGGTAGGCATTGCTTTGTTTAGCCGTCGGCTCAATCCTCTCATCAAATGGGGAGGCCTATGCTATAAGCGATCATGGCAGATGTCTTAACCTATCAACCGGTGCATTATTCGCATAGTTGACTTTTGCTTGATTGCATCAATTTTTTCCTTCTATATCCCAACTGGCATGTGATCATTTCATCAAATACGCTTTTATGTATAAAATGAACGTTTTTTTTTCTGTTTTTGATTATTCGACAGAAAAAACTATATTAACATCAATATTATTAAGACCAAACCTTTTGTTTCCCAATATTATAAAGAATCATATTATCTGTGTTAAAATTGAGTGCAACACTATGTTTATACCGAGAACGGATGTGATCAATTCAGTTTCAAAAGAAAAAAGGGATGCATGCAAATTAATTCAAAGAAATTCGTATAATTTGGTGCGACAGATGAGACTAATAGCGAGATGATTTATGGATGGCTACGTGATTAAATAAATGTTTTCATTTATTATTTAAATCTTAGTTGTCACAAATTCTGTAATGATGCAGTTACATGAGTGTTTGGACAATAATTATAGCCTATTAATTTTATATACTTTAGTTAGATGTATGTTTCCACGCCCCCCAGTAACAAATAGCCATGTGTCCTTCGTAATAACTTATAAATTATACAGAAAGACAGAGAATAACTAATCACTAGGTAATAACCCGCGCCTTGCGCGGAATGTGATTATTAGTTTCGTTATTTTTAATAAAAATACATTAAATCTGTTTAATCTGGATATTGGTTCGGTTTTAAGTTTTTTTTTTTTGGTTTTTAATCTTCTAAAATATAACTATTATTTTAAATTAATATTTATTTTCGTTTATTCGGTTAAAATGTTTGATTTTTTTGATTTTTTCCGGTAAAAACAAAAAATTAATATTATTTGTTTGTTTTCATGTTATGAATTTTAGATAGTCGTCATGTCGAACCAATAGTTTCATATTATAGTTTTTAAACAGATAATAGTTTAAGAAAAAAAAACTATTAAGACAAATCATTTCACTACAATTTTGTCGGTAGTGAAAGAAACATTAAGAAAAAATATTCCAACTTTCAAAAAAATTAGATACTTCAATTGTGGTAAATACTTAGTTACAATGTGCTCACATCAAGGTGCACATGTATGTGTATGTTAAAAGTATATACAAATAGTTGACAAATATATAAAGATATTGTTAATTAATATTAAATGACTGTTTTGCTCAAAATAATAAATGAAAAGTAAAACTAAAATTAATTTAAAATAAAAAAGGTTTTGCCATTAGTCATTTTTTCATATAAAAAAAAAATAAAATTGTATCTGTAAATAGGGGTGGACACAAATCAAATATCTGGGTATTTGGAAGCATTCGTGTCGATTCGATCTTTAGCCACCTAGATATTCGGTGACTCGGATATCCGAAATGTTTTGGAATTTTAAAGAATATCTGATTTGATCCGTAAATAAAATAAAATAAAATTTTAAAAATAATTGAAAATTTTAATAATAACATTTTATTACAAAAATAAAACATTATTTAACTTTTTAAATTCTAGTACCTAGTATAATAAATTTAATTCATAAAAATATTGTAAAAGTGATATAAAGTATAATATATATAACATATATATATATATAATTCTTTACATATATGTATATAAATCCATATAACATATCGAATTAGATATATGTTCCTAAATGGTATTTGTGATTTGCTTCTTTTTTGGATATTATATTTTAGTATTTGATTTGTTTCGTAGAGTTACGGATATCCATATTTTTGGTTCAAATCAAAACGGATAATGAATATTTTACTCAATTTTATCCATAAACAATAAAATAATATATATATATATAGTTTGGATTTTGATTCGTTATTTATTTTTATTTGAACCAAAAAATTAAGAGTTTTATTGCAACTATGTATGTGAATTTTATATTTAAAAAAACGCAAAGTACATAGTGTGAACACATTTATGAATATAGTGTGAACGCGTTAACATATTTATTATCAAATCATTGTGAGGCTGCCACGTGTCTATTATAGTGTGAATGCATTTATTACAATGCTTCTCTTTTAATATATAAGGGATATTAAGATTTTCCTTTTTTTCCCTTGACTTATTATAGTTTTACCCAAACTAACAATTTTTCACATACATACAATCTTTTTTCTCTTATAATAATACAGAAAGACAGAGAATAATTATATCATATTAAGATTTTCCTTTTTTTCCCTTGACTTATTATAGTTTCACCCAAACTAACAATTTTTCACATACATACAATATTTTTTCTCTTAAATTCAATGTTATCAACACTGAATTATATTCAGGTTTTATCAACTTAATGCACTAACTAACCTATAAAACATTATTTTACACATGAAAAAAGATTAGATAATAAGAAGATTTATCAAATTGCCTTTTTGTTTCACGCGGAATTATATATAAGAGAATTGATTAGTCAATTGTGACAGTATTTTTGTTTGTTTGTATGAGCGTGTGTTGGGGGTGAGAAAGTGTGTCTTTTGGCCTTTGCTCTCTGCTTCTGATTTTGAAATTGCTAAGGAATCTAAACCCTATCTCCCAATCTCAAACCCTACCCTTTCGATTTCGTAGATCAGATTGCAATCTAGCCAACCCAGAATCGATTCGGGTGAACTTGAACAAGCTTAGACTCTTGAATCTGAAATTGAGTTTTTTTGATTGAGAAAATTCGATGGAGTGATTCAAGGAGTGGGGGGAGGGGGAGAAGAGATGACTGGATTGGGCGTTCGATCCAGTAGCAATGGCTCATTGGAGAAGACGGGACTCAACGGCGTCGTTTTATCTATCCAGACGACGCGTGCCAAGCCATCTAAGATGCACAAGGAGAGGGAAGCAGGTCTCCTCTTGCCTTGGATCTGCAAACTCGCTGGCCGTAAGAAGGTCGGCATGTTGCTCCTCTTCTTAATCTCCGCCGTCGTCTTCCTCCGCGTCCTCTTCGTCGGCAAAGGTAACGTCTTTACTCTCTTTATGTGTATGAATATTACTTCATATTCTAGCTCTAGTGGTAAAGGTCATTTGGGTTCGAATTCGAATCCCGGCCACTAGTGAATTAACATTTCGGCATCACCAAGGACAGAAGATTGACATGTGGCAATACCTGACTAGTCTGGATCACTTCTGTGGAGCCAGTATACTTCTGTATAATTCAAAAAAAAAAAATATTACTTCATAGTTATGAAACATTATTGTGTTTGTAATCAGGTGAAGATGGTCAGGTTCCTCCGAGTCTTCATTTCAATGGCACTTTTGTTGTAAACCATTCATACATGTTACCAACTAATGAAGAGGAAGAAAGCATCAACATTCGGAACATATCTTTCCTGGGATTGAACGCCGTGCTGTCTCCTCCTATGCATTTTCTTGGATACACGCTTCCTCAAGGACATCCTTGTAACAGTTTCACCTTGCCTCCCCCACCAGCCGACAGAAAAAGAACAGGACCTCGCCGTAAGTCTTTTGATTTCTCTGTCTCTTACTAGACTCGTGTCTTGGAGACGTTTTTTTTTTTGAGAAGTGTTTTGGTTTGATTTCAGCGTGTCCGGTGTGTTATCTTCCGGTAGAAGAAGCGATTGCATTGATGCCAAATGCTCCGTCGTTTTCCCCTCTTCTTAAGAACTTGACGTATGTATATGAGGAGCCACTGAACAGAGACACGGAGTTTGGAGGGTCTGATTTTGGTGGTTATCCTACTTTGAAACATAGGAATGATTCTTTTGAGATTAGAGAAACTATGAGTGTGCATTGTGGGTAAGTTATCTTTGTGGCCTTGTCCGTCTCATCTTAGTGTGTTTTATCGCTGATTCTTTAATTCAATCAGGTTTGCCAAAGGACCTCAACCTGGTCGAAACACAGGTTTTGACATTGATGAGGCTGATCTTCTCGAAATGAAGCAGTGCCGTGGGATAGTTGTTGCTTCGGCTGTATTTGGTTAGTGCTTCGAGTTATACTTATTTGTAATCAACGTCTCTAGACGTGTTGCCAATTTTTTTGTGTGTTTTTGATGAAGAATCTCTCTCTTTTTTTTGTTTCAGATGCTTTTGATGATGTAAAAGCCCCACAAAATATCAGTAAATACTCGGAGGAAACAGTTTGCTTCTACATGTTTGTTGACGAAGAAACTGAATCAATTTTGAAGAGAGAACGAGGCCTTAACAGCAACAAGAAAGTAGGGATATGGAGGGTTGTTGTTGTTCATAATCTCCCTTATTCAGATGGAAGACGCAATGGAAAGGTAAATATTCACACCTCGTATCTTTCTTCTGACGAAGTTATGCATTCAAGTTACTCGAAACTAGAACATGATGCTAGACAGTATTGTATCCACACTGCTGTAACAACAGCCTTTTTGCTTTAGATCAGGCTTGAAGTTGTTTACTACAAAGGGAGAGGAAACAATTATCCTTAAAAACCCAGGAAAATCAGATTTGAGTGTGTGCAAAATTTATCTCACTGCAGAGGCCTAGTTCCAAAATGGACAGAGTAAAGAGAAAAAGATTATTAAAGCCACTTATATGCTGATACCTCGTTCTCTTTGTAGGTACCGAAGCTTCTTGTTCATAGGATGTTTCCAAATGCTCGCTATTCTTTATGGATTGATGGAAAACTTGAGCTTGTTGTCGATCCACATCAGATTCTGGAAAGGTAAAGTCTTATCATATATTATCCCTTTAAGATCAGTACCAGGATATCTCTAGTTGGCTATGCAACTTCCTTCAGTTACTGAATAACAAACATTTCTGTACTCATTTTAGTGATTTCTTATGGTGTGAATCTGTTAGTTCCACTATTTATTCCATTACTGGGCCTTAGCAGTCTGACTGACCTCTCTTTTCATCAGGTTCTTGTGGAGGAAAAATGCTACTTTTGCAATCTCTAAACATTACAAAAGATTTGATGTTTTAGTGGAAGCCGAAGCAAATAAAGCTGCTGGTAAATATGATAACGCCTCTATTGACTTCCAAGTGGAGTTTTACAAGAATGAAGGGTTAACCCCGTACTCTGTTGCAAAGCTCCCAATCACAAGCGGTATGTCTCTTTGGCTTACCCTTTTTTCAAACAATCCGCTTTTGGCATCAAGACGTTAATGTGTAGGCAAATGTTGCAGACGTACCAGAGGGGTGTGTCATTTTAAGAGAGCATGTTCCCATAAGCAACCTCTTCACTTGTCTTTGGTTCAACGAAGTAGACCGGTTCACTTCTAGAGATCAAATCAGTTTCTCAACAGTAAGAGACAAGATTGCAGCTAAAACAAACTGGACAGTAAGCATGTTCCTTGACTGCGAAAGACGCAACTTTGTAGTCCAGGTAATTTCTTCTTTCTTATGTTTAACTTAGCCTAAACAAAGGTAGTAACTAATCGAAAACAATCTAATGCAGAGATATCATCGAGCAGAACAAGAGAGATATGCAAGGCAGAAACCTCCAGTGCCTAAGTTTTCTCCTCCTCCACCTTCACTGCCTACTAAACCAGTTTTAATCAGCAGTGATTTGCCTAGGAAAGTCTCGAGTGGAAGAGCGGTTAGCAGAACAACGCCGCCTAGAAGGCGTGGAAGACGGTCTGGTCCAAGAGGTCACAGGAAAGCTAATCTGCCTGTGCGGTTACAAGATTCAGCTTAGGACTGAGAGAAACAAAGCCCCTTGCAAAGAGTTGGGTTTCTTCTTCTTCATGGTCACTTTATTGATTCAAATTTCACCACACAGTATGTTCGTTTTTTTGTTTTGTTTCTCCATTGATTCAAAGGATTCAAAATCATTTTTTCAATGTATATATATATTATACACAGACATTTTTGTACTTGGATGATAAATTATAGTTTCGAATTTTTGAAGAAAGGCTGTCTAAGTTTTGTTTTGAGTGTTATCGAAGTTGTCTTCTCTTTTTTTTTTATGTCATAAAATGTAAAAGAATACATATCTAAATGAGATAGATCATGGTCTTATATAGGAAACAATCCACTAATTCTAAATTTATGAACTGAATTTTAATTTTATTTGCAAGTCAGTGGGTTTTTTTTGGATTTATGTTTTTGTATTTTTGTGATATCCTTTTAAATCCACTAACATTCACTGTAAAATTAAATGTATAGATATTCCATATGGTTAAATAATACTGATTTTTAATTAGTATTTATAATTTACTAAATGAATAATAGATACCAACGCGAATTATCCAATGATAATTAGTATTTACAATACGCCTTTAAAGTTTATATAATGGTGTGAATGGATATTTACATTTTTTTATATTTGTATTTATTTTAGTCACAAAACCTGATTTCTTTTTCTCCTTTAAAAAATATCGTATCGTATCGAAGTTTAAACATCATGTTCCAAGAAAATTTTTTTTCTAATCTTAAAAATCATATTGTATCGAAGTTTTTGGCCACTGAATGCTTGTTTTTTATTGGTGTAAAGAGACTTAAAACAATTAAAAATTGAAAAGATCGTTTTGCCCAAAAAGGTAATCTAATGATAATATTTTGAATTTCTAAATCTATTAAAATTCAGTGTCCTCAAATGCTTAAACATTATCAATAAAAAAATAGTAGTATTTTAGTTATATTGACCACAAAATAGTACTATTTTTACATAGATAGCAGGAATCCCGAATGTGTTTAGTTTTGGTAATTGTCGTTGACAAAGAAGAAGGCAAATTTTGCAGGCTTTGTATGAAGCTTTGGTTTATGCAGAAGTTCTCGGTCGTGGTCTAGTTTTGGTTCTGATTCAGGTGTTGATTCTTTGTGGCCATTGTAATTTCAATCAAGTGTCTTACGTCTTCTTGTTTTTTTGGTAGGGCTTTGTCTCTCGATCAATCGTTTTCTCCGAAACTAAAGTGCATTTAACTTGCCGACAAAATAAATGCAAGTTTCAGTGATTTTCAGTCCTAAACGTTTTTGTCATATCACATTTCTATACAATCGTATCCATACACCACGACCCACTAGGCCAATATACAGGGTCCCCCAATATACATATAATCTGAAATAAAGGTTTAAGGCTTCAGCTTAATGATCACTATCCAACAAATTATGTATAATTTTATTATAAATATTTAAAATTATAGGAGAATACTGTTTGGAGGTTCTATGCAAATTTTACATCAACCGTCTTTTGTGTGTTTTAATTTGCTTTTGAAAAATTTAAAATTTTCAATGATTTTTCTTTCAAAATATTGTATATAAAATTCATTGTCATGTGCGTATCCATCGATGATCTGTTGTACTAGACGATCTTGAAGTTATGGTCTTCCCTTGGATGCATCTGTCCACCACTATGTCAATTCACTATAATTAAATGATTTCTTTTTCGCTAGGCCACTATTATGGGTTCGGTCATAAAGAGAATCGGATGGGATTGAGTTTCTCTTTAGAGGGCCATGGTTAGAGTTCTATTCTAAAGGGAAACCAACTTATTGGTGAACCATATGATCTAATGTTTTTTTGGGTGAACAAATAATAATCTTATTTACGTACACATGAGATACATGTGAGGGAGTCACGCTACACAAAGTCAAATCAGTAGCGTTATTTGTTCCAGGTCTTGAATAAAGTGAGCTTAGGTTCACATGTCTGGAGTCGAAGAATGTTATCTCAGTCACGCTCATCGTTGATTCATGAGTCACTCTATATTTGGCTTATTGTGATCTAACGCCAATTTGATTTAGAGTTGATGGGCTGATAGTCTGTTCAATCCTCATTTGTCACCAAGATTCACACTCTGGATTTAAACTGTAAAGTATAGAGTTAAAAGATGGTCTAGAACCACTAGTCTCAAGACTCTCCACGACTTCTATTTCAGACTAACTATAATTGATTCCTTCTTATAAATACTTTAAGTGCTGAATAATGACGAGAGCCTAAATGTTTTTTTTTTGTCTACAACAATAGTCATGATAACTTTAATTTATTAATTATATTTATAGTTAGTTTTATAAGAAATACCGTGACAACAATACATAAAATATGATTTTCAAATAATATATAGATATTAACTTTGTCAATAAACATGGTTTAGCCAATTTGTGATGAAGTTCAGTAATACCATGTCGGATTGAGACACAAGTCCAAACTAATATATTCTTTCTCTTATATCCTAACTTTTGGGGCCTAGCTACTAGGACAGTGACTCATCGTTTACTTTTCGTGGATGTGGTTAGTCTTCTATGATCTACTCAAAGAATTGAATATATCAACAACCTGGTATATTAAAATTCTTAATTAAATAATAGTTGTTATATATATACTCTATCTGTGTCATTTTAAGTGGTATTTAAAATTTTTACACAAAGATTAAAAAAATATAAAATTTTATATAGTTTATCTTAGTAATATAAAAATATCATTGGAAAAAAATAGTTCAACCAATAAAAAAATATAGCATTTTGTAATTGATAACAAATTATAATAACATTAAATTTTATTTAAAATAGTATAAACGTACTTGAAACAAATAAAAATCTTTAAACACTATTTAAAATGATACAAATAGAATATACGTTATACTATAATGTAAGTTTCGAAATTCATGGTAAAAATGTAAGTTTCGAAATTCATGGTAAAAAACTTCCATTTGGAGTTGCTCATAGATAAGTCTTTTAAACTCAATCTCTCAACCATTTTATATTAATATATTAGAAAATGAATAAGTGGAAAAAAAATCTCTTCAAATGTCCCTTAAATTTCTTAAATAAAAAAAACCAAGTATCTACTTCTATCTTATTTTATTAATGTTATTGTTTTTTTTCAGAGATTATAGTATCATTAGTGGTGCTCTAATATTAAAACTCTTAGAGTACCACTAATGCGGGTGCTTAAGAAAGTGCTAAAGGGTGGGTTCCACCAAGAGAGAGGAAGCACCGGTGCCAAAACTGCCAAATTAAGCATCAACGTTTGCACTATCATACGGGTTCCACTGACACGTGGTGATGCGCAGTTAGTTTGTTTTAATTTTTTTTTTAATCAGCAAAAAAAAATGAAAAAAAATAAATAAAAAAAATAAGCACCTCTTCCCCAGGATTATATACACGCTGGGATGCTCTGGTTGAAAATTAAAACCCGAATACAGTTTTTTATTTAGTCGCAAACGCACCGCTATGTGGTGTCCCCTTATAGCCATATCACACGATTCAAAATCACAAACAGACAAAACACAAAAAAAAAACAGATATAATGGCTCTTTGACTCTTTTGAGCTGATCAGAAAAATCAACCAAAACGCCAATAAAGAGGACAACAACACAAACACAAAACATCAAAGGTAAATAAGAAGGAAAAAGAAGATGAAGAATGGTCTGATAATCATAAGCTGTGTTATCCTCACTATAGGAACATGTGGAGGTCCGTTGTTAACTCGTCTCTACTACACCAATGGTGGAAAACGAATCTGGTTCATGAGCTTTCTCTCAACCGCAGGTTTTCCTGTCATCCTCGTCCCTCTCTTTTTCTCCTTCCTCAGCCGCCGCAACCGCAACAACTCCGAAACCGCAGAAAAACCAAAGCTTATCCTCATGGAAACTCCTCTGTTCATCGCATCCATCGTCATAGGATGGCTCACAGGACTTGACAACTACTTATACGCATACGGGTTAGCTTATCTGCCAGTTTCAACTTCATCTCTCATTATAGGAACTCAGTTAGCTTTCAACGCTCTCTTTGCTTTCTTCATGGTCAAGCAAAAGTTCACTCCCTTCTCTATAAACGCCGTCGTTTTGCTAACGGTGGGCATCGTAGTCTTGGCCTTGCACAGCAGTGGAGACAAGCCGGCTAACGAGACTCACAAGGAGTATGTGGTTGGATTCTTAATGACTGTGATTGCAGCTGTCTTGTACGCTTTTATATTGCCGCTCGTTGAGCTTACTTACAAGAAAGCTCGACAAGAAATCACTTTCCCACTTGTGCTTGAGATTCAGATGGTCATGTGCCTCGCTGCTACTTGCTTCTGTGTCGTTGGCATGATCATCGACGGCGATTTCAAGGTAAAAATACTATGTTTAGTAGTCTTTTTCTTGGCTTGAGGGTGTCTTTGCATCGATCTTGAAGAGCAGATATGTTTTATGCAAACCCTAATAATTGAGTTTTTAGATTCGTATTTTTATGTCATTTTCAAAATTATGAAATATTTAAAAAAGGAAAAGATAATGAACTATTTTAATTACGTGATATATCAAAATAGTACTATGGATTTCCCAGTGTAAAGGAATATCCTAGGATTTGTTCTTTTGTATTTTAAAAGTATAAAATTCATAAAATATATCAATTAAAAGAAATCATAAATATTTATATAAATGTCTCATGGATTTTATTTTACTTTATTGATGCATGAATTTAGATCATTTGGTTTATTTATTTCATTTAAAAACCATCAATCGAATATCTCGAACTTCTCATTAAACGGCAACATCACTCGTCCAATACAAGTTATAAAACATTTTTGATATGTTTGTAGGTGATATCAAGAGAAGCAAGAGAGTTCAAGATTGGAGGATCAGCGTTTTACTACACGTTGATTATGATCACAGGGATAGTGTGGCAAGGATTTTTCTTAGGAGCCATAGGGGTTGTGTTCTGCGCGTCGTCTCTAGCTTCTGCCGTTCTCATCAGTGTTCTTCTTCCGGTGACCGAGGTTTTGGCCGTGATTTGTTTCCGGGAGAAGTTTCAGGCGGAGAAAGGTGTCTCTCTCTTTCTCTCCATATGGGGATTCGTCTCTTACTTCTACGGCGAGTATAAATCCGGCAAGAAAGTTCTCGAGAAACACCAGCCCCCGGAGACAGAACTGCCTCCTCTTCAAGTTAGTGATTCTGTTGCTTAAAGGTCTTTTGCTTATCTACAGGAGAGCATTATGGTTATGAACTTTGGATTGAAAAGAATAAGTTAGAGTAACTTTTTCTATCTATTGTGTGTATTTTTTTTTGTGCTCTATCTATTATGTTTGTGTATTTTTCAGTGAAATTGTTAATGGTCTTTTGTATAATTAAACATGTTACAAAACTGTATGTTATATGGAAAAGCAAAGCACACCAAATAATTGTGTATATGTATGTTTTTAGTTGAAATTGTTATTTCTGGTAAAGCCTGTTTGGTTCATTTTATGGCTTTCATTACAATAAGGAAATCACCACTGAGAGCAGCTAGTTATTCTAACGGTAAATCAATATGTAAAGGAAAATCGTAAGACAGACGACCCTCCAAATTATGTAGCTTCTCTAGAGCTATATGGTTGTACTGTGTACCTTCTAGAGAGCTTCTAGTTATTTAGACCTCGAATGCAGGAGATGGGAAATCATAATTATCACCAACAATGATAAGTTTGCAAACATTCAAGTTTTTTGACATAATCAAAATCTGAAAATGAAATAAGATTAGTTTGCAAATTATCACACGCTTCTCTAATTTTAAAAAAAAAATTATCACATGCACATAATTATATATATATGTATATATATGTATTTTTGAAAGCATATATATTTTGTTATTTACCTACGCAATACATAACGGTCAAAATCAACAGCCTTCTTGTTTTCAGGTCTTGAATAAAGTAAGTGAATGATTCATACATATTTGGACTCCAAGAATACTAACTATCTCAGTCATATTCATCGTTGATTCATATGTCGACTTCTTATTTGTCGTATTATAAACTAACACCACCAATTTTGACTGTCTTAAAGCTAGATATTATATAACATATATAACTACGTAACTGTCATAACATATACTTTTCTTTTTGCAATGGCTTTGCTAAATCAGAACATTTCTTCTTTCATTAAACGAATTAATCACTCCATCAAATTTTAAGATAATGCCATAAAACTAAAAAGGTCCATTGGAGTTGATGGGGGCGATAGTTAAATTCTTCTTTAGTCACTAATAATACTTCGGATTATTGGCGTGTAATAGGAGCCTCTCAACTTTGCATGCTGAGATACAAGGGTTACTTTGGGCAGTTTCATGTATGAGAGACAAAAGGATCACTTCGATACGGTTTGAGACGGACTGCTCGAACTTAGTAGATATGACTACAAACCCGATGGACTGGCCAGCATTCACGACAGAGATCGAGGTGTTCCAGAGGTTACAAGATGACTTCGATGATGTGAGATTGTCTCATATTTCTCGGAGTCGGAATGGCCGGGCAGACAGATTAGCAAACGATGCAAGGACCAGAGATTATATTTTCTCCCATATAGATCAAATCTGGGTAGATGGAGATGCTCCTCGGAGGATCGATTCGTCTGTTCTCCACTTGATCTAACCTAGATGGGTAGACGACAAAAAAAAAATCATAGAGTGGATTCGAACGTGCTAGTAGAAAGTTAACGATGGTCCACCTATAACCACAAGACTAGAAAGTGCAAAAAATAAGATAAAACCATAACATGTGTTCAAAAAAAAAAAAGATAAAACCATAACTGTTACAAGTTTTTATGGTCTAGCTATGGTTGAGGCTTTTATGTCCCTCACCTAAGTCTTTGCTTATGCAATTTAATGAAAGTTGTGTTCAAAAGAAAAAACCATAATTGTTCCAAAAAAACAATACAAACAAAGTTTCACTTGAGTTGATGAGGACCACGATAGTGAAATCCTCCTTTGTCACCGAGGAATTCACAGATTGAATTCAAACCTCCAAGTAGAAAGTTAAAATATGTCTATTGCCACAAGACTAAAGTGCAAAAGAAGGTAAAACAAAACAGCTAGAAATCAGACCAATAATAACTTACTAGAAATCAGCATCTAAGATTGGTTTCATCTTGTACATACTGTAATTGTGAATGAGAGACTGATCAGGTTACTCTTTTATAGCCAAATTCTAAGTTTTAAGAACCAAACCGATTATGTTCACTTCTTTCCTATCACGTTTTATTGTAACTTACTTTCGTTAACTAATAATCTTATATTACGTTCAAAATCATTGGTAAAGGGGAAAATGAACACTTACATAAATTTGGTTTTAAAATACAACAAAGCGAAGCGAACAATATATGATCAAGTCTTGAGTTATCTCCAATATTAAGATAGCGATATTTCTCTTTAATTAATTACATCCACCTTTCATTGTGGAAATTTTCTTTTCTTTCTTTTCATACACACGACATCTTCCCAATTATAGAAAATAATTAACGTAACACAAAGATAAAATAAGTTATATATTTCAACTCTTCGTTTGGTCCTACTTAATGTGTGTAACTCAAAACGTGTTAGTTTTTTTTTCTTTTCTTTTTTTCGTGTGTCAACGACCAAGATGTGTTAACACGATAAAAGGAGCATAAAGCGTTTTGGGTCGCGCATAAAGCGTTTTGGGGTCGCAAACGCGCCGCAACGTGATAATGCTTCACACGATTCTAAACCAGAAACAGACAAAACACAAACGCATATTATGGCTCTTTGACCCTTTTGAGCAGATGAGAAATCACCAAAAAGGCCAAAGCCGAGGTTAATATATATTAGAAAAAGGCAAATAATACTCTGATAAGTTCAAATATGTTAGGTGTTCAAAAAAAAAAAAAAAAAAAAAAAAAAAAAAAGTTCAAATATGTTAAGATAATATTCCTATCAGTAAAAATGTGTATAAAATATGGCTGTAGGAAAATGTATGATAAGTTCAAATATGGCTGTAGGAAAATGTGTATAAAATACCCATGAACAAAGCAAGGCGTTACTTAGAGACAACAAAAACACCAAGATGATGAAGAACGGTCTGCTAATCATAGTATGCATTTTCTTGGCTATAGGAACATGTGGAGGTCCTTTGTTAACTCGTCTCTACTACACCAAAGGCGGATCACGAATCTGGTTCATGAGCTTTCTTGCAACCGCAGGGTGTCCAATCATACTCATCCCTCTCTATGTCTCCTTCCTCCGCCGCAGCAACCGCAACCACAACAACTCCGAAACCGCAGAAAAAGCTAAGGTTTTCGTCATGGAAACTCCTCTCTTCATCGCATCCATCGTTATCGGGTTGCTCATTGGACTTGACAACTACTTATACGCATATGGTTTAGCTTACCTGCCAGTTTCCACATCATCACTCATTGTGGGAACTCAGTTAGCATTCAATGCGATCTTTTCTTTCTTGATGGTCAAACAAAAGTTCACTCCGTTCTCTATAAACGCCGTCGTTTTGTTGACGGTCGGCACAGGAATCCTGGCCTTGCATACCGACAGAGACAGGCCCGCTGGCGTGAGCAAGAAGGAGTATGTGGTTGGGTTCTTGTTGACCTTGATTGCAGCTGTTCTCTACGCTTTTTTAATGCCGCTCGTTGAGCTTACTTACAAGAAAGTTCGACAAGAAATCACTTTCACACTTGTGCTCGAGATGCAGATGGTCATGTGCGTCGCTTCTACTTGCTTCTGTCTCGTTGGGATGGTTGTAAAAGGCGACTTCAAGGTGAAACAAAGATTCATATCTTTTATGGTTTTTTTTCTTTCGAATAAGGGACTCTTTGAAATGATCTTGATTGAGAAAATATCTAAGAATCAGAGTTAAGTTACGTAAATTTTGATGCAAACCCTAATAACTTGATTTCTTGCATTTCGTATTTTAAATTGTAGATTCCTTTTGTTTTCATAATATATCAAGAAATTAATACGGATTTTCAAATAATAAGGAATATAGTAATTAGTAAATGAAAAAAAATCCAAAAATATATTTCCTCCATTTGAAGATTTTATGTTATAAAGTATCATTTTTACAAAAAAAAAAAAAGATGTTTACCCCTCCTATTTTTATCAACTAGAAAATTTTTGAAGTATATCAATCAATAAATTAAAAAACAAGGATATAATTATAATTATAAACTATTTTTTAATATGTGTGAAAAAACTAAAATACCTAGAACTTTAGAAAGGGGAATATTAAATATACAATCTAAAAGTCAAAATCATCACCTGAGTTACCAAGAAAAAAGTCATTAGCAGAATAAATGCAAAGAAATGTAAGAAAAACTAGATGTTCAAATCATTCATTGTGTAACACATTTTGATCTATTTATGATTGTAGGCTATACCAAGAGAAGCAAGAGAGTTCATGATCGGAAGCTCCTTGTTTTACTACACGTTGATTGTGGTCATAGGGATAGTATGGCAATGCTTCTTCTTAGGAGCCTTAGGGGTTGTGTACTGTGCGTCGTCTCTAGCTTCTGGTGTTTTCGTCAGTGTTCTTCTTCCGGTGACGGAAGTTTTGGCCGTCGTATGTTTCCGAGAGAAGTTTCAGGCAGAGAAAGGTGTCGCCCTCCTTCTATCTCTTTGGGGATTTGTCTCTTACTTCTACGGTGAGTTTAAATCCGGTAAGAAAATTATCGATAGTCCTCAGTCTCCAGAAACAGAACTGCCTCCACTTCCAGTTAGTGGCCCTGATGTTGCTTGAAGGTAGTGTACTTTTCTGTTGCTCTTTATTTTCTGTTATGTGTGATTGTGTGTATTTTTTTGGTGTGTGAATATGTTAATGTTCTTCTTGTGTACAACAAAACCAATAATTGTATACGCAAGTGTAAATGTGAAAATATTTGATAAATGAAAGTTATGAAACAAATTAATACATAAGTAGTAGTAAGATAGAATTTCTAGAGAGATGATTACAAAATAGAGATAAAAGAAATCTAAGTGACGAAAGGTCTATGATTACATATAATTAAAACAAATTGGATAAAAGATTATCTTCGTTGAATCTATCTACATACTATCTATCATTATACAAAGATAACATTTTAAAACTTTTGATATCATCTATTCTATTAAAACAGCAGTGTGACTCATTGATAAAAGTAGTGTCCAACAATTATTCACTCATAACCTACTTTAAAAAAATAAACCAACTCTTTTATAACCACATCAAAGCATATTTCGTATATTGCAACCTCTTATTTCTTTCCTATATTCATGGAACCCATGACTCCCTCTTTTTTTGGACAATAAGAACCGTAACTCCATCTAAACATCTTATGTGAACTTATAATTTATGTATTTCATTTTAAAATTGTTTTGTTTAATTAACCAATGCAGATGATGTAAAAATTATATTTTATTCTCAGTGTAGAGATTTTGGATGGGGGTGGTTCGTAGTGATTTTTTTCTACTCAGTCAAAAACACAGAATGTTGAAATTTTTTTTGTATAGTGTTAATTTGTGTAAAATCCTACTTATTCTTAATTGTTTATGGTTTTTTGTTTATAAATTTAAGAACTATGAAGAAAAAATGATGAAACAAACTAAAAAGAAGAAATAAAGAGCGGCTAAATAAAGTTTACATGGAGAGAGAGAAAGAAGAAGACTTTTTAATGCTTTGACTTTTATAATTTCTTATTGGAAAATACGAACATCATAATGAAAAAGAGATATACATCGACCTAAGTAGGACGAAATTTTGGTTGTTTAGCGAATTCCAGTATTTCATTAAATAATGAACAGCTTTTCAGTGGCTCATTTAATCAATACATTTTATATTGAAATCAAATAATATAAATCCACTTTGCAAGTCAAGTAAAATTAAAATTATTTTTATTATATAATCAAAAATCCAAACAATAAATGTACAGATGTAATAAAGTACAAAATATGAAAACTTTCAATTTATAGAAATAAAAGTATTAAAAAAAATAGGTTTTCAAAACTAAAAAATACGCATTTTGATTATAAAAGAATATGGATTGATGTAAAGAATAAAATTGCTTAATAATTACACAAGAATTTGGCATAATAATTAATTTAATTTATGAAACAGTTTTTAAAAAATTTAAATGCTAAAAAGGAAATTAATACACTTACAATAAAAGTATAAAATTAATATACTCACAATGTGTATATATATATATATATATTTAACAAAATATATTAAAATTATTTTTTCACATTTTTCAAAAACATTGTTCATTCTTTGGGACGGGTTGTGGCAGGTTGGATTTAATATTGGTTTTCGAATATAACACTTTAAGAATTGTTTGGGTATATAGTTTATGTCTAATAGAATACGAGACTTGATTTTCCTGTCGATTCCAAAATTGGTTTTTTTATACAAATATTTTTGACTAATTATGTTAGGTAACTATTAAGAAATATAATATGTTACAGACTTAGAGGAATAAAGTTTAAAAATAATTTCTGAAATACATATAGCATAGTGTATAGTTATGCAACTTGACATATTTAATACAACTACCAAAAATTAAATTAAATTTAACTAAATTATGATTAAACACAAATATGATTGCAGAAAAATAACAAATATGATTACAAAATATAAATATAAAAATTAAATGTTTCAAAAAAATAAAAACAAAAATATATCCGTCAGAATCTAGTATGTGTTAAATCAAAGGATCTGTATTTGATGTTACAACGATAAAAGTCAAAGAACTACAGTAAGCTCTTCATTGACAAATCTTCCAATTATATTCTTATTTACTTAATGTCCTTCCACTAAATTAGGAAAGCACTAAATTTAATTTCAAGTTGTTTCCAAACAAAGAAAGAAGTCCAGTTCATACTGTAGACTTGAAAAAACAAAATGTACATAAAATTAAGATATTAAATTTGAATATTATCAGGGCCATGAGATAATTACAACGTTAATGGCTGGTGATTTAAAGATTTGTCACTCTTTAGAACTTAAAACCTGCAAAAGAGTCTAAACAGAACAATGTTTTTGACTCGAGTCCTGAAGCACTTCAACTTTTTTATTTGAGAGCAAGAGAGACTCCCAAAGGGAGAGAGCAAGAGAAAGACTCATCACAGAGGTTAAAGTTCCAAGCAGAGAAGGGTCTTTCTCTTGCTCTCTCCCTTTGGGGTTTTGTCTCTTATTTTTATAGTGAGATCAAAGCGGAGAAGGATAAGAAGAATCCAGCAGGAGACAGAAATGAAACCTTTGGCTGGAAGAACTAAAAGCGAGCGTTAAACTAAAACGAAGGAGCTTAGAAAGGCACATCGTAAAGCATCATTTATTATTTTATTTCATCCCTGTTATAAGATTAGAGGACGTTTACAACTTGAAACTATGCAAAAAAACACAAGGCTTTTCTCTTTCATTATCACATCAAATGAGTTTGTGATAGAATATGAGGTCAAATTATGACCCTTCTGTTATGCTATTGAACTGTTTTTGTTCTTGTGCTATATTCTGCTGATTGCTTTTAGCTTTCATCTCTTGTGGTTGGTGGTTTCATCCCATTAATTTCCTCAACAATATCGCCAGCAGCACCACTAAGGAGAAATCGCGTATGATTCGAGGACCCATCCTATCCCACCTGTAAGTTTAACCAGTAGAGAGCTTCTGGTAAAGCCTGTTTGTTCATTTTCATGATTCTTCATTATCACCAGTGAGAGGAGATAACATTCAGTTGAATCACATTGCAAAGTAAAAATCTTTAAGACAGCCACAGCAAATCTATTTTTTTTCAAACAACATATCTTCCACACTGCTTCCCCTAGAGATTCTAGTTTATTTTATTGAAACTTGAATGCATCATTATCAAAAACACTAAAAACAGCCCTATGCCAATAGATATTCTAGCAGGCCTAGAAAATCAAACAATAACATATAAGTATCACAAAATCTTCTATTGGTAATCAACTATATTCCTCTAAGGTAAATTATGTCAGATATCCATTTGGGTATACCATCAGATAAACCCACATTCTGCTGTTATGAATGCAGAGTACAAAATAAAATGTATGTACTCACCAGCTTCCTTCAGCAGAACCACTCAACTCACTGTTGATTTCTTCCTTTGCAAACTCTTCCAGTATGGCGCGCTGACGTTCGTTAAGTTCACTAGAGAATAAAAGGTAATAGAAACAAAGCATAAGAATATGCCACAAATCACATACAGCAGAAAAATAAATCAGTTGAAACAACGGAGTGACAATAAGAGAACCCAACACATGCCACTAGATATCACGAAGCTGATCAAATCAACACTAGTTTCTAGAATCAGATATAAACTCCCAGCGAAACTGTTTCAAAAGCCTCAACTTTTAGAGCAACAAAGTGTGTTGTCTGTTCTAGAAAACAGCAGAAACTTTAAAACATAATATGTTTATCTATAACCAATTTTAACTTGATTTCCGAGTAGAAGAAATCTTACGTAGGAACGCTAACACGGAGTCGCACATACTGATCTCCATGATCTACAAAAAATCCTTGTTTCGGTAGTCCTGCAGGAGGAACTCACATCTTAAAAACAGTACAAGAAAGAAAAAAAAAAGTTAAACCATATAGGCTAATAGTTAAAAGTACCTTTGCCTCTTAAAATAAGAAGTTCGCCAGGCTGAGCCCCCTTTGGTATCTGAAACCATTAAAACAAGTCACCTCTAGAATTTCCAAAGGCTTGAGATCTAAACCATCCTCTCAGTGAGAGGATGTAAACCAACTTGAACTCAGTTACAAATGGTAAATGCCAAATTGTAGAGATCCATCCATACACGAAAGATACTATAGATCTCACTGGAGGCGAATCTTACATCTATCTCTGTCTTGCCTGACAGTGTTGGCACCACAACTTTGCCTCCCAAAATGGCCTGTCAAATAAGTATTTACATCATGTTCAGTATGGTTTAAGAGATAAATAGCAAAAACAACGTCAAAGAATAAGACATGAAAGGAAAAATCATGTTGGGCTAATATAGGCAGTGTAACAAGCAATTTGCACTGGACGGTTAAACCTCTATGGTTGTATGAAAAAAAAAAAAATACAGCTTTAGCATGCATTTGAGTTTTATGAAAGGGTGCCATCGCATGAAGTTGGAACTGATATGCTACATTATCTAATTATAGGACAAGCGCGTTAAACATAATGATAAAGATGCTAGTGTTATTATACATAATAAGCTTAATGGTAAATAGGACAAAACTCGTTAGTTTTCAAATCGACAGCAGACAACTTTTATCTAGTCGATGGCCTATGGAGGTTTTATTTTGTCATAGAACACTGCTTAAAATATGTTACTACAGAGCTTTATCAACTGGCAGAGTGGTAGTTAACACTTTTGACCACATAAAGTCACCACGCATGAAAAACATAAGTTTAGAAGGTACTACTCTGACTATAACCCAAGATTCAGGAATGACCAGTGTGCTTACTTGTGTAAAGCTAATATTAGCATCCACATAAATATCCGAGCCATCTCTAGAGAATGTCGAATCATTAGCAACCTGTGAGCAGAAGAAGATTAGATACTTGTCATCAAGGGAAATTGCAGGATTCAGGAAGACCATAGATGAGGCAAGAATGATGATAGATTATAAGACTACTTATGGAGTCTACAAGATTGCGTAACAATCTATTCACTGGATGAGAAATACAGATGCTTTTAACAAACCTTAAATTTGATATACAACTTTCCAGGTCGACTTGTTCTTGATCTTACATGACCAGCATCATCGATTGTGACCGTAGCGCCGGACTCCATCCCTTTGTTCAAGTAAAGAAAAATTTGCAAATTAAAGTTTGACAGAATCATATCATCAAGAACCAAATTGACTATCTGCCTATCTGGTCCAGTAAACTTCATGTATTATGATACTCGAAATCAAAGTTCTAAATTATGTGTTTCGTCTCTGACGCAAATATCAAATGCAGATAAAAGCCAATTAACCAGGTAATACACAGCCAAGCATAGTCTTAAAAATAAGAAAAAGAACAAGCAAGCTATACTATAAGTGTGACCAATATGTGAATTGGATAACATCTAAACCACACAAATTCTTAGGGACAGGAGGGTAACAGTGTGAATGAAATCTTGCCACTCATTTCATAGCAGAACTAGCATGTTTCAAACCCAAAATCAAGTTAAAGATGGAAAAAATCAAGAAGACTTCACACTTACCCCCAGGGATCACAACTTCAACCGTCTTTGTGGCTTCCACGACCCCGGATCCCCTGCAAGACATGCAGTGCTCCTGAAGAGAAAGACAATACATATCTATGTTTGTAAGCAGTGCGGAGAGATAACTACTGAAGCATCAAAATAGATCTCTTGTTCTCAGACCTTAACAATGTGCCCCGACCCCTTGCACGTCTGGCATTGTGCTGTAAAAGGAGGAATAGTTACCTGATAAAGAGACAGAAGGCATAGTACTGTAAATGTAAAGTGTATCATTTACTAAAACTCCAAACAAAACAAAGATTATATCTCTACTGGGAACTTACTCGTCCAAGGCCCCTGCATGTTGGACAAACTCTCGTGGCAGCATCAAGACTGTGGCCAAGCCCATCTGTAAAACGGTAAATGATGAGAGACTGGGAATAACGGGTTTGCATCAATAGTACTGTCAATTAAGTGAGTCATTCGTCCTCTCTAAGTTGGCTAGACTCAGCAGATTTTTAAAGACTAGAAACAAAAAGGCACCATTGTACACTACATTAACATCAATGGGTGAGAGCCATTTCCAGAAGATCACTTTTCTACGAATTTATTGTTTTACCATTTGAACAAAAGCATATATATGTATATAGTGAACTAAGACGAGTTAGGACTTATCATTCAAAGCGTCTATACTCTCAAGTATCTTTTACAGGAAATTATGCGCACCATAACTGGTTTTTCGAAATTAGTAAATGCAAAAGAGCAGATATGTTAAAATTCTGGGGCCACTCACCACAGGAATCGCAAAAGACATATGCATCAAATTCTAAACGCTTTGTGCACCCTTTTAGAGATTCGTAAAGAGAGAGCGTCAGTTCCACCTATTCAATTTTCAACAATAACTACAAGATTTACAAATGCAGACCAGCTTCTCATCGTACAAAAGAATAAAGAGAGAATCAGATAAACTGACCCGAATATCAGGTGAAGGCGGATTAGATTGGTCCTCAAATATCTTTTAAAAAAAACAAGTGTACTATTGTTAAGAGACTTGACTGGTCCACATAAACAGATAAGGCAAATCTAGAACACAACAATGTACCTCAGAAAAAATCTTGTGGAACGAGTCGGAGAAATTGGACTGGTATGCACGTCTGAACCTCTCTGCACCACTACCGTCATTATTTACATATTCTGAATTCCGATAACGCACCTGTATTGTGTGATAACAATAGCAAGAAACTCATTTAGTGATCTCTCCACCATATAAATGACAACCAACAAGACAAGCGTACCTTATCGTATTCTTCTCTTCTTTCAGAATTTCCCAGAGTCTGCATTTTTCATAAATCCAAAACCGAAGTATATCAGACAATAGATTCAAAATACACATGGAGTAAGTAAGATTTACTGAAAAGAAGAACATAAAATAAAGTACCTCATAGGCCTCTCTTATCTCCTGGAACTTCTTTTTCGCGGAAGGGTTATTTCTATTTGTATCAGGGTGGAACTTTTTTGCAAGCTGCACGATTAAACATTCAATCCATAAACTTGAATAGTTTCGCCTCGGCGCAACAAAAAAAACATGAAAGCCTGAAGAAGCATTTCATTCAACAACGGCTCACCTCATGGAATGACTTTTTAATCTCGTCCCGGGTAGCTTTAGGAGAAACACCAAGAACATCATAGTAGTTACGAGCACTGGAGAAAGATATTCCTGAGATAGCAGTATACAGAACAACAAATTTCTAATGAATACAAATGATAAAAAAGAAAGAAACAAAATGTTCTCCATCAAGACCTGTAGAGTGAATGTAACGCTCGAACAAGAAGGGCTTCTGAGACCCTGCAAAGTGGTCAGTCAAGAGACTTCCAAGTAAATTCACACAAACATCAACTTTGATATTCCCTAAGAGTTTAGCTTTCACCACATGAGAAAAGAACATAACTTTCTCCCTTTTTTAAAAAAAAACATTTTTTGCAGCTAAGCTTTATCACTACATTGGGGTTCTTCTAATATGCTCGTTAACCCTAAATCAGCTCAGGTAAGGCACAAATCGTGATCTCCGACGATTACCTGGTCGCAATCCGAGCGTGGAGTCAAATGTTCGCCGCGCCTGTAAACTCCGGAGAACCTGCGAAGAAAGGGTAAGGAGAGACGATTAAGCTCTGTGGCGGAATCGAGATTGGGAATCGAGGAGAGTGATGAAGAAGGAAGCAAACCGAATTGAATCTTCGCATGATTGGGACGGAGCAGAGAGGAAAGGAGAGGTTTTTGGTTTTGAGAGTTTAAACCCTACGCACATGCCGAGAGAGAGAGACGTTTTGCCGTTTTCACCGATCGTTTGAAGTCTCTGTCTCATTCAGAAGGTCCGAAATTGGAAAGACTGAAAATCATCATAGTTTAGCTCTATGACCGACTCTATGGCTCTATGTTGTATTAATTAGGCTAAAACGATCCCTACCAATTCGGTTTGGTTTTGTGTAAAATGTAAACTCTTTCATCAGACTTTTAGAATTTTATTATGGGATATTTAATCATGTACGTAAATATCAAACACAGATTTGGGAGTTCATTACTACACTTTTCAACCAAATATGGCACTCTGTCGATTAATGAAACAACTTTTTTCTTGTGCAACCAATGTTTTTTATTCATATCTTAACCGATTACATGGATAAAAACAACATCGAACAAGTGATGTGCGGTCCTTTTTAAGTAAATCAAGAGCAAAGCAATGTAAAGATAGAGACACAAACTTAAACAACTTAAAAATCTGATTTATATTATTTTTCTGGTGTCAATTGATCTCGGTATCCTTAAAAATGGTTCCGTGCTGGATGCTAAAAGATGTTCGAGGAATACAACCTATGGTCTCATGCATATTGATTAGTTTTTTTGAACATTCCGATTTCTGACATAATTTATAAAGAAATTTCCAAAACATTCATTTGATTATGTATATTACTAAAGTACGTTTATCTTTTATCTTTTTGGTTATTTTTAAAAATTTATATGTTTGAGAGGAATAAATGAAGGATGAATAGATGTCATTGGTGTTTCAGAAAAAAAAAGAATAGATATCATTGAGTAAAAAAAGAAGAAGATATCATTGAGTGAGTGAGACTAACACACGATGACGTCCACTTCTTCCAAGTAGCCGTGTAGACGAATGTACCATTTTGTAGCAATAAGTCAATAACAAAGCTGATGATTTAAATCTCAAAGAAACCTGAATTAAGGTTTAGCTTCTTTTTTTCTCGCGGGATTACACATCATCCTTGAAACGGGATTGAAACTTGTGATGTACAAGAGTATAGTTCGCATAGGTAATCTGGAATTGACTGTGGCACAGGCAACATGGTTGTGTACTTCATGTTTTGTACTGATTTTCTGGTGAAGTCATTTTTCTGTTCTCAAAACTCAGAAAGTAACATGATTGTGTTTCTGATATATTTTCCAAATCGTTCTTTAAAATAAAGAGGCATATGCTAGGACTTGAAGTTATTCATGAACAGGGAAAAGAAGTCTTTCACTAATCATCACAATAGTTAAGTCTTTTTCTTTACATGCTTATTTTTTTTCTTTATTTTACTGTCAAGGTTAATTATATTGCAAAAAACATACCAACTTTAAAGAGTACGTATCAAATTGTCACATGTTTCTTCTTCTCATAGTACACAGCTGATAATTAACTATCTTGCTTAATATTGTATATTCTCCATATCTTCAACTAACAATTCATGCGGTTGTTTCAAATACAAAGTCGTTAGCATCAATTGTAAATGTATGTAATAGTTTTCATAGGCACACCAAATCGAGGAATGGTCAACTAATTAAAGATCACAAGAAAAACTAAAGACATGAGAGGATCATTTAGTACATAAAACTAAGAGTCATTGACAAGGAAAAAAACGAAACAAAGAAGAGCATTAGCAAACGCCAAACGAAGGAGCTGCTTTAGAAAGACACAAGAGTCTCAGTGTGATTTGGAAAAACCGAAAAACACTACTATATTGTATAGACGGTAGCTACCAACTCCATAACGACGTTTAAATTCAGTAGCAATATTCCCTCAAACAAGGCTTCTCTAGTAGTGTTTTTTTTTTGACTAAAGGCTTTCAAATATTAAAAAAAAAACATAAAGGTTTACAAGATAAAACCAAATAGCTTTATAGTAGGAAAAAGCTTGCATGAAACATCTCCATGAAAATTTAAGTCTCAGTCCTAATCAATAACCAATTTGAGACTAGAAGACACAAGAAAGCAATGAAAAACATATGCTAATGGTAATAGCCACGACCACGCCGGCCATGCTCTCCTCTCCCCCTAGCAGTCTTCCATTCCATATCTTGATTTTTGAGAGGAGGTTTTGTCTCCCTCCCATCTCTTGTCAAACTGAGAGAGTTGGATGACTCAGTCTCAACTTCATCGACAACCCCTAGCACAGTGAAACAAGATGGTCTCTCAAATGCACTAGCTTGAGGTGTTATGGTTAACGGATCAACAACTAAAGTTTCTTGGACCTCATTGTTGATAATGGTAGATGGAGAAAACTCCATAATAGATGTTGTAGTGGGAGTGGACTGAGCATCTACTAAAGTTTCTTGGACCTCATTCTCTAGTAGTGTTTTTCCAGTGCAACTACACGGAGGGAGTGCGGAGATCACTCGTCAGCCGCACTTCTTTGGTCAGATTACACGTCTAGTTGGAGCAATATCATAGACATTCTGGTGGATGATTCAAAGGACAAATCACTTTGTTGTCTCTTCGGTATGTTTACCAACTTCCTATCCACTCAATATGGTGGGGAAAATGGTCGGAAGCATGGTGAGCAATAGAATAAATGCTCCACAGATGGCTAAGTACATTGAGAAGAATGCTAGAAATAAAATCTCAACATTTTGGAGAATGAATTGCAGCAAATATCAAGGTACAATGGAGGCTTGGAGGAACTAGGGAAAAAGCATGACATTTTTCTTGTGTTTGATCTTCTAAACAATGACACATCTATTGTAACAATGTTTTTGATTGAAATAAATGTTTACATTCGTTCAACAAAAAAAAAACACAACAAAAGTCGAAAACAAAAACATTGAAGAGCATTGAGCGAAAGAAGGCTGCACCTAGAAAGACACGAGACTCTCCATGTGATTTGCGAAAACACCGAAACAGTCTGTTCGGTTGTTAGGAAATCCATAATCACTGCGTCTAAATTCATCACCCATAAATCCTTCAAAAAAGGCTTCTCGAGTACTGTTTCTCCTTGGATCAAAATATAGAATATAAAACGAGTCAACAAAACTTTTTGGTGCAAAAACAAGCTCACCGGCATCAGTAATACCTAGGGATGTTAACATGGGTAGTTACCCATGGGTTTACCCAAACCCACTAATAATGGGCTGGGTTTTTACCCATCTAAGATTAATTGGGTCAACCATGGGTATTAATTTTAAAACCCATATTTATGTTGGGTAAATACAAAAGGGTAATGGTGTACCCATGGGTTTTCAATTATATATATAGATTTTTACCATTTTAATTAAATTATATAAAAATTGCAAAAACGTTTTTTTCCGTCAGAACCAAAAAATGATTTTTTTTCGCAAAAACCCTAAAACTAATATTTCTAACAGAAACCAAAAACGAGTTTTCCCGCTGAAACCGAAAAATCGAGTTTTTCTACCGAAACCACAAAACTTGTTTTTCCGCCAAAACCATAAAACTAAGTTTCCCGCCAAAACCGCAAAACTGAGTTTTCTCACCAAAACTGCAAAACTGAGTTTTCCCGCTAAAACCGTAAAATCGAGTTTTCCGACTGAAAGCCCCAAAATCGAGTTTTTCCGCCAAAACCGCAAAAGGTGTTTTCCCGCCAGTGCCGTAAAACTCAATTTTCCCGCCAAAACCGCAAAAACCGAGTTTTCCCGCCAAAACCGCAAAAAAAATGAGTTTTCCCGCCAAAACCGCAAATGAGTTTTTCCGCCAAAACCGCAAAAAATGAGTTTTCCCGCCAAAACCGTAAAACTGAGTTTTTCCGCCAAAACCGAAAATTGAGTTTTCCCGCCAAAGACGAGAAACCGAGTTTTTCCCCCAAAACCGCAAAACCGAGTTTTTCCGCCAAAATCGAAAAATCGAGTTTTCCCGCCAAAATCGAAAAATCGAGTTTTCCCGTCAAAGCCGAAAACCGAGTTTTTTCCCAAAACCGTAAAAACGAGTTTTTCCATCAAAATCAAAAACGAGTTTTTCCGCCAAAACCGCAAAAGCGAGGTTTCCTGCCAAAACTGCTAAACTTCAGAATAAATAAGATAATACTTTGGGTACCCACGGGTAAACCTATACCATATTGGGTTTATTTTCTGGGTTTGGATTTCAACCCTGATGTTTCTGGGTTTTTGCAGGTTGGGTATAAACTGGGTTGGGTTATTTGTGGGTTGGGCTGGGCTGGGTTATTTTACCCTACGTTAACATCCCTAGTAATACCCTTCAATTGCATATAAATCCTCCACTTGCTCTTAAAACGTACACGAGGTAAACATTGACGCGTCCATTCGTGTCCATCTGCATCTTTCAAAATATATAATTCACTGGGAAAGTCACGAGTAACTAAGGCTAGCCTTCCGTCATAAGGTATCATCATCTTATACGACCGTCGAAAACTGGAATACTTTGGATAATTTATAGGACTAAAGCTTTCTGATTTGACATCAAAGCTCATTATTATATCATGATCATCAACTCTAGCTTGATAGTACAGAATCCCATTGAAGCAACGCCCATATCCTTCTTTAGTTGGGGAATGCACAGGGCAACGTCCTTTGGTTATTATTCTCCATGATTCTTGAGCTCCCAATGTAATAATCAGAGGCTCTACAGAACTACTTCCATAATATAAGCACAGTACTTTGTGTTTACCCTCCAATGGATCGTAACATAAATAAGATCTACGACTACAAAGCGAGATGGGGATGTGCTCTTCGGGATGTGGTAAGGTAAAAATCCTACGCAAGCTTGGGTTCCAAATCCGGAATCCATATAATAAAATCAAACCATGGACGCTCTCCGATCGCATATAATCATTATAAGCGTTTTTCATATGATAACGGTACACTGGAGAATAAGACCCTTCAGGGTTCTGGTTTTGAGGAAACGAGAAAACGAAGTGCTTCCCTTGTAGCGTGAAGGTGAGCAGAAGACGCGGTGATCGTGATGAGGACCGAGACGCGAAGGAGTTGATAAAACTCGGAAGTGTGGTGAAAGAAGACCAGAGCTTCGAGACGCATTGATATCTCACGATTGATTTGGCAGGAAGTCTTGAGAGTATCTCAAAGGTTAGATCAAGAGGAATATGGTTTGGTTGTGATCTATCATCTCTGGATTTCTCTCGTCTTCGTCTCTTCTTGTTCTTCTTAAAAACCCTCATTCTTTCTTTCCAGAGTTATATTCCCCCTTTTACTAGACTCAGTTATATGTAGGGTTAGTCGTGTATATATAATAACCTACGCGGCACGATATGTAATAATATATTGACAAATATATTACATATAATAATTATAGAAAACTATATAGTATATAACTATTTTGAAAGTCAGGTTCTTACTTATCGTTTTAACATTTACAAATATATTTTTTGTAAATTTTACAAATAATAATATTCTGTTGTGATAATTTACATTTCTTTATATTTCTTTCTCAAACTACATAAACAAAATATATATCAAACTAAAAATATAGATCATACATACTGTTACAGTATGCAGAACAACAAGTTTCTAATAACATCATAGTAATTACGACCACTGGATAGGGATATTCCTGAGAAGCAGTATGCAGAACAACAAGTTTCTAATGAATAAAATGATAAAAGAAACACAATGTTCTCCATCAAGAAAGAAAAGAAAAAAACAAGACCTGTAGCGTGTGAATGTAACAACGCTCGAACAAGAAGGGCTTCTGAGACCCTGCAAAGTGGTCATGACTTCCAAGTAAATGTAAATGCGTGTTTCCTATAGGGCAACGTCCTTTGGTTATTATTCTCCATGATTCTTGAGCTCCTAATGTAAGAACCCGTGGCTGGTCGGTATATTTCATTCTCAACATGAACAATACTTTGTGTTTACCTTCCAAAGGATCGTAGCCCAAATAAGAACAGTATCCCAAATAAGGCAAATCTTTAACCCAGATGGTTTGTTGGGGTTGTGGTAAGGTTAAAAGCCGTCTCAAGGTTGGGTTTCATACTACAAGATTCCTTATAAAATCAAGCCTTGGACGCTCTCGGATAGTGTAATACCAGAATATTTAGGGTTTGTCATCTGATAACTGTACTAGGGAGGATATGACCCGTGATTCTGGTTTTGAGGAAAGCAGAAAACGAAGTGCTTCTCTTATAGTGTGAAGGTGATCAGAAGACGTGGAGTCTGTGAAGAGGACCGAAACGCGAAGGAGTTGATAAAGCTCGAGAGTGTGGTGAAAGAAGACCAGAGCTTGGATACACAGAGAAATCTAGCGAACGATTTCGCAGGAAGTCTTGAGAGTATCTCCGAGGTTAGATCAAGAAGAATATGGTCTGGTTGTGATATATCATTATCATCATCTTGTGCGTCCATGTGGATCTCTCTTGTCTTCTTATCCCCTTGTTCCTCCATGGCCGATTGCTCTAACAATAAAAATGAGTAAGAACCCTACAATTCATTTCCCCTACTATGATTCCACTTTTTATATTTTAAAACCAAAATTAGAGCTTGACGCGTGGGAATTGGTGGGGAAAAAAATATATACCAAACTAATTGTACTAAATAAATATATTCAAAAACAATATTTTAAGATTTATGTATATATTGTTGGACCAATTAAACCAAATGGGTTTTAATTAATAATGCGAAAAACAAATGATTGGGCTTGTATATCTAATTATCTATACGCCCAAATAACAATGCTAAGTATGTGATGAGGAACATCTTTGGCATTGTTTAAACAGGTTGGAGAAAGAGGAACGTTTCCCACGCGCGTCGCTGCTGCCGTCTGGCCGGCTTGTCTCGGCGGGGGCGTAGACCCTGGGCCTTGGGTTTTGGATCTGGACTTTGGACAAAGTTAAGATTCATTTCTAAAAACATGAAATTTGTGTTATAAACGACGTATAGTTTATTTAAAAACGACACGAAGTTTATCTATTGAGATGGATCAGAACGAATCCACAAAGAGAGAAACTTGCGGAGAAAGCTGCTCAACGTTCTACTCCGAGATCCTTGAGAGATTTTCCAAAAACGTTTGCAACCGTTTCAAAAAACCGCTCCTCATCTCCTCTTTAAGTATTGCCTTTCATCCTCTTTCATTTCTCACTACCTTCACATCGAAAACCAACAGAGAAGGTCAATAGTTCGAGAGTATTTCGTATAGTTTATAATTCGATAGGGCATTCACGAGTGAAGTGTAAATCGTTTGTTATGGTTGTGTTTTGGGACTAGATAGTCGTACAGTCTCGTTTCATTACGTAACGAATATTTAAAGTTAAAGGAAAGAAATTATATCTCAACTACATATCCGCTTGCGTATCGTTTTTGTATTTATCTTTAGAATCGTCTATTTTTTTAACTTCGCTTTTAAAATTGTTTATGTCAATATGGTTTTCTGGCTTCTACATATATTTGTTCATTTTTATGGTAGTCTCGATATATTACTGAGAAAATTATATGAGGAAACATAGAAGATCTATAGAAAATGCTATTACATAGGAAGATAAAATGGGTATTTAACTCTCCTTCACCAAAGAGTTTTACGGGAGGATCAAGCACTTCCTGACTCTCAAGTGAAGGTAATATTACTAGAGACAATTACCAACTGTTTTCAAATTATAACTATTTCAACGTTGGTATCAAATCCGATTTCTATCATATTTTTTAAACAACGGTATTAAAATGTCAAATGAAGTTCTTTACGGATTTTTTTCTCATTTATTATTCCTATATTTTTCCTGTTATATCTATCGTGGTTTATCGTTTTACTGTCGAGTACTCGTTGTAACCGCATAAGTCTATATTGAACTTCTACTACTTAAGTTGGTGTTTTAAAAAAAAAAAAGATAAGGCGACCGCCATTTTCTTAAGCTAATAAGGATGGCCATTGGCCGTTGATGGCAACTTGTAAATTCGTTTTTTACCCTTCTTATTTTGTTATTTAAAGGAAAAGTTCATGAACATGATAAACTCTATCGTTCCACGTATGTCCCACGAAGGATAAAACGTCACGATACGTAATTTAGAGTTCCCGCAAATATCGGGTCAAGGTTTTTTTATATTAACACCTTCTTATTTTGTTATTTAAAGGAAAAGGTCATAAACATGATAAGTATTAACCGTGGAGTCCACGTATGTCCCACGAAAGATAAAACGTCACAATACCAATACGTCACGGTTTAGTCAGTTTCCATGCCGTGACACAAAATAATATTTGAAATTTAATCCCCGCAGATATCGGAAGAAGTTTTTTTTATATAACCCCTTTCGTCTTGCTCATAACAAACAAGAGAAGGTTAATTAACAGAACAGCGAGCGACAACATAGAAAAAGTTGCATTTTTTTTTCTTAGTTCTTCTTTTTCGTCTTCGATCTGAAACTTTTAGACTTTTTTTTTTTTTTGGTAAAAAACTTTTAGACTTGTTATGGAGAAAATGGTGGATCCGCATCCGGTGGGCTTCAGATTCCATCCGACCGACGAGGAGATCATTGGCTATTACCTCAGGGAAAAAAATATGGATAGCTTCGATCCTTGGGAGTTACCTTGTAAGTCTTACCGACTACTTCACTGTTGTATTGAAACATCGGCTAGTTTTTTTTTTTTTTTTTTTTTGCTAAGTTAGTTTTTGTTTATTTGCTTGTTGTTATTTATTTCTCAGCCCACTCGAGTTCAATAAGGAAGGACGATGTTTGGTATTTCTTCGCTCGTAAAGACAACAAATATGTGCACACAAAAAAAAAAGTAAAGACGACAAATATAACAGAGGAACCCCTTTTTTCAAAAAAAGAAGACAAATATAACAGAGGAGGGAGACAGAGCAGGAAAAAGAGTTCTGGTTTTTGGAAGAAGACCGGAGTTACTGTTAACATGATCAACCCAACAGTCCAACAGCCCATGACAAGAAAGAAGAAGAATTGAGCCATCAACAACGCAAGCCCACAACTCAGCTCCAGACACCAACAGCTAGCAACAGCTCAGCCTTCGCTGAAAACAAGCAGAGTATGGATTCAACAATTAAGTTGGAGGACATTTTGGTCTCCTTGCAGAAAACGACATTTAAACTCTCTGAGTAGAAAGTTCCTTAATATATTCCATTAGGTTAAGCTTGTCCTCTCTGTATAAATAACAAAGGATGTACAAGTTCTTAAGTATAAAAAGAAAAAAAAAATTCTTAAGTAATAAAAATGGAGTTTAAGCTTTGAGTATATCTTCTGTTTCTATTCTCTGTTTACCTTTTGCTTTCAGTTACAACGGATATCATGCGAAAGAGAGAGGGACTCGAGAGAAGATTGGTGAGAAAAGGGTTATAAATGGTGTTTCACTACAACCAAACAGCGGCTTTTACCACCTGAGCCGAAGTGGTATATTGTACATTGTTGGCATATTTAATATTTAACGGACTATATACACGTAAGTTCTCTTCTACAAATTCACCTAATCAGTTACCTAACTAAGACAAGGAGATGAACTGCATATAGTCAGTCCTAGTCCCATGGTTTGACAAAATCAAAGTTGGGGTTTTTGCCAAAACTAACCCACAACTTGATTTTAATCCCAAACCTATACTCAAACTTGAATCAAATGCAAAACTAACCTAAAAGCCTAGTGAAATTACAGCTCAGCCCCTTGTGACCAAACAAAAAAACAGAAGCCATTTTTACGAATATAGCCCCAGTAAATCGTCTGAGTCGTCTGAGATGTTGGAAGTCGTCTGGACGACTGAAGTGTAAGTCGTCTGGTACCAGTTTACTTTAAAAATAATTTATAAATCTTGTAAAAAAATATTTTGATGCTTAAAAAATAAAAATCAAGTAATTATAAACAGTTTTAACTGATATAAATTAAGATATGATAAAATTGATTTGTTTTGAAGATAGATGAGTGGAAGTAGTGAATCATGAAATACTTTGGTTTAGGAGTTTGGCAAACATATGTTGTAGTATTGTATGTATTGTTAGGGTTAGATTTTGGAAAACTAAAATGTTTTTTTCAAAAATTAGTTTTCACTTATATGTGTTTATTTCTGTGTATAGTAAACACTTTTCAAGTTTGATTTAGTTTTATGAAGTGTTTAATTAGATAATTAAGTTTAGGGGTTATGTTTAGGGTGTGGACGACTTATATTTCAGTCGTCTGTTGAATAATTTACCCGGACGACGTATATTTCAGTCGTCCAGACGACTTACTTGTAAGTCGTCTGGAAAGTTTCAGTCGTCTGTTGAATAATTTACCCGGACGACGTATATTTCAGTCGTCCAGACGACTTACTTGTAAGTCGTCTGGAAAGTCTTCTATTTTAGTTTCCCGCTAAAAATATTTAATTTCCCGCTAAAAATATTAAACTCTTCTGGACGACTTACATGTAAGTCGTCTGTTTTAATTTCTTCACCAGACGACTGAAATGTAAGTCGTCCAGGAAGTCGTCTGAGTCAAAAATATTTAATCTAATTGGATTTTTTGTCTCCCTATATAAAGAAAAATTTACACATTCTCTCTCCTCCTCTCAAATGGCTGCAACAAAAATGTAATGTTCATCATTCTAAAACTCTCCAACCTCTCTCTAATCTCTTTGACTTGAAAACACCAAACTTTATATAAATTTTTCAGTTTTGTCTCATGTATTTCTTACTAATCTATCTCTTTTGCAGGTTTTTAATCAAGTGATACTCATCTTCCACTAATTTAGAGGTAGATCTATTAATTTTAGATATGTATTTTTGTGTGTTCTATAAATGTAGATTTATCTAATCTTCCACTCATTTTCTCTATTTTTAAGTCATTTGAACGTTTTTGGATATGCAGGTTTTTCAGATCTGGATTTGATGTGCAGGTTTTTCAGATCTGGAAGACTTCTGGGACGACTTACCTGTTAGTCGTCTGGAAGTCGTCTGGAAGTCGTCTGGAAGTTGTCTGGACTTTCTAAAAGTCGTCTGGACTTCCTGTAAAGTCGTCTGGAAGTCGTCTGAACTTCCTAAAAGTCTTCTGGCAAAGTCGTCTGAACTTCCTGGAAGTCGTCTGGACTTCTTAGAAGTCGTCTGGACTTCTTAAAAGTTGTCTGGTCTTGTCTACTCAAGTGGAATCCAAGCTTGTCTTTGTAGATGAATGATCTATAATAGTTTTGTTTGTGGTCTGTTTTGTGAATTGCATGTATACTCTTTTAGTTGTGAATTTTTTGTAAAATCAGTAATAATGTTTTCCAAGATGTATTAAATGTGCTAACAATGTGTTTACACATTTACAAATCAATGAAATAATAGACTTCAGTAGCCTTTTTCTTATCTTTGGATCTCTCATATGCAATAATAAACTCCAATGGCCTTTTTCTCATCATAATAAACAAGAATGTTGGTAAGAGATGGAAACAAACAATAGTAACTAGTCAAAGCATATCATATTTTTTATAAGTTTGCATTGAAAAACTTAGTCAAATTTAGTAAAACTAAGGAAGAGAACATATTTTGTAAATATGAGTTTTACATATCTTGAAGTTACTTATCACTCTTAAAAATACAAGTTATTCAAAAACTAATGTAGAAGACTTAAAAACTAGTGGAGAAGACGCGGACGACTTCAATCTAAGTTGTCTAGACGACTAAACTATATGTCGTCTGGTCAACGCAGAGGTTATTTTTGCAATTGACTTTGAAATCTGTTATTTCGGACGACTGAAAGTTAAGTCGTCTACTATTGTTTGGTTAAAAAAAAACTCCAAAAAAGCTAGACGACTTACATTTCAGTCGTCAGAGGTTAGTTTTGCATTTGACTGGATTATTTCAGAAGTTTGACTTTTTGGACGACTTACATTTCAGTCGTCTAGTGAAAATTAAAATAATAATATTTTTTTAAAAGTAGACGACTTAAAGTTAAGTCGTCATAGGTTAGTTTTGCAATTGAAAAAAAAAACTTCAAGATTTAATTATATACAGACGACTTATAATTCAGTCGTCCACGAGACGACTGAAATGTAAGTCGTCCAGGATTTACGAGGTTTGACCAGAATCTCGGAAAAAAGTCCTGGACGACTTACAATTAAGTCGTCTGGTGGACGACTGAATTATAAGTCGTCTGTGTATAATTAAATCTTGAAGTTTTTTTTTTCAATTGCAAAACTAACCTATGACGACTTAACTTTAAGTCGTCTACTTTTAAAAAATATTATTATTTTAATTTTTGCCAGACGACTGAAATGTAAGTCGTCTGGGGAAGTCAAACTTCTGAAATTATCCAGTCAAATGCAAAAGTAACCTATGACGACTGAAATGTAAGTCGTCTAGGTTCTTTCGAATTTTTTTTGAAACCAAACAATAGTAGACGACTTAACTTTCAGTCGTCTCAGGTTACAGATTTCAAAGTCAATTGCAAAAATAACCTCTGCGTTGACCAGACGACTTCCAGGTAAGTCGTCTACAGCCAGACGACTGAAAGGTAAGTCGTCTACAGCCAGACGACTTCCCAAGTAAGTCGTCTGACGAACAGATCTGGAAAAAAACTCGATGTCATACCTTAAATTGGTGAGATAAGTTCCTTAGCATACATAAGGCTTCTCCAAGCCCACAGAATCACAAACGAAAGTCACCCACCCATAATCGTTAGCTTCTATGACTCTATGAACCATAAAAATTTTAGAATCAAAATCTTGGGTTTTTTTAGCTCATTGTTGAGAGAAAGTGAGAGATATGTTGTGTTTAGTTCACAAGAATGGAAAAAGAAGAAGGGTAAATCGATTTTGGGAGCATTAAGAGCTTCAAATTGGTTGTTCATGGTGGTTGTGGTATTGATGACAATGACAATCTTGTAATTACTTGAAGATGATGAGGGTGAGAGAGTAAAAATGTCATTTTCGAAAAAAAAAGAAAAAAAAAATTGATGGCATTTTCGTAAATTATTTGAACTTGTGGGGTGAATAGGGCAAAACCAATTTTCAAAAAAAAGGGAGGTTAGTTTTGTGTTTGACTTTAAGTTGTAGGTCAATTTTGCAAAAATCCCATCAAAGTTTCTGGTTTAGTTAACCATGCTTATTCCTTTTTATGTTTTGTTAAGGTTAATTATATTTCAAAAATCAAACGAACTTTACAGACTACGGATCAAATTATGTCACATGTTTCTTCTTCTCATACGTACACAGCTGATAATTAACCATCTAGCTTAATATTGTGTATTCTCCATATCTTCAACTAACTTCTTCATACAATTGTTTCTAAGATAAAGCCGCTACCATCTATTGTACACGCATGTAATTAATAGTTTGCATAGGCAGAACAAATCAAGGAACGGTCAAATCATTAATTAAATATCACAAGTAAAACGAAAACATAAGAGAATCATTTAGTGTCATAAAATTTAAGTGTCATTGAGAAGAAAAGAAAAGGTGCAACAGCGAATGAAGCGCTGATTTAGAAGGACACAAGAGTCCCAGTGTGGTTTGGGAAAACACTAATATTGTATATACCGATGTTGCTACAAAGTCCATAACGACCTCTAAAGTCACCACCCACAATTCCTTCAAACAAAACTTCTCTCATAATGTTTCTCCTCGGATTTAAATATAGAATATAAAGCGATTCATTCTCGGTAGAGGTAAAAACAAGCTCACCAGCAGCAGTAACACCGTTTAAACATAGACCAGCAAGTATATGAAGACAGCATTCTTCATGCAACCATTCGTCTCCAGTTGAATCATTCAAAATATATAGATCAACGTTAGGGTCATATGTCCTTTTATGAACTAAGGCTAGCCTTCCCTCATAAAGTATCATATGACACGGCATTTTATAAAAACCTTCCAGAATTTTGATAAGATTGAAGTTTTCATATTTGACATCAAAGCTCATTATTATACGATGACCATCAGTATCAAAAGCTTCGTAATACAGAATCCGATTGAAGCATCGCCCATATCCTCCTATACTTGAGAAATGCATCGGGCAACGTCCTTTGGTTATTATTCTCCATGATTCTTGAGCTCCCAATGTAAGAACCCGTGGCTGGTCGGTATATTCATTTCTCGACATGAACAATACTTTGTGTTTACCTTCCAAAGGATCGTAGCCCAAATAAGAACGGTATCCCGAACAAGGCGAACCTTTAACCGAGATTGTTTCTTGGGGTTGTGGTAAGGTTAAAACCCTTCTCAAGGTTGGGGGTTCCATACTACAAGATCCTTTAATAAAATCAAGCCCTGGACGCTCTCGGATAGTGTAATAACCGAATATTTTGGGGTTGTCATCTGATAACTGTGGTACGGAGGATATGACCCGTCTCCATTCTGGTTTTGAGGAAAGGAGAAAACGAAGTGCTTCTCTAGAAGTGTGTGCTTCTCTAGATGTGTGAAGGTGAGCAGAAGACGCGGAGGCTGTGAAGAGGACCGAGACGCGAAGGAGGTGATAAAACTCGGAAGTGTGATGAAAGAAGACCAGAGCTTGGATACACAAAGAAATCTTGCGATCGATTTCGCAGGAAGTCTTGAGAGTACATCCAAGGTTAGATCAAGAGGAATATTGTCTACTTGACATCTATCCTCCTTATCATCTTGTGTTACTCTATGGATCTCTTTTGTCTTCTTATCCTCTTGTTCTTCCATGGCCGATTGCTCAACAATGAAAAGATTAAAAACCCTAATTCCTTCCTCCAAATATATATCCCACTTTTGTATTTTAAAACTAAAATTAAAATAAGTAATATTTTAGTTAAAAGTATTTCAAACTACTTTTTTCTATTTTCTTACTTGTTTATATTTTATGTCAAAAGAATATTTTTTTGTAAATATTTACTCATATTTAGTTATGCATAGCCAAAGTACTACGTTTTCTATTGTTTTGTTGATGTAGTTATAAAAGGATGGGAATTATGTTGTATTTCAATCAAGTTAATTGATATTAAAGAAAATTTTAAGCATATTTCTATATTTCTCTTCAAAATATTTTAATAGCTATTTTATTCTAATATATTTGGAAAGTAACATTTACATATAAAAACATTTACAAATAGAGGGAAAATTAACATTTGTTTATATATAGAAAATAATGTTTTATATTCTAAAAGAATAAACTGGATATTATTTCATTTTTGTAGAATTTCTCTATTTAAAATATATATAAATGGCCCGAAGATGATATGAGGTTAAAAACAAATTGTTGACAGTCCGATACATGATACACTGGCTGTGAAAAAAAAGACTAGGAATTTGATTGGTAGATGATGTAGATTTAACCTTTTAGCTTTAGAATTTACGCCGTAAATTTTATGACTATAAATGTAGATTTAATTCTTGAAAATTTGTTTTTGAAACACTAAATAAAATCTGTACAAAAATGAATTTATAAAACCAACTTATTTCATTTTAAAATTTGGGTCATAGCTTTAGATTTTAAACTAAAGCATGATTTGATAACTAAATTAGTTGTCAAAAAAAAAAAAAAAACTGTGCAAAGCACTTATATCACCTACCAATCATCATAAAATATTTATACAAACGATTAAAAATGCCAACGTAACACCGGCCGACATTTTAAATTATTTGTAGTTTGTGAGATTCGAACCGGTTCCTCTTTACTTAACCAAAAAGAAAAGAAGAAAAACAATATAGATCGTATCGAAAGAAGAAGAAGAAGAATCAAAGCATGAGTGGGCATGAAGAGAATCACGATGGCAGCCGGATCTCCACTCCCGCCTCCTCGGATCCCAAAGCTGCTCCTCACTCCTCCGACTACGCTCCTTACCCTAAGCTCGATCCCAACGACGTCACTCCTCCTCCTCCAATCTCCGGCGGTACCGCCACCACCATGCCGCCGGAGTTCAATCCTTACGTCTCTCCTTCCCCTGTCCCCAAGAGTAAGTTACTTTGCATCACCAGATCTCGCATCCCATCGAATCTATGTTTAATTGATTGATTGAGTGATTGGGGGGCAGATACGATGGACTCTGTGAAGGATACGCTCGGGAAATGGGGGAAGATGGCTGCTGACGCCACCAAGAAGGCTCAAGATCTCTCCGGAAACGTTTGGCAGCACTGTAAGCTCCCTCATGAATCTAGTCTATGCTTGTTTGACTGGATATGAGGAACTAATGTTGTATAGATATGGATATTATATGATTTTGTTCCTTGTGTTCTCAGTGAAAACAGGTCCAAGTGTGGCTGATGCTGCTGTTTCGCGTATTGCTCAGGGGACGAAGATACTTGCGGAAGGTGGATATGAGAAGGTCTTCAAGCAGACGTTTGAGTGCTTTCCCGATGAGCAGCTTCGCAAGACCTACGCTTGCTACTTGTCTACATCTGCTGGTCCTGTGATGGGTGTTATGTATCTTTCCACGCACAAGCTTGCGTTCTGTAGTGACAATCCTCTTTCCTACAAAGAAGGTGATCAGACCAAGTGGAGTTATTACGAGGTGCTTTTTGGTCTTTTTCTTGCTTTTTGATTCTATAACAAAGTTTCTTGTCATTTTTAATTAAATCTTATAGGATTCCTGATAAAACTAGAGGAGAGATTGAATATAAGGTTTAAGGGCTGTCAAACCCCCAAAGATGAGCTGAAACACCATCCAACCAAGCTGTGAACTTGTTTATAAAATGATCTCTGCATGCTTGTTTTATCAACCAAAACAGATTTTTGAGAACCTTAGACTCTATTATTTCTCATCATTCTTAGTGGAGTCTGTGAGTGATGATTTTTATCTGATATTGGATAGGTGGTACTTCCGGTGAACCAGCTGAAGGCAGTGAACCCGTCAACAAGCAGAGTGAACACATCTGAGAAGTATATACAGGTGATTTCTGTCGACAACCACGAGTTCTGGTTTATGGGGTTTGTGACTTATGATAGCGCCGTGAAGAGCCTTCAGGAAGCTGTGCAGTCGCATGCTCCATGAGGGTCCACCGGTGTTAGTTGTATTGTGCATTACATATATGGAACAGTGTGCGTGGCGTGTACTTGATACCATTTCACTTTGTGTTGTACATTTTACTCTCCTGGTGATACCATAAAACATTGCTTCTGCTCATTTGCTTTTGTATGATTAAATTATTGTTTATTTACAAAATAAACCTACTGAATCTTTTTATCTAGTTGGATTAAATAAACCCATTGAATCTTTATCTAGTTCGATTTATATCAGTGATGGTTCTTGATATTAAGGCAATAATGATGTTTTTTCGCCAATGGCAAATTTGTGCAACACTTCTCATAAGAACAGGAATAATGCATGATACAGGCAAGATAGCTCAATAGTGAACAAAGATCTTTCTCGTGACTGGTAATTGGACCTTATTGTAAATATAATAAATTACGGGGTGAAATGTTTGAGCCTGTTAAAGAGTGAGGACTTTCTGTGTTATTTATCAATACTTTCCACAGCCTCCTTAGGGCTTGTATAAAAAGGGGGCCGCCGCTTCAGGAGCAGAGCAACATCAACAACAAGTACTTGATACACATTCTTATTTTTTCTGTTTCATGTTTCTGGTTTTGCAATATAGACGCTATAGTTCCCAATGATCGAATAACCTTACTTTATAGTTTCAGCCTTGTCTGAATATATCAGTGTAGAACAAAACTCAGTTTGTCTGAGGGAACTAGATTCGTCTATGTTTGTTTTTCTTCATTTTTACATAGTTTGAGTTTTTAGTTTCACAATCTGGTTCTTTCCTTTTTCTTTTTGGTTTGGTACTCAATGATGATTCGAGAAAATCTCTATAACAAGTTTCAGCCTTGTCTGAGCTAATCAATGTTGATAAGTTCTTCGATTCTGAGGGAAAACTCATATATATATATTTTTTTTATCAATGTTGATAATCAGCGTTATTTGGTTAAAATATGATTTTTGTGTCCCAACAAATTTCGGCTCAAGCAAGTGTTTTTAGTTGTTTATTATTATGGATTGATGAATCAAATCATGATTGCTGAGTGAAGTCGTCTCCTCTGTCTTGAGAAACAGATGGCTAGAAGTCTCTCAACGATGGTAGATCCATTTACATTTAAATAAACATTTGGAATACTGAACCACTTAGCGGTTTCTTGTATCTCTGAGCCATAAAGGAACCTTGGAAGATGACCTCATTAAAGGCCAAAACGGCTGATGCTCATACATTAGCGGTCATGACGATATCTGGTGCTCTACACAACCTGAATCCCGACACTACACAGTTGACTGTATTCAGAACAGATGGACTTTTGTCTTTTGCTGGGCTTAGTCGATCTTTGTTATTGGGCCAGAATGATAATCGTCTCCTACTTTTTTTCTTAATAATGATTCCCTTTTCACTTAATTTGCAAAAGCTTCCGTTAAGTATGTTTAATGGAGAGTTTTTAAAGGTGGATTTCATAATGGAATATAAAAATCTATTTCTTAACTTTTAATTAAAAAACTAAGAATTCTACTCTAAGAATTTTTCATTAAACATGCTATTAGTTTTCAGCTATAGGATAAGCCACGAAACGCAAACCTCCACTATGCATTATATCTCGAAATTCGGTTGAATCAAACAAGTTCAATGTATTGAGAACTATTGAACTATAATGAACGTATGGTGTGAGATTTGGACTACAGTGACAAATTAGCTAATATTTAAGATATCTGAAGTTACTCAACGCCATAGCTCCTTGTCGTCTTATTATTAGCTCACCAACAAACTACGTAGGTCGTTTGGATTTTCATATTAAAGTTGTTAGCATATAAACTGTGACCCATGCATGCCTACCTAACTTTAAGATTTAGCATTTGGAATTATTCTTGTGTTAAATGAACATAGTCAATATTGCAATATCTAGATATTTGATGGGTTGTCTGTCCATCTCCGTCTAATTTCTGCTTTGAAGTGTTTTATTTGAAATATATCTACATTAGGTATGTGTTTTGAAAAACGTTTTGTCATAAATCATTGCATGCATGCCCACTATATCATGTCATGTCCAAATAGTAAATACTCAAATATTTGATCCATAATACATAAACATGACTCTTTTTTTTTTGATCAAAAACATGACTTTTATCATTGTTCGGCTAACATATATGAGCTTAGATCGAAATAATTTCTCAATATACTGGTTGTAATTATAAAATTTATTATAACTAGAGATTTTGTCCGGGCTACGCCCGGGTTTATACAAAAATCATTATATTTAATATGTATTAAGAAATTTCCTAAACCTTAGTAAATATCCAAAAAATTAAGCACTTGGTTTTAGCCAATTATGTGACTAATTTTTCTTGGGGAGCACGTCAATAAATATAAAAACACAAAAGATAAGTAACCGATGCCTTTCCCTTCGCATGATTAATGACGCAAGAATGATCTGGTGACTCTATTAACACGTACTCTATGTCCTTTCAATTAAACATATATAAATATTTTCTAAAGGAACATATTGTTTTCCGTTATTTAATGAAACTTATTTTAAAAAGAGTATCACTAATTAATAAATTGAGTTCCTGCCAAAAAACTGTAAAGTAAATGTTTTTTTGTCTTGATCAGATTCCCGAAGTGTGTATTTAGTCCGGTGGTAGAGCATCCTTTGTATATGCTCATTATTCAGGGTTCGACCCCTGGCACCAATATTTTTTGTGTTCGGCAAATAATCATTTTTGGATTCTAGCAAGAGTTGAAGTAATTAGTCGTTTAGTGATTTAATAGTGTAATGATGATTACTTACGTAGTATTCGTAGTTTTAATATCAAATATAATTAAATAAGAGAATTTGTACCTTTCTTATTTTTTAAATCATATATGTTATAATAGAGAAAGTCTACTCTAAAGTTTACTATAAATCATGTATAAAGATTCAATTATCTCAGTTCCCTAATTTTTATTACATACAAATAAGAGATAATTTTATAAATATATATGGAAGAAATATATAAAAGTAAAATAATTTTTTCAAGTTTTTATTTGTCCCTTACTATTTTAAAATAAACAACATAATTATAACTAAAAATAAAAATACTGTATAAATTTTAGCAACTTAAAAAAGGTCAAACCTCAACATAAACAAATGAACCAACGAAGCAAAAATTATCCAAATAGAAAATACGATATATAAATAATGTCAACACAAAAACTGAAGCAAACAAACCAAATCATAATATTTCAACAAAGAAAAAACAAAACCAGAAGCAAAAGAACAAACAGATAGTCGTTCTTCAAACACAACCCAAGTACACAAAACATATTAGCCACTTTTTGCACGCTTAGCATCATCTGACACAATCATATCAGCACCTCTTTTCACCCCCTCATCTGCAGTAGGAGAGACAACCACGTCGGCGGCTAAATCGTATCCAAGTGCTGGAACCTCGAGAGGGAGTACCTTGGTGACAGTCAAAGCTTGAGTCTTGCCTTCCAAGTTGTGCTTTGATATCTTGATAACGAACGTGCGTTTCTGTCCGATGGTGTCAATAAGGACTTGAGGCACCGGGACTACATGATCATCTCCTGATCCCTCATTAGCCTATATAAATTTAAAAAATTGTTAGAACACAACCAAAAATTGAACGATGGACAGGTATGTGATTACCTCATAGTAACTCTCAACCAATACAGATGCTTTCTTCCCAGTTAACTCAAACCCAGCGTCACCGAGAAGTACAAAGCTCGCATGATCATTGTTGTCATAGACAGATAGCTTGCTGAGATACCTGTTTCAAATGCACATTAATAATGGACGTTGGTGGTGTATATGACACAAAAAAATATAATTACAATTCTTACTCTGCAGCACCAGTAATCCCAGTCTTTCCACACTTCCTACACATAAGCGTGGTAGGTCCTTTAGTAGCTTTAGTCTTGCATCCACCACAAGCAATGTAGTACCAAGCTGAGCCACGCACAACATCATCAATGGTGGCCGTACACTCGAACCAAGCAACCTATAATATTACAACAGTGAAGATACTCAATAACAAATCTAATTCCAATGCAAGTATGAAAGCATGAGATGTCGTACCTTCGCTCCTTCCTGCTTCATGTAAGTGAGTAGCTCACCTATTGTAGCTGTCTCAGCCTTGGTGACAATCTCAGCATTAACTCTATTAGCAACTTCCGAGTTTGATTCAAGCCTAGAAACGTTCAAAAAATAAAATAAGCAACACAGTCGGTAGATTAACGTAAACGGTTAAATATAAAGATGAATACATACCAAGCCAGATACTCCCTGGTTTGATGAACATCCGTATCAAAAAAAACCCGTGAAGATGATAGAGATGACAGAGACAAAGCACCTGTAGCATAACCAATTTTCATACCCAAAAAATAACAAATTAATCAAACAATCTAGCCATAAAACAGCCCTTCTCAACACCTAATACTACTGTGATTCCCACGCAACTTACTAACATCTATGTACCACAACAATCGTTAGATAATACGAACCTCCTAATCGCTTAGGATTCACAGTTGTCACCATGATAACACTCGGAGGTTTTCCAAGCGATCTAAACTTCTCGCAAAAGGCTGTTGCTACCTTGTCCCATATGTAGAGCTTCATCACAGGACCACTGCATCGAAGAGAACACATTTATTAAACAAAGAAGTATACGTCTAGAGCATAAAACTTAGATGACTCACTCATGTGTCTGAACATGAACCAAAATTCGCCGATCAGAAGCTATCTCAACTTCATCAAGCACAAAACTCTCGTTAAGAGCCTGCTCATTCACCAATTTGATATGACCAATAAAATCTGCGATAAAAACATAACTTAATAAACAATCAAGAGATATCTGATCAACATAAACAGATAGACTGAGCACAGATCATAAAATATAAGAGATCTTACCATACAGATCCCCTTTGAGGTCACAGGCCGCTTCGAACTGTTCATAACCATGGAAACGAAAACGGTCTTCAGGAAACCAAGTCGAAGTGTCTGTGAGATCGGAGATGACAGACTTCCATGAGAACGCAATGGTCACGTCTGGATCAGCAACCCGGTACACCTTCTTGGTCTTAGAACCAAAAAAATTGGTAAGTCTGTAGGTGGAACCGGGCTTCATGTGTCGTAGATAAGTGTCCATCCTTGATGGTGGGATGAATCCCTGAATCACAGTGCCCTGTTTAGAACGAACAAATCAGGATTGTTAGTAATCTGTGTCGCAACATAAACAATAAAAAAAAAGAGAGAGGATGTCGGAACAAACCTCTGCGTCAACCAGAAGCATCTCTAGACCCATAAGTATCTTCGAGAATGCGTGTTTTGCCTCCCAAAAATGGATCAGACGAAATCTTAACTCGTCTTCTTGTGGTCCAAACGTCACATCTTTGAAGAACACGACGCGATCGCTGTTGCTGGAGGGGACATCGGAGCAGACAACTGCCTTGCCGTTACGTTTTGTCGAAGAGGAATCACCGGAGACACCGGATTGGCCAATAGGTTTCATCGATGCGGCGGAGGGGATCGTCGGTGCGACGGAGGGGATCGTCGGTGCGGCGGAGATTTTCATCGCCGCGGCGGAGGGTTTCATCGATGCGGCGGAGGGTTTGACCGGTGCGGCGGAGGAGACATCGTCCTTCCCGTTAGGTTTCTTGGAGATAAGATCGCCGGATGCGGAGTTTTTGCTGTTGGAATTCATCGGGAGAGAAGATAGTTTTGCGGGGAATCAAACTGGTGGAATGATCGGGGTTATAAAAGAAATCAGAGTGAGGGATGCGAAAGGGATCCATTAATGGAGGTTAATGAGGATTTTATGAAGGAGTGAATGAACAGACGAAACCGATAAAGGGAAGAAGTGGGAAGGACGAAAGGGATGAGATATTTGTCTGCGCAAGGGAGAATGAAGTTAGGGTTCGTCGAGGTTCGTCGAGGCACGATGCAGTCTGCGCAAGAGAAATAAGGCTAGGGTTCGTGGAGGCTCGATACGGTGTTCTCCGTTTGGCCAAGCTTATGGGCTTATGGGCCAGGTACATAACAAAAATAAAACATAACGAAGCCCATCGTAATGAAGCCCAACGAAGCACAGACGTGGAAGAAAGATGCAACGGGATTGGCTGATTATTTCATCCGACGTGGACGTCTGAGCGCTGAGCGTATTCCCCTTTTACTTATTAGATATGAAAGCATGAGATGTCGTACCTTCGCTCCTTCCTGCTTCATGTAAGTGAGTAGCTCACCTATTGTAGCTGTCTCAGCCTTGGTGACAATCTCAGCATTAACTCTATTAGCAACTTCCGAGTTTGATTCAAGCCTAGAAACGTTCAAAAAATAAAATAAGCAACACAGTCGGTAGATTAACGTAAACGGTTAAATATAAAGATGAATACATACCAAGCCAGATACTCCCTGGTTTGATGAACATCCGTATCAAAAAAAACCCGTGAAGATGATAGAGATGACAGAGACAAAGCACCTGTAGCATAACCAATTTTCATACCCAAAAAATAACAAATTAATCAAACAATCTAGCCATAAAACAGCCCTTCTCAACACCTAATACTACTGTGATTCCCACGCAACTTACTAACATCTATGTACCACAACAATCGTTAGATAATACGAACCTCCTAATCGCTTAGGATTCACAGTTGTCACCATGATAACACTCGGAGGTTTTCCAAGCGATCTAAACTTCTCGCAAAAGGCTGTTGCTACCTTGTCCCATATGTAGAGCTTCATCACAGGACCACTGCATCGAAGAGAACACATTTATTAAACAAAGAAGTATACGTCTAGAGCATAAAACTTAGATGACTCACTCATGTGTCTGAACATGAACCAAAATTCGCCGATCAGAAGCTATCTCAACTTCATCAAGCACAAAACTCTCGTTAAGAGCCTGCTCATTCACCAATTTGATATGACCAATAAAATCTGCGATAAAAACATAACTTAATAAACAATCAAGAGATATCTGATCAACATAAACAGATAGACTGAGCACAGATCATAAAATATAAGAGATCTTACCATACAGATCCCCTTTGAGGTCACAGGCCGCTTCGAACTGTTCATAACCATGGAAACGAAAACGGTCTTCAGGAAACCAAGTCGAAGTGTCTGTGAGATCGGAGATGACAGACTTCCATGAGAACGCAATGGTCACGTCTGGATCAGCAACCCGGTACACCTCCTTCACAAAACTCTCGTTAAGAGCCTGCTCATTCACCAATTTGATATGACCAATAAAATCTGCGATAAAAACATAACTTAATAAACAATCAAGAGATATCTGATCAACATAAACAGATAGACTGAGCACAGATCATAAAATATAAGAGATCTTACCATACAGATCCCCTTTGAGGTCACAGGCCGCTTCGAACTGTTCATAACCATGGAAACGAAAACGGTCTTCAGGAAACCAAGTCGAAGTGTCTGTGAGATCGGAGATGACAGACTTCCATGAGAACGCAATGGTCACGTCTGGATCAGCAACCCGGTACACCTTCTTGGTCTTAGAACCAAAAAAATTGGTAAGTCTGTAGGTGGAACCGGGCTTCATGTGTCGTAGATAAGTGTCCATCCTTGATGGTGGGATGAATCCCTGAATCACAGTGCCCTGTTTAGAACGAACAAATCAGGATTGTTAGTAATCTGTGTCGCAACATAAACAATAAAAAAAAAGAGAGAGGATGTCGGAACAAACCTCTGCGTCAACCAGAAGCATCTCTAGACCCATAAGTATATTTTTAATGCGTGTTTTGCCTCCCAAAAATGGATCAGACGAAATCTTAACTCGTCTTCTTGTGGTCCAAACGTCACATCTTTGAAGAACACGACGCGATCGCTGTTGCTGGAGGGGACATCGGAGCAGACAACTGCCTTGCCGTTACGTTTTGTCGAAGAGGAATCACCGGAGACACCGGATTGGCCAATAGGTTTCATCGATGCGGCGGAGGGGATCGTCGGTGCGACGGAGGGGATCGTCGGTGCGGCGGAGATTTTCATCGCCGCGGCGGAGGGTTTCATCGATGCGGCGGAGGGTTTGACCGGTGCGGCGGAGGAGACATCGTCCTTCCCGTTAGGTTTCTTGGAGATAAGATCGCCGGATGCGGAGTTTTTGCTGTTGGAATTCATCGGGAGAGAAGATAGTTTTGCGGGGAATCAAACTGGTGGAATGATCGGGGTTATAAAAGAAATCAGAGTGAGGGATGCGAAAGGGATCCATTAATGGAGGTTAATGAGGATTTTATGAAGGAGTGAATGAACAGACGAAACCGATAAAGGGAAGAAGTGGGAAGGACGAAAGGGATGAGATATTTGTCTGCGCAAGGGAGAATGAAGTTAGGGTTCGTCGAGGTTCGTCGAGGCACGATGCAGTCTGCGCAAGAGAAATAAGGCTAGGGTTCGTGGAGGCTCGATACGGTGTTCTCCGTTTGGCCAAGCTTATGGGCTTATGGGCCAGGTACATAACAAAAATAAAACATAACGAAGCCCATCGTAATGAAGCCCAACGAAGCACAGACGTGGAAGAAAGATGCAACGGGATTGGCTGATTATTTCATCCGACGTGGACGTCTGAGCGCTGAGCGTATTCCCCTTTTACTTATTAGATGATATGTGAGATAATTTTCGTGGGATCACAATTTTCATTGGTTGAAAGCGCAATCAACTGATTGTTTTATCCGTAGGAGATGCAATGTATTAACTTGAAAGTGGCCAAATATGTAAGTTATGTGGTTTCTAGTTTTAATTAACGCTAACAAAACTACCAAAGTCTTTTTTTTTTGGTCATCAACTACCAAAGTCTATAGTTATATTCTTATATCACTATCTAATCTATTAAAAGAGGAGTACAAAATTAGATTATCCCTTAGTTTTCCACTATATTTACAATAGCATGCCACTGAAGTTATTAATTAACCTATCTTTTAGGATTTTTGTCTTTTCTCTTCAATTAATGTATTTCCAAAATCAAATTCTAACTAAAAAATCATGGCAACAATAATTAATAAACCTAAATTTTAATATTAATTGTCTTTTCTTTTTTTTATTATACATATGTGTGTTTGAAAATAATTAATTTCATATATACATTTCATAATTACATATATTATACGGTAATTATTTTACTAATTCCACATATACATAGTAAATAGTATACAAAAATTTTATTATACATAATCATAAAATTGTGATCCATAAAAATAGTTTATACAATAATTTTATTATATATAATCATAAAATTTTGATCCATAAAAAATAAAAATACATTTGTGTGACTTTACAGGTCATATTCTAAATAAATAGATGATATAACTAAGGGTTTACATGATAAAATAAAACTACTCAATATAAACTATAGAATTATTGTGTTTAGAAATGTCATATTAAAAATAAATTAAACAGGTAACTTTTAAAATATATATTATCACTTATACAAATAAATATTTATTTATAAAAAAAACTAACACCTGCGCGGGTGCGCGGTTCATAGAAATATTTGCAGAATTTACTAATTTGTTTCTAAATAAGATTTCCCCTTCAATTTCGGAACAAGGAATATATATATATATATATATATATATATATATATATATATATATATATATATATATATATATATATATATATATATATATAATTTGATCCATAACTACTAAACAATAAACATAATATTCGAATTTCAACAACATATTCTGCATACTAATGCAAACAAGAGATGCCTTACGAGGGTGGTTAAGATATTTCCTCAATTTTAGCGTTTTGTATTGCGTTAAAAAAATTGACCCACACACTTGCGGAACAAGCATAAAATCTTATCATTTCCTATTTCAAATCATAACCATTAAGATTTTACCATAATTTCAAAAACAAGAAACATAATCAACAAAATATTATTTTCATTTATTTCACCTAATATTGCCTTGCAAAATAAGCAAAGATATTTATTCTCAACTAGGGTATTGTCTCTCTACTATATATTCTATCCGAGTACAAACTCATTCTACACATTCTTTTACGACTTACCTCACAAAAAAATCATGTCTGCTAACAAAAGATTTCATTTGATCAGCGATCTTAAACCCTTTAAGGAAGTGTGGCATGTTCAAGTAAAACTGATTCACTCATGGATACAAAACCCACCTTACGCTGATGAAACATTAGAAATGGTTTTAGCTGATCAAACTGTTAGTTCTACTCTTTGTATTTTTTTTGAATTTTAGTAAAGTAGATCAGGATGATTAAGTGATGATCTAAAATAAATAACAGGTAAAACATTAGAAATGCCACGGTGTGATCAAATTATGTTACAGCAATATTTGTATTATGTGATGTATTTTTGTCATCATTTATATAAAAATTTGATACATTATATAAGGTGTGAAAATTTTTAATTGCATTACGTAAACAGAAAAATACACCCGCCCGGTCGGGCGGGTCCAGATCTAGTTGTTCTTAAAAGGTGAAATGAGGAAAGCATGCAAAAACAAAAAGAGGGTGAAAAGGAAAGGAAGGCGCGGGTGTGGCAATTCAAAACTAACAAAAGGAAAGAAGAAGCGAGTCAAAGTAAGGCAACGTAATTACGTACACTAATTGATGTGCCAAAGTTAGACCGAAACTAGAGGTGGCTACTTCTCTTACGAGTTTCAAGTTAAACAAGGATATTGATATGTCATATGTTTCGTGTTATAATGAGTTAGTTTTGCCTTACTTTGACTGATACGAAATATCAAGTTCATGTTGTGTAACAGTGAACATATATTTTAATAAATTAATGATAATGCAATTTATCGTCGAGCATCACTGCATCAGTCAGTCTTCCATATACTGTATAAAGTTTTGAATCTTAAGACTTTTCATTTTCCAAGACTGAAACTAGCTAGTCAATACCATCAATAATCATTTCTTAGGAAAATAATGATCCGACTCCATACATAACAGTAACATTGAAAATTTCATGTGAATGGTATCTCAAAGATTAGTTGAACAACCAAACATAAGAAGAATAATTAGTATCTAATAATATAATGACTCGATGATCATTCCTCAGCTAAGTAGCGAAGTAGGGATTGGGTCCAGAACCGGTAAGAAAAATAAGTTAAATTACTATTATAGAGTTTTCCGAAATTGGTGGCTATAAAATACATAAGTAGACATATAACATAATGTCACAATCCATTAAAGTTGAGGTGCCTTCAAACCAAGATGGAAATGTCTAAAAAGAACACTCGATACTTGGTTTTCCACCCTTCTAAGTCCTCCTTTGCATCATGACTCATATTAATAATCACTAAAGTAATCGCTTCTTAATCACAGTTAACACTACAACTTGGATCCCAAAAAAAAAAATTCTTGGCCCAAACCTATGACATCTTATATCTAACTATTTTAACTTGTCTTTTAAGTTTTAAAATAGAAGCAACATAAAGGTACACTTTATTATTCAAGCTCATTTTCAATAGTTAACATATTGGTATACCGTACTAGCACTCATAATATTCTTCAGTTGTTTCTTTGTTTCAAGGAAAGGTTTTAGTAAGCGTTTAAAGTAAATTAAAATTGTCAAAAAGATAAAAATAACGTCAGTGAAAATATATTAAATACATAAACGAAAAGTGGAAAAGAAAATCTTAGTAGACCGAATAATTCATTCAAAACAAAAAGCAAATAAGCAAAACAAAAAGTGTGTTTAAGAAAAAAACATTATTATTCCAAAAATATACTTTATTTATCAAATGAGATGAGCATAAGTTACCGAACTTATATATTAATTAAATATCAAAATAACATATCCCTATAATAAGCGTAAATGTAATAGTGTATATATATACAAAGCAACCTCATTTGTTCACACTGAAACTACAAAACTCCCTCTCCCTCTCCTCTCTCTCCTTCCATCAATTTCTTCATGACATTTCTTCTGTAGAAGAGAAGAGTTTTCGTTACTCATCACAAAAACCCTAAACCTAGAATCGAGTTACTTATTAAATGGGTCATCATAGGCTCGCGAGTCTACTCGTAAAGCTACACAAAGCTCCAACGGCTTGGCTCTGCCTCCATCCCCGACCGGACCGGTCCATCAGCGATGGAGGAGGACACCGACGAAAGATCAAGCTCGTAAGATCTGACGGTTCCTCCGAGCTCTACGACCGTCCCGTAGTGGTCTCAGAGCTCACAAGAGACTTCCCTAAACACCAAATCTGCAGATCAGACTCACTCTACATCGGACAGAAAACACCAGTTCTGTCGGAAACAGACACGCTTAAGCTCGGACTCAACTACTTTCTCCTTCCGTCTGATTTCTTCACCAACGATCTCTCTTTCCTCGCCATCGCCGCCTTGAAACCTCCTCAAAACGGTGGCGTCTTGGTCAGATCAAAATCCGCCGGGGCTCAGCAGCAGCCGTTTCTTATACAAAAGGGAGGAACAGGAGAGAAGCTTAAGATTCGCGTGTCTGAAGAGTTCATGTCGGAGTTAATGATGGAAGGAAGAAGAAACAAAGAAAAGGAAGAGGAAGAAGAAAGAGAGAACGAAGAGAGAGTTTGCACGACGGTGAAGTTGAAGAAGGACTATGTTCAGCTAGTTGGTCTACGAAAATGGAAGCCGAAGCTAGAGACGATAAGAGAGACTAAGGCGACGGTGGAGAAGAAGAAGAAGAAGAGAAGGAAGTTTCTTATGATGAAGAAGAGATCAACATCGTGCAAAGATTCTTCTCAGACTGATTCATGTGGTAAGCGTAAGCTTCAGTCCAAGCTCAAGTCCAAAACTAAGAAAGCTACTCTGGGGAAATCAGCTTAATTTTTCGTTACAAGAAATTAGCAGATTGTGTGTTGATAATACGTAGAAGAAATTGTTTGAAAAATCATGTAAAGAATATGAAAAAAAATTAACCAAAGGATACAAATTGTTTCCAAAACTTTTGGATTCTACTGATTTTGTGATAATTGAATCAAGGAGCTAGCTAACTTCTAAACGATGTGTTTGTAATTGTAACTATTCATTATCGTTGAACTTCAAATATTCCTTTAGTCATATTTTTCTTCTTATTTGCATGAATGTTATGAGTTGCTTTCGTACTGCCAAAAAGAAGTTGCTTTCGTGCACAAACGTATCTTTCGAATTCGAATAATGTGGAACAGGACCATTCAACTATACAAAAGTTTAAAAATCCAATGGATAAACTTTGGCTTTTATGAAACTTTTTTTTTTTTGTAAAACAGAACAATCTTTTTCTTTCAATTTTGGCAACTTCGTTCATTGGATTTTAATTTTTGTTGTTTACCAAATATATTTACCAAAAAGGAATCAACATTTGTGTAATTAGTTTGTCTTTTATTATGCAAAACAATTATTTTGTACGATGTATTTTCTGACTTTTATTTTGAAAAATCTATAGTCGTTTGTTTTTCTTTCCAATTTAGTGGCATGGAACATGATAATTTGATTAGGTTACAAATCTTAATGTGAGAATTATTTTTCTTCAGTTTATTTAAATACAAAGTTAAAAGACATTTTTCCCGAATTAGAATCTTTGAATAGATAAAATTTTATAGGGAAATCTTAAGAAAATTAAAAGATAAATTGATGTTCCATTGTTTTAACGAATAGATTAAAAGAAGGGAAATAGACGAAAACTAAGAAAGGAAAAAAGCGTAACAGGTCAAAAGCGTGGTCGTAGTTACTATTTGTGACAAAGCTTTGAATGAAAAATATATGGGAGAAGAGGTGGAAATAGATAGATAGATAGAGAAGCACGTGTTTGTAGAAGTTTTGTGTCAGTCTCGTTTTAGATTTTGTGAACAAAAAGTGCGAAAAAGAGACAAAAGAGGAGTCAAAGAAAGTCACCCAACGACATCTTTTCTCATAGCTAATAGTATAGTATAATAGTGAATGTAATGTAGCTTTCACAATTTAAATAGTATTAATAATTAGGTTTAACTGTTATAAAAACATATCTCAAGAACGGAATAAGATCCGCCAATTATCTTCTAGAACGTGAGGTTGATGGGGGAGGAGGATTCAGTCGCATTGACTCCATGATCCTCCTGCCTATCTTCAGGGAGACTTTTGTCTCGGAATTCTAAAATTCGTGATCTCCATTATTTTTCGTTTATTGCATCCGTAAAATTTCTTCGAAATGATTTGCTTTTATTCACTGCAAATTACAAAGTTTACTAATGAGGTTCCGAGCGTTTAAAAAGAATATTTTAGTATTTCTTATAATTAGTTTAAACTTTAAATCCTATAAAAATTGTTTTCAACAAACTTAAAAGAGAAATTTTCTTAGATATCCTTTTTTTTAAATTTATTTTCGCAAAAATAGATCTTCAAGAAAAAAAATAATCAAAAGAAGTTTTATTGAAAAGTAAATACGTATTTATACTTTTAGAGTCATTTTATTTTTTGAAGACTATTTTTATGACAAAAACTTTAAAAAAAAAGTTATTTGAAAGAGTTGCCCAACTTAAAATCTATGATAATTTTTTTTTAGTTGTTTAAAAGCACTATCATAGAGATATCTTCCTCATTTTCTATAAAAATGAAGTATTATCAGAGAGATATTTTCATTTGTTTTCTGTTATTTAAAAAAGAGATTTCATTCGTTTTTTTTTAATGTTTTCTTCTATTTGATGTACAATTAGAGATGGGGGGCTAATGGGTTTAAAGATTTCGGGTTTTCTTCTCTCAGTTGACTTCCCATTTTTGAATGGAACTGCTTTACAGTTTCTTATAATCATAAATACGGGAGAGAGCGGAACGAAAAGAGGGTCTCCTTTAGCTTGTCCACAATGCCTCACGGTGTATATATATGTTCAGTGCCAAAATGCCTCATAATGTAGAGAAACTCACCAAAATACTAGAGGAACCCAGTTGTTGTCACCGTTGGTGATCGAGGAAATGTCACATGTTTGATCTCTCAGCAAGTGCTCATGATCAAATGACAAGTTCTCCAAGTTAAAAAAAAAAACTGAGCTCTCGGTGATGATAAGGTAGTGATCGTGTTTGTGAATACCAAGAATTAGGTGGATTCCATTGTTAAGAATCTTGAAAAGTTGGTAACAAAGAGAGATCAGCTTAATTAGATGGATTCAAGAGCAAGAGTTCAACGTTCTCGTGGCAACAAAATGTTGTATCCCGTAGGCTACCAATTACGATATGCCAAACATATGGAGAACGGATACGCATCGGGTTGGACGAACAGGACGTGTAGGGAAGAGCGGTGTTGCGACAACATTCTTGACTCTTGATGATAAAGATTTGTTTTACGGGTCTGAAAGAGAAGCTCATCACTCTCACGTCCGGAGATTTACCCTTACTTTTTGCGAGACATGAAGCATCTAAGTTGAAACCAGGAACCGTTCTTGATCGTTTTTCTTTATCTAGAGATAGACTCTAATCTTAAGGATGACTTAGGGTAAGTATTATGAAACTCATAAACTAGAAAACATTCAAAGTAGTAGCAAATGTAATGATAGTCATCATCTCACCATGAATCATACCAAAAGAATATAACCAAGGAAAAGGTACTTCCATCAAAGTAATCTAAAACCACACATATAGTTTACTTCAGAATTTCAAATCCGCACCTCTAAATCTCTCATCGATGATCATATCAATCCTCCTCTCCATTTCAGGAGTCAGATAATTCTTCGAGTCACCAACTTCTCCTTTACGAAAAAAATTCTTGTGTTCCACGCCTCTAGCCGTTTTTCCAATCTTATTGACCTCCAAGTTCTTCAGGTTATCCAAGGAGCAAAGGTCTAAGATCTCTTCCACACTTCCACTCTCTTCTTCCTCCACTGAAAAAGGAACACCCAAGAACTCGGCAAGCTTCTTAACCTGACCACGAGGATCTACCTTCAACTCCTCGTACCTCAAGAATAGCACATTCTTGGAGTCTTCCAAGCTTCCTCTCCAATAACTCAACACATGTTCCCAAAACGGTCCGTAATAGCTAACTCCACGACAAAACGACTCGAACATTGACTCCAACAAGCTTCTTTCCTCATCTATCTTGATCTTCAGATTAGCACACTCGAAGTACCAAAGCGACACCAACGCGTCCTTCAAGTTCCTCCAAACGTACACGACCTTACTAGGAGTGTTCTTGAGAGCCTCTTGAAGCGTGTGGAACGGTACGTGAGTTGAGAATAGCCTCGGGGTTGATGAGAAACTGGTTAGATCTGGTTTCGAGGTTTCGGTGTATATCCTGAGCTCGAGGACTGGTACTAAACCATGAGGGTTGTCAGATAGAAGAGGATGGTTAGAAGAGTGTTTTGATCTCTCTAGGAGAGCCACTGTGAGAGCTTTGAGCCAAGTAGTGCCGGACTTAGGGAACGAAGCGACGATGATATCGGTTTCTTGTGGTTTGAAGCCTTTTTGGAAGTTGAGGACTCCTTGGAGGGTTTTCTTGTCGTACCAACATGATTGGTACTTGAACAACTTGGTTCCATTGAAGTCTATGTCTGAAGGAAGCGAAGGGATCAAACTTATGGTTTCTTGTTCATCTCTCTCAAGGTTCTTTGAGATCTCATTCACATCCATTTTTTTCTTATTTTTTGTTTGTTTGTTTGTTTTGGTTACATGTGCGTTCCATTATCACATCACAACCACACCATTCTTTATTGTTTTGATAACTGTTTAGAATATAATGAATTTAATTAAAGAATACGATTATTTAAATGTGGTAATTTAGATTTCTTTCTTTATGGGTCAATAAAAACATTTTGATTACGTATGTAGAATAAATAAAGACTTTATAGGATCCTAGTCCCCAAAGATATTTGTTTAAATATGTTAGACAAAGGTGAGTCTGAAACCAGCCAATGTGAAATATAAACCAAACATATATAATATTATCAATCTTTATGAAGTTTGAACGTAAGATAATGGGAAATGCCTACAAATCCAGCAGTAATCGCTTATTACAGACTTAAATTAAAATATGCGGTAAAACACTGGATGTAATCAGGCTTATATGAAATAGGTACTCCATGGGAGAAGGATTACCACAAGACAACATCCGACCACAAATGCAACCGATATAGATATAAGAGCAACTGTGACAAGTGCCATGGCTCGTATGAGAGCTGTCTGTACCTGTTCAAATTCACTTAGATTGTATGCCCAAATGAGATGCATTACTGTTGCAACAGATGCAAGCATTGTAATGCTGTTGCAAAACATAAAAACCATGAATACTGCTTTCTTGACCAAACCTGTGATGTCTAAATCTGGAGCAGAATTACCCATAGCAAATGCCACAACTACTGAAATTGCTACAAACACCATAAAGATTATGATATCTTGTGTTGGTCTGTATGTTTCATGCCGGTCAGATCTTTTGTGAGGCTGTGAATCACTCGAGGCCATGTAATCCAAGTTGGTTAAATCTCTAGCTGTAATAAATTAAACAAGTCATGAATTCATGATGATAGGAATTGACAAAAACGTAACATGTTTACAAAAGCAGATTCACAAATTATATCATAAAACGTTTACAGTAAAATAATAATCATAAACTCTCTTTTTCGATGTAAATCCAGGAGAATAATTAGAACTTGAACATGGAAATATGCACTCAAACGTTACCTTAGGCGCTTTTGAATCTAGTTGATGGAGAAGGAGGAAGAAGAAACGAAGAATATATGTTGTAGTTTTGAACTTTGTTAAGAAAACTAGGTAAGCAACCACACTATTTGATCTGATCTAGCCATTGACAATTAAAGAAAATATATTCTGAGTGTTGCATACCGATCAACGTCTATGTTTTAGAGTGCCAACGAGTAATTAAATAATACAATTAGATGGTTGACTCCAACAAAAATTGCTAATTCGTTAATTGAGTTTTATCCTCATCTTCCTATAAAGTCTTTCTTTTCTCTATGTGTGTTTATGCTCTTACCTAGTCTTCCCTTAAGTCTTTCTTTTCTCTATGTGTGTTTCTTCTCTCTTACCTCTTCCCAGTGTTGTCTTTTAATTAATAGTAATACAAGAGCCATTTGCCTTGAATCACCAAAAGAATTAATACTATATGACCACATATTTGTATAACATAGGTTATGTATTTTTTTATACAATGGGGTTAGAATTTTGTCTGAAAATCTAATTTGTATGCAAACTAAGGCAATTTCTCTTGCCAATTCAGCTTATGAACTAAGTCAGTGATAAATTGAGAAAACATCTATATTTAGACGAGTTGACTTCTAGGTCTAAGGATGGATGATTCACCTAATCATGGACTTAAAGCTTGGAATACATGAGTTATCAAAAAATCCTTTTTATCTACTTTTTAGCACACATGGAATAGCATGCTATTTCATTAGCTAGTGCGGTATCTGATAAAAGAAAATGGTGTGTCACCAAGTTAAATAGCAATCGCACATAAACGAAAAAATAGCAGGATGTTACAATAGATTTATAGATTGAAACATATATAATGAGATTTTGAAGCAACAACGACATTTTCCTAGCATTCACAATTAATTCAAAACTGTAAGGCGTTACAGGAATTATTAAGTGATCAAGAAAGTCTTGCATTTGATAAGTCACAATAACAAACAATATACGCTGAATTTTCAGAGAAACGTAAAACGCTACAAGAGGGAGAGAGACACACTTGATATCTTTCGTTTCCACTCCATAATACAGGAAAAGGATTGTGAAAAAAAAAAGTGGATTAATATCAAAGAAGAAAGTCGCAAACTTGGACAGCTCACTATGATTGGTAGAAGAATGTGGAGGATGAAGAGTCAAACCCTTTTGTTCCACTCTCGCCAAGACTATTTTGACCCACAAAGCCATCAGGCTCAAAGGAAAATGTATTCATGCTAGCATGCACAACATTCCAATAGCTATCGGTCTCCGGAATCATAAGTTCAGCTCCACAACAAGTACTTGGAGGAAAAGGTGGAAGCTCATGATCACAATGCTCATCGTTAGTGTTGATACATTGATAACCACATTCAGACTCATGTGGCCACCCATTGTTGGTCGATGAATAGAGATTGTTGTTGTTGTTGTTGATGTTGTTAGTAGCTTCTAGTTGGCTTGAAGTGTTGAATAACTCGGAAATGAAACGTTGGGATTCGTCAGGAGAAATGAAGGAAGTTACTGAGGAGCCACGAGGCATATCGGAGTAGACAAAGTTGGTCCGAGCAGTCAAGCCTCTTATGGACCGTGCCGCTCTATCATAGGCCAATGCAGCCTCCTCGGCGGTATCAAAAGTACCTAACCAATACCTTTCTTTTGTAGTAGGGTTTCTTATTTCAGCTGCGTATCTTCCCCACGGCCTCCGTCTCACTCCTACATACTTTATATCTTCATTATGTTGTGGTTGCGGCTGCTGTTGTTGCTGCTTTTGCCTATGGCTCTTTTTCGATCTAGAGGAAGAATCGGTATATGAATTACCATTAAAATCCATATTTAATATAAGTATTATTTTGCTTAAACTCAAAAGATGAAATGATATGAAGAACAGGAGATAAGCTGAAGTGGTGGTGGCTTTGGTTATGTGCAACAATGAAATGTGTGCTTAAATAGATGTGGTCACTTTCACTATGTGGACCCTCTCGTTTATTCTGAAGATTGCTTTGTGGAATTTTTATATATACAAAAAGTGGGTAACATGGAAATGTGCAACATCATATTATCATCACCATCTAATCATATGACTGAAAGTGAAATGAGTATATATGGCTTTTAGGATTGGCCAAAGTAAGTCATGTAAGATTATGAGCCAATCTGCAATGAGTTTTTTTTCATCTTCTATTTCTTTATTTTCTTCCTCTCTCTAATTTTCTTTTCACTTTAGGCATGCTATTATTTTTGGGAACGTGAGATTCTTTGTGCCTACTTATGATCACTTGTAGTTGTAGCTGTACCATGTTTTGGTTTTCAGTTACTTATGAACTTTGATAAAAAAAAACTTTTTCCGAATCAACTTTGATTATGAACTTTGATTTTCTGTAAAAAAATTTCATATTAAGAAAAACTTAGTCTGAAAATTTGTTAGCTTATCATCCTAAATCGTTATAAAAAAACTGGTTCCATCCCAAATAGGTTTATATTTGTTTTAATATAACGATGGCATTTGAGTTCTACATGGATGTCATGTCACTTGTCTAAGACTATTTTCTTATCGTTTTTTTATTAAACTGGGAGTATCCTAAACCTATGAAAATACCAGACTAATCTTCCAAAGGGAAGTATAGCTCACGAATTGATCATTTCCGGGTATTCAAATAAAGTCTATAGTATAGTTCCATATCTCGTGGGATTGCTTTGAACCGAATTGCTTAGCTAACTAGAATTCGCCTAGATCACTCATTTGTTTTTTTTATCATTTAGGTGGTACATACACACGTAAAATTCTATTTCCATCAAATCTACTTCAAATTGTTGACAAAATTCATTGTCATCTATTCTTGTCATTTACAAAATTGACTCTACACCTAATATGCGAACTTGTCCTTTCTTCTTCTTTTTAACAACGGAACCAATACGTGAACTTCTTTTTATAACATTTTATTTGTTTTTGTGGCAATTGATGATCGAGTGCATATGATCGAGGAGTTTCCCTATGAATATCATATATGTGTCACTTGATCAAATGATGGGCTAATCACATGCTTTACAATACTCATGATTGCAAGCCCTGCATATCTCTTGGATCCAAATGATTATTTTCATTTCTTTTCGTCATGATTGATCCCATATTTAATTATTTACATGATGATTTCACGAACTAAAAAAGAAGCAATTTATATCAATTCAATATTATACTAGAAACTTTGCTATAGAAAAACCATTCGTTAAGTTTTCTTAATTTTATTTTGTGGCTTTTTCATATGGCTATCCCAATGCTTTTATGATTATTAGCATGAACTTGAGCATGTTCTTTATCCCCCAAAGAAAGTAAACTACAGATACATCGTATGATATTATTGTGTATTATTAATTATTATGTACGATCGATTTTACAACATATATAGAAGAAATGATGAGTGTTACTGAACGTAAAGAGTAAGCTTAATACATATAACCCTTAACTATATATATGCATAAAGTCAAATTTGGTTTTGGGTTATAAATGTACATCAAAGCAAACATAATAGTTCAGTTTATCTTAGTTTAGGTTTGATTGATTATAGTCCAGTAGATCGTAATCTAAGGTCATTATTTTTGTTGACAATGGTTTTTTTCTGGTTAAATTTTGATTTTTTTTTAATTTGCAAGTCCCCGCATGCACTAAAAGATAAAGCTGGATACATTTGAATTAAACGGGAATATAGTAGCATAGATTCAATCATGGACGTATTATCATTCTCTAGTGACTTTATCCACGCTTTCATAAAAAAAGAACATTTATCTGCATACGGATAACAACTAATAAACATAGTATAATTACGTCGTTAAGAGTTTAGAAAAAAATGCAAAAAGAAAGAATAATAGTTGATGTTCATGTAGATTTTTGGTTACTTTCTTGAACGAGCAAGGAATCTTCGGAAGAGGAGTATCAACCTCACAAGTCACAAGAATAAGCTACTCTACTCAAAATAGCAAACCGTCAAAAAAAATTGGACATGAATGAGTATGTAAATTATAAGTAAAAATATTTTTTTTTGGACAATAGTTGATTTGCTATAAATTTCATTTACAGTAAAAAGTTAAGCAGTTTCTTACGGATATAATTATCACAACCTCTAGTTTACTTGTAGCAGAGTAAAATGAATTCACGCGATCAGCAATAATCTTATTTTTTAACAAACAAAAATAGTGGACATCCATAGATGATATAAACCTTAACTTGTGTTCCAAATACACCACGTATAATCTTTACATTCGAAATAAATTACCTCCAAGCTATCATATGTTGGTTCATTACCACAACATTTGTGGCAACCTCACAGGGCACAGTGATTTGAGAATGAACATGCTGACGTGTCACGTATAGAAAGTTTTTCAACCAAGTTCTATATAAATATATTCACACTATATATTATTTTACGTTTTTTTTAATATAATCTCACATACAGAATTATACGGGTTATACAAATGTTCTACATAAAAAAGATAATTTGCAAAAAATACACTATAGGCCTATTTTATTTTTACATAATTTTTATTTTAAATATTTTATCTTTCATGTGTTATTTTGAACAAAAATATCTTTTAATGTTAATTAACGGTATCTTTATATATTTATCAAGCATTTTATATATTTTTACATACACATACATGTAAGTGTGAGCACAAATCGGATATTCAAGGATTTGGAAGTATGGTGATCCAATATGTTTCGTTCGATTAACTAATTATCCGATTCGATTCGTATCCATTCAGATATTTGGTGTTTCAGATATCCAAAATTTTTTAGATTTTTAACTGGTATCCGATTCGATCTGTAAGCATAAATTAAAAATCTAAATAATAAAAAATAATAAAAATTTATTACAAAAAAAACTAATTTACTTTTTTGAATACTAATAACTAATTTGATAAATTCAGTAAATAAAAATATTGTAAGACTTATATAAAATATAATATTTATATAACTTATATATTTAATTTATTAAATATATGCATATATATATGCATATAATGGACAAGATCATATATCCGTTTTTAAAAATATTAGTATTTGTGATTTTCTTCGTTTTTACGGAAATTGCATATTAGTATTTGCTTTGCTTCGTAGAGCTACGGATATCCGGATTTTTCTGTTTGAATCGAAAAGGATAACAAATCAAATCAAAATTTACAAATATTTTCCAGCCCTACATGCATATGCACATTGACGTGAACACCTATATAAATAAATATTCAATACAAGTGAAGATTCTAATTCTCTTGGAAGTTGGAATAATTTTTTGTTTAATGTTTTCTTTTCACTTCGACCAAATTGTAATGAAATGATTTGTCTTAAAATTTTTATTTTCTTACTATTATCTAAATTTGATTTGATTTTTCATGCATTTAGAAATTATAATATGAAACCATTGTTTCAACATCAGAACTGTCTAAAATTCATATGATATAAAATAAACAAATAATAATAGTTTTTGGTTATCATCGAAGAAAGAAAAACTTCAAGCATTTTAACTGAATAAATAAAATAAATATTGATTTAGAATGATAGTTCTATTTTAATAGATTAAAAACTCAAAAACTAACCTAAAATCGGACCGACATCCAGATTAAACAGAACTAATGTCATTTTAAGAAATAACTAGATTTTTACCCGCCCTTAAAAGGGCGGGTATATTTTTTGTTTTTTTTTTAAAAATAATTTCAAAAAATTTAATTTTTAGATACAACTGCAAAACTATAATCATATTTTAAAATAAGTTTGTGGATACAAAATATTTGTATAAAACCCGTAAAAGCTGCAACAATAATCCAAAATGCTTAAAATACTTGTGATATTTGAAATATTTATTGGGTTTTTAACCAAAGATTTAAACAGAAGTAACTTTATGTTAAATTTAGGTACTTGTTCATGTATTATAAACTTTATATGTCATTTCTTGTTTTTATTTTTGAATTTTGAAAATTATAAGGTATATTTTAGTTTATATAATTTAAACGAATAGTCAAAGCCAAACTAAACCCGTAAAAATATGAACTGAAACAAAATTTATAAATATCTAAATCAGATTTAAATCACTACTTCCAAAAATTCGAAACCTCATTAGACTTAAACCAAAATCTCATCACATAATTAAATTCTATATCTCATTAATGATAAATATTACAATATCACCAACTTAAAAGATTTAAGAGTCGACTATATATTTAAGCGGATAAAAAATAAGATTGATCATGATTTAATAACATATTTTGCTAATTTGTCGGGATTTTGTCAATTTAAAATATTTTTGTATTTAAATCAGCTTTCTTAAATCCAATTCGGATCTGTGGCTGAACCTATAAACCCAGTGATTCGATATGTAATCTGTTTTGAGTTTCAAGAAATATCCATTAATTAAAAACTTGATAAAATCCGCAAAAACCACAATAACCAGAAGCTACATGTTGAACCTATGGGTGATCGATATATAATCTAATTTTTTTTCTCTAAAATTTAAAATTTAATTTCAATGTTTGAATCAGATATTTAAATAATTATTAATTTTGATATTATTGTATTTTTATTATATGTCGTAATACTAAGTTGTTATAAAAACTGTTTAAATTATATTTTATGTGAAATGAAAATAAATACTTTAAATATTAAAAATTTACTATATTCTTAAACATGGTAATCAGATTCAACATCTAGACTGTGTTTAAAACATTAATTAAACCATATTCTTCTTAAAATAATGTGGCAATATATAACAAAAGAAAATAATAATATTTAATCATCCGTATTTGGTATATACACCAAAAGGAAATAATAATATTTATTTTTCGTAACTGTCGACTTGAACAAAATGGTTCCCGAAACATATGGAAAAGTGGAGGTTACAAAATTATTTCATTAGTAAGAAAACATTTATGGTTATAGAATTTGTGTTGTACAATGAATAATTAGGTTCTAAATAATTGGACAAAACATTTATCAATTGGACATGATCCTATTTTAATAGTATTGATAAAATTAATAATCTTATTCTGTGTAAGGAGGGGGTTATTTCCTAGTCATGTAATTATCGGAATCGATTATTGTTTTTTCGCAAGCTAAGGTTAGGTAGTCCAAATGCCGATTTGGTCGTTTACTAACATTCGCAAAAGGCCCAAATATTCGGCCCATTTCACTAACATGATGTTGTTCCATTATTAGCGAATCCACATGCACGTCGTTTTTACATCCCATAAACGCTTCGTCGTTTTTTTGGTACATTGGAAAAAGGCGAAACGTCTGTTACCTTTTCTGCCCTTCCAATCAAATTGGTGTAATCTTTTGGTTTCCTCTTTTTCAGAAATTTATTTTCCCTAAAAGTTTTTGTTTTCTTTGTAAAAACATTGCAGAGTGCCCCCAAACCGATTGAAACTCAAAGTTTGCTCCTTTGAATCGATCTTCGTTTCTAGGTAAATGGGTTTCCATCTCTCTCTATCATCCGCCATTGATTTGATTCAAATCTCCGTTTCTCTTTTCTGGATTCGGAGTTCATCTTCGTCAGATTTGTGGATTCTTGACGAACAGTTTTCTTTAAAGGAATGATCTTTATTGAGTATCAGTTGATTACGAGAAAACCCTTTTCACTGTACATAAGAGTTTAGTTATATATTGTGCTGTGTGGTGTAGTGAGAGGATGCAGAATCAGAATGATACGGTGAAGGATGATGCGGAGCTGGCTGCTTCCATGTCGGCTGAACAATGGGGATGCTGTTCAGTGGAGGAACCATCTTTTCAAGATGATGAAGCTGCTAAGGTTCCTTATGTTGGTGATAAGGTCAGTCAGTACTTAAAATGAATGAAACTATTTTTATTTTGTTCCATGGAATAATGTACTTGAATGAGTCATCTTGCTCTGTGAATGACACTCCCTATGAGTTGCTTGTTCATTTTTCTCATAGATGTTTGGTTTAAACTTATGCAGGAGCCTATGTCTAGTTTATCAGCAGAGTACCAAGCAGGGAGTCCCATTTTGCTTGAGAAGATAAAGGTTTGCCTTTCTTTTCTTTCTTTTGTTTCGATGCTTTCAGTCTTTTTTTTAAGTTGTCGTTGTTTTCATTTACTTGTAGGTACTGGACAGTCAGTATGTTGCAATCAGGCGAACAAGAGGAGATGGAAACTGCTTCTTCCGTAGTTTTATGTTCTCTTACCTTGTATGTTCTCACAATGTCTTATACTATGTCTTGTTGCCTTGTAAGTTTGGCTAATGTTTTGTGTTTGTGATTTACTTTTAGGAGCATGTTTTGGAATCTCAGGATGGTGCTGAAGTCGACCGTATCAAGGTCAATGTTGAAAAATGCAGAAAGAATCTGCAGAGCTTAGGCTACACAGATTTCACATTTGAGGATTTCTTTGCGGTAAGCTTTGTCTTCTTTTGTTTCTGCTATCTGATACGATCATCTAGAAGATGCTAAATTTCAATTTTTCTCTCTCTTAATGATACAGTTGTTCCTTGAGCAACTTGATGACATTCTCCAAGGAGGCGAAGAGTCTATAAGGTAAAGTACCGTTTTTTTTTTTTCATATTGCCTCACTACTTGTGCCAATATCTTTTTTTTTTATCTTCCAGCTATGATGAGCTGGTTAACAGAAGTAGAGATCAGTCTGTCTCCGACTACAGTAAGCTGCTCCTGAATTTCTTTGACAATTCATATTCAAAGGAATGTGGTTTTGACAAATTCTTGTGTCTCTCAGTTGTCATGTTCTTCAGGTTTGTTACTGCTGGTGAAATAAAAACGCGTGCTGAGTTCTTCGAGCCTTTTATAACAGGATTATCTAATACCACTGTGGATCAGGTTTGTGCATTAACTTATCTTGCTCTGTATTCAAGCCACTTGGCGATATGCAAAGTTCTTACACTGTTTTATCATAGTTTTGCAAGACATCAGTTGAACCGATGGGGGAAGAGAGTGACCACATTCACATAACTGCTTTGTCGGACGCGCTTGGTGTTGCAATCAGGGTTGTGTATCTTGACCGTAGCTCATGTGATACTGGAGGTGGTGTCACTGTGAACCATCACGACTTTGTTCCCGTTGGCACTACTAATGAGAAAGAAGAAGCTTCTGCTGCTGCTCCCTTTATAACCTTGCTCTATCGTCCAGGCCATTACGATATCCTCTACCCCAAGGTAATAAACACTTAATCCCCATGTAACCTCTCTTCCTTTAGATATTTAAGTTAATTGATTGTGTTGTTACTTGTTACAGGTACTGGACAATGTGGAAAAATGATCATTTAATGTTTGCAAAACTGTGGTAATATGGATTCATTGAATCATGATACACCATCTCTTTGCTCCTTGATTATGATCAAAAACCCTTGCGACATCACAAAATGGATTTTTTTTGTTTGTTTGTTTTACTATAACATTCATGATGGTCTCTCCTTTTGTGAAGTGTACTAAAATGAACCAGAAGTGTTTGCAATATAAACAATGACAAGAGTCTAAGTTTGTTTTAATGGCTTGATTAACCTCCAAATTGAATCAAAATATAATAATGATAAAGGAAAACTAACCATGACCGTTATTGGTATTAAAACCTCGGAAAATATAGCAGAAGAGTCCAAAAGGGTGTTCTTGCCTTGGCTGGAAAGTGGAAACTGGCCAAAATGTATTATTTCCTTTTTGCTAACAACCCTCCAAAGGCCATACTGGAGAGATTCAGTATATACTAGTATGAAGTGTATGTTTATGTCCTTTATCGTTTGTCACTTTGTTCTTTGGAAGCTTGCCCCAAATCAATACTTAGCTCCATCGTTCATCTAACTAAACTATACAAACCAACACACATTGGAGCTAGAGGAGAGAAACAGCTAGAGAACCATAAAAAAAATGCTAGAGAAGAAGATTGGAACATATGTTGTTGGTTTTAATTTGGAGAAATGGCATGTCATAGAATATTATACTCTCTACATATCATAAAGTGATGTTTTAGGAGAAACTTTTAGACTAAGTAAATGATGTGATGTTTTCACAATGTAACGTTACTTAGCTTTGTATTATATTATACACTAGGGTTGGCCCGCCCTACGGGCGGAAAGTTATAATAAAAAATTATTTTATATGAATTTATTAATTTTATAAAAAATTTAAAACTATTATAGATTAAAACAATATTATAAACAAACAAATAAAAAAATTGATATTATATTGTTATTATTTTTGGTCTAAATGATAGTAACCTTCATTATTTTCTATAGAAAATACAAATTAGCAAAAATAAATCAGAAACAATATATATATACATTATATATATATATGTATATATATTATTTCTATTTCAATTTGACATAATAAAAATATAAAGTTTAAATAAATAATACTAAATTTGTTTCAAGAAGATTCAAGTTTTAAAAAATATTTACACAAATAAATCTGTGTTTGAGTAGAGAAATAAGACTTGAAAGAATTCCTATGAACCATCTAGTAATGATCTTTGGAAATAAGACCATGAAATTGCGTTGCCCAGAATGTTGAACTATGGTTTTTAGTTATGATGGTGTTTGCCTATTTTTACCATGTCCAAAGTTACGAACTATTATTATTATTTTTTATGTTTTTAGGTTGTATTTACTGATTTCGTAAATGTGGAAGCACAGAAGGTGGTTCTGTTTTATTTACTTGAATTAGTAACTAAGTGGCAAATCTTATAGTTTTGGGCCGAGGGCTTGTTGAGGTCTAAGCATGTTTCTAGTGTATTTTGGTGTGTATAATTCAGTTGTCTTTAGGGTCAAAGGTTCTTCTTTTTTTTTTGGTATTAGCTCCGTAGAATTATAAAGTAGGAGCTAGCAAAGCATAATGTATTATTAAAATATTGGTTATTACTGGTTAAACCCAACATGTATTTTTTTCTTCTTAGAAGTAATTTGAAATTAAGGTGATGACCATGTACACATCAAAAACTACAGAATCTTTTCTCACCAATAACCAAGGTAATGATGTTGTTATTGTTCTGTTTGTTAATGATATTGTTACCGAGAAGTTTGGCCAAGTGAGAAAAACCAAACATTTATATTTAGTCAGTATTTGAGCTATGACCGCCGTTATTTCAACGAACTTACTTAGGATGGTAAAGCGAATGTTGACGGAAGAATCTGCCAGCTTGATATAAACATGAATGTGTAACGTATTTCTCAACAGTAAACAAATACAAATACCTTTTGAAACAAAGATCAAACAACAAACCTCAGTTATTGAAAATGATAAGAGAAGAATGAGGTATGGAGATAAGAATCACGTCTAGAGAAAAGAATCAAGTCGTAGAGATTGTGATGCCGCTAATAACGTAGCTTCCAAAATAGCTCATGTGCATGTGAGGGTGAGTTGTTGATGGAAGCAACTGCATTTTAGGCATATTCCAGTTTTTAACAACAACACCTCTCCACCATTTATCTATTGGGACAAAAATACCTGATATTCCTGTAGCCACGGACGGTGCAGTTATTTGCAGATTGATGGCCAGGTTTCCTTGCTGAAGGTTCTGCATACATGTCGCCAGAGGCTGTGAAAGTTTCATCATCATGAGATTATGTTCTTATGCAAAACTACAACCAAAACATACTGAAAAGCTTTCTTCTTATGACACATACCTTTTATTATTGATCATATATTGCAAAGAGAGTAGAGTAGGATAGCAGTTGCAATAATATAACTAAATTCCATGGGTCTTGGTCTTTTGCGGCCACAATTAAACTGCAGATCAGACGATATAAGTGCAGATCTATATCAACTGAAACCAAATTTCAATTATAGAGAAACATTTATATAGTATTTACCTAGAGAAACTTCTGTCCACATTTCTATTGCTTCTTTAGAAGCTTTGGCTCCAGCTTTTGGGGGTTTGAGAATTTTGCTTTCAAGGAAAACTATCATTCAGTACCCTCAGCTGTCACATATTTTTGTTCTACCATATCAAAAGTGGGGAGAATGAACGTTCCTGAAAAGTGATACTTCATGACTCCACAACTCTGCTACCATACAAAAATCAACCCAAAGATCATTTCAATTGACACAGAAAGAGTTTTTCAGTTCTACAAATCTACACAACTATCATGTGTTACAGAAATAGGATAATTTTAGATTTGTCGGTTACTAAATACTGTTATTGATCAATGCAAAGAGATCTCAAATCACAGAATGAGAATGATTATGCTTACATGATGAACATGTCTGAAATTCTGACTGAACCGAGTCATATCAAATCCGCTCAAGGAGTATATTGAACTCGCTTTCAAAAGATGCATGTACGCGGTGAGACGGTGGCTGGCATGAGTATCACCTGAAAACAAAAAAAAAACAAAATCATAATCAACAAACAGATTTGAAACGATATCTAAATGGAGAAAATGAAAGAGAGACGAAGAGACGATGATTTCGAGAGGAGGAGTACTAACCTATTTATACTCGCAGATACAATTACTCAACGAATCTAAGCACACATTCAAAGCCTCATCGTGGTTTATTGAATTAATAGAGATTAAACATGAAGAACACATAACTCGGACCGTTTCAGATTTAGGGATGAAGTTCAGCAGTCTCCACAGAACAAAGAAGAGAGACGGAAAAAAATGAGAGACAAAACACTAACATTCCATTTCTTCACGTAGAACACAATTAGGGTTTACTCTATTGGGCTATCGAGCTTTGTACACAGGGAAACGGAACACACCTGATTTCCAAGCCCAAAAACACGTCAAAATGTACGTGTAATTAAATAGGCCCAAATCATGCCGGAACACATCACTTAATGAAACAGTGAGTTTCATCCGAAGGGGACATGTGTCATCCTGAAAATGAGTGAATTTGTGACATGTCTGCTGAGGTGTCTCTCTAAGGAGAGAATAAACTGTATTTTATATATAAAGATACTATTTTATTATTTGCTGAATAGTGATGATATAAGTAGCAAATGATGATTTAATCTAGAAAAAATTATGTGCAGAAACCTTAGACATTATATATCGTGAGTCGTGACACATAAAAAATAGTAGTGAGAAATAAAGTATATAACTGATTTTATCTTTATGTTGGTTATGATATTAGCAAAAAAAAAAATCTGAAATTGAAAAGGACGGTAGCTAAGTAAAAGCCAAAAAACAAGGAAAAACTAAAGACAAAATGTGAGAAATTTTAGACGAGAGGAAAAGAGGGAGTGGTAGGTATAGAAACATGTTCTCTATTTGGTGTAAGTGTTTAACAAGTCCCACTATAACAAATAATTTAATTTTGTCTCCAACGCAAACCTTGCAAAAGGCATACACGCACACTTGTTACCGTTATAGTCTTATTGAATGTTCTTATAAAATTCACAGCCTTTCCTTTTGACCTAACCCTCTACCCTTCTCTTCTTTCATCTAACTTTCCACTATCATATACATTTATACTATATGTGCAGATTCACCAATATACGAAGGTAAATATCTTAAAAACAGAACCAGTCGCTTCTTTAATATATGTCTTAAAAGTATATGAGAGTTATAAATGGTCCATGGCATCTTGGCTATTGATATGGTTAAGGGTTAGAAATAGTTCTGAACCCGCTATGTACTCATTCCTATCTAACTTTCTGGCACGACGACTGGCTACGTATGGGGAAGCTCATTAATATTACAGGAGCAACCGGTACGCGTTATCTTGGGGTTCCACGTAACGCTAGAGTGAGTGATGCTGTCTCCGAGGGCCAGTGGAAGATAAGGGGCCAACGGAGTCGACATTATCATGAGCTGCATCATAGAGTCCAGATCGAACCAGTTCCTAATGTTTCACAGGGACCTGATATGTTCCTTTGGAGATATGAAGAAGGGGTTTATCAAGACAGCTTCAATGCAGCGAAAACATGGGAGCAGATACGGAGCAAGCGAGATGAAGTAGTTTGGAGTAGAAGTGTTTGGTTCACACAAGGGATCCCTAGGCATGCATTCCTAGTCTGGCTTGCGATTCAGAACAGGCTATCTACAGGGGACAGAATGAGAAAGTGGGGAATCCACCAGGGCTGTGTGTTATGTGGTGAAAGAGATGAGACACTAGATCATTTGTTTTTCGCATGTCCATACTCTTATACAGTATGGGATCGTCTCGCTAGCAGATTGGTTGGAAGGAGGATAAACCCAGACTGGCATGATATGCTAAAGTATATTCAAGCAGGCACGTCCAATGAGATGGATATGATTCTCATTCGTCTAGTGTTCCAGGCTGTCGTGTACCATATTTGGCGAGAACGGAATACACGAAGGCACCAACAAGGTCATCAGGGAACTGATCAAATGATCAAAACAATTAACAGAGGAATCAAGAATCGAATTAGCTCTCTTGGTTACAAGGCGGGTCACAAGTTCAATAGAATTCTTAGGAGATGGTTTGAAGTCTTTGATTAGAATTTTACAAATTTAGCTAGTATAAAGTTTTTTTCTTTTATAGTTTTAAGTTCCAATTTATAGCTAGCCTATTCTTTGTAAATGGCATTTTCTGATTGATCAATAAATTGAAAATTTCATCAAAAAAAAAAAAAAAAAAAAAAAAAAAAAAAAAACACGCCTAAACTGCTTGGAGTGTATTATTTATTAATCATATAAAAATGGCTCATAACTCATGCTACATGTTTAACATACAAATTACGATAAAGAGTCAAAAAGTTTTGAATGAACTCTAAGTAAACTAAAGTGAACCCAAGCCAAAAGACATTAAGACAACAAATAAAGAGAATAAGACACAAAGAAATGCTTGGTTTGTAGACTTTTTTTTTTTTTCCCGTCAAGTTTTTTTTTTTATTAAAAAGAAACGGGCCAAGCCCAATAACCTTACAAAATAGCAAGCCCACAGCCCGATTAGCTAAACAAACACCAAAGTAAAATAAACGGGCCTTAAGCCCAACAGCCCAAACCCGACACTGCCCAACTCCAGCGACACATGTCGGCTTAACTTCTTCTTTTCTCTTTCCGGCGGTTCCGCCGACCGGTTCAGAACCGTCGAACTTGTCTCGGGGGGCTTGGTTTGTAGACTTCTAGTTAGTGTTTCTGTCTGTAATTATTATGAAAACAGTAAATAAAAGAGGATAATGAGAAAAGAAGGATATAAGAGACAAGACGTGAGAGGGTGGGGATGGGCCATTCCCACTCCTTTAGCCAACCCATAAAGGTAAAAGTTGTATTTCAGTTTCAGACCAAATGGAGTCTGTCTATTCCCCTTTTCTTAATTTTTCCCTATATTTTCAGTTCCAACAAATTGATTTATATATATATAAATATTCCCACAATCCAAATTTCCATATGTATGTGATCATTGCGATCAAGTTCTGTTTTCCGTTCCTAAGAAATATGTATGTTTTGTTTGTTATTAATTTACCAAGGCTTTATACAAAATATAGTATTTTTGGACAAAGTAACTCAAGATGTTTTAACACAATAAAATGTTCTTAAAATGCTTCATATGTTTCCCATCCATCATAAATGATTTACGTTAAATACAAAAGAAGTATTCAACGGTTGAAACTCAAATTCCACCACACTATGATTATTTGTACTTTTCTCCCGAGTATTTACGCCATGAAAAAGGTTTTCAATCCCCACGCCACTAGATGCGGATGATCTCGCGTACATATCAATTATGAGCAAACAATCTTTTACCGCGTACATATGAAAATATACAAGTTTAATAGTTTGTAAAAAAGATGCTGCAGTAACAACTATAAACCAAACACGCAAACGAAGAAAGGAAGTGCTCATATGAATTTATATGAATTTTGATAATGATACGGTGACTTGATAAAGAGGAATGGTAGGATTAATTTTCGGCGACAATTTCGAGTGGGGAACATTGTTACCTTGGCCCCATTATCATCATCATCGTCACCAATGTCATATCTCTATCTCTCTCCGTGATGGCTACGTTCGTATAAGTCTTATGTGTCAATGAGCAATCATATCTCGTTTGACAAACCATCCTAGAAAGCTTTGAACATTATTCAAAAAGGTATTTGACATGGTACTCGATTCAAATGTATGAATGGTATGATCCCTGTTAAATCATATATTTCTTAAAAAAGTTAAGAATACGTTTGCTACTTTTTCCATTTGGTGCGTTTTTGTCATAAAAAGATTCGTTATTAACTTGGAAAAAACAATTGAAAGACGTAGCCTCGTAGCCATTGGTATTAATCAACTAATATACATGTGGCTCGATGAGTTACATCGTCTGATATGGACTTTGGAGTTTATATTTGAATGCCTACAAAAAGAATATATATGTGACGTCAAAAAAAATATTGCACTGTTTATTTTATGTTTTTCTTATCTTTTTTTTTCAGAAAGTTATGTAGCTTTTCTACAAATTATAATTAGGTACAAAATACATCAAAAGCTTAAGAAGAATAACAAAAAGGTTTAAAAGACTTGGCTTACACTCAAGCTCCCCAAAAGCATTTTATACATCATTCCATACACATTCCCCAAAAAAACAAAAATAGAATTCATAAAACTTACCAATTTTTAAGTGTTAAGGTAATATTTATAAACACGTCGAAAAAGGGATAAATCTCTTTTCGTTTAAAATGGTGCGTAGTGGAATGAAAATAAATTGATTTTATAAAATGAACATTTAAAAGGAGAAATGATTTGGCCTTGGAAAAGATGGAAAAAGCTTGGCGTGAATCATCAAATTGGGTGTAAACAATGCCTTTTTGTTTGTATCCGTTTATCCAGTTTGATTATCGCTTAGTCTTTGATAACGTTTCAGGATATTTTTAATCTAGAATTAGCAGACGCGATTTTGACAAATTGAAAGTGTATTCAGTACAGAGAATATACAATTAGTGGCTAACATAACACTTTACGAATGGAAATTAGTACCAAAGTATCTCTTACGAACTATTCAAAATTGATCTAAATGTACTATGAAACACGCATTCGGATTAGCAATACGCAAATCCTCTTGACTCAAATATCTTATTTCAAATAAATTTACGTGATCATAGAGAAATGTTTGGTATGTGTCGTCTCGGGTTAAAATATTATATTAACAGAAAATATTTTGGTTGTTTTGTCAAATTAAACACGTTTCGATGAATTGAATGTACTCACCGAAATAACTTCGTAAATCATATAAATCCAATATTCACAGTTTTCTGCCAGAAAGCAAAAAACTGTTTATGTACAAATTTGATATATTTTATTATATGTCCTGATATGTCCAAAGCAAGTTCACATTTAAATTTCAGAGTAATAGGAGGCAGAATAAAATCATAGCAAGTTCTTTCAAAAAACAATATCAATACGAGTGTAATTCAAAAAAAAAAATGCTGAAAAGGTAACCCTTAAAAGTAATAAAATCGGTAAAAGGCATAATTGCATTCAGTGGTTTCTGCGAGTCTCATTGTTAAAAGCTCCTTTACACGCATACCATACCACTCTTGTCGTTGTAGTTCTCAAAATTTTGGCCTTTTGCTTGTTTATCGACCATGCCTAGCTAACATTTAAATTATAACTGGGCCACACTCATGTTCTCAATCTACTATTGTTTTATTCTATTTATCAGTTAAATAGACATAATTTCATTCAAAAAAGTAGACATATAATTCTCTTTAGGTCTATCTGTTTTTTCTCCTATATTACAGCTAACTATTGTCTGAGTATTTTAGACTTCTTATGATTTTCTTAATTACGTTGTAAAATAGTGGACATAAATGCCATACGCATAGATACAATATCTATAAATGGCTTTTTATTTCGCGATTTGTTAATTACACTATGAAACTAGTAAACACAAATGCCAAACGAACATATACAATTTACAGACAACGTTTGATAAGCAAGCTTATCTGCTGTATGTTTTAAGTGTATAGTGTATATATATTATTTTTTTGGTAAAATAGTAGATATTTGTTAAGTATAGTATATATTGATAGTAATCATTGATATAAACACAATATCTCTATTTCAAACTTCATAATGTTACTTTCAGACTTTTAGCAATTTTGTTATCGTACTAAAATTTTAGCTAAACTATTAGATTGATGAAAGACGTTCTGACCGTGTGTTCTCTTGTTTGATGGTGATTGGTGCATTACATCTCCAGCTCCATTACATTTTTTATTTCAAAATAGAATTTAAAGTAATAAATATTCAAATTTCATATTATTTTTATTATATAATAATATAAAATGAGTTTACTCTATATAAATATAGTGATGTATTTTTGTTTAATTTTTACTCTATTTTTTTTCAAAATGGAATAGGATTAGAACAAAACCACATTTCATTATATAGTTATTTTTTTGGAGGAAAATAGAATTATATATTAGAAATGCTCATCATACATGTATTTTTGCTACTTTTTACATAAAAAATTATATAATAGAAATTAAGTTTACTTTAATATACTTTTGTAAAATAGTTCTTCTCAAAATATAGAATAAAAAATAAAAATTATTATTTTCACTATATATAATTTTCTTTTAACTATGGTTAGTTAGATCATTTGCAAACTATGAAAAACAATACAAAGACAATTTTACAACGGATAATTCTATATGCCTCATGAAAATTTACTTATAATTACACCATCTTAAACCGTCTTATGAAATTCATGTCTAACAAATATATCTTAATTACACCATATTGAAGATTTTTTGGATATCATTTCTTCGATTTTATGCATAATTTAGATTTTTTCATTCAAAACACAGATCTCCTAATTTATGCATAGTGTTACAAAAACAAAAAAAAAAAAATAACAAACACTTAATAAAACCAATGAACTAAGGAAACTCTTACATATAAAATAAATTATAGCAAACTTTATTTTAGTTATAAGTACACTGTACACATTTTAAAAGTGAAAGATCATCTTTTTTTTTTTAAAAAGAAGAAGTTAAACTCTATAATAAAGGAATACCGTTTTGCTTATATATTTAGAAAATAGCAATTTTTGTTTAAAAGAAATAGAGATGAGTTAGAACATAGTTTTGTTTGTTATAATATTTAGAGGTGAATTTTTGATAATTTTTCTATTCCTTCCGTTTCAAAATAGATGATGTTTTAGAGAGTTTTTGATGTTTCAAAATAGATGATATTTTCATAATTCAATGTACTTTTTAACTTTATCAAAAACTGTGTAACTAATCATATTTTGTAGTCTGTTTTGTGATTGGTTAAATAATTTTTAATTTATATTTTAATAATATTTTTATAGATAAAAGACAAGTTTCTTAATAGTTGTGTTTCATCCTAAAACTTCAAGTATTACTTTTTCGCGAAGAAATGTTCAAGATATCCGTCAATACTAATGCTCTAAAGACGTTGTTAATTAGAATTTAGTAACTGTGAGCTACTGTAGATGCTAAATGAAATATATAAATTAAATTTAGTTGATATAAAAAACAATTAACGTAAAAGGAAAAAGAGACTGACTTTGTAGGGGTAGTTGGTTGTGTAAAGTCCAGCCACGGTAACTACATTTGCTTGCAAAAATATTAACAAGTTTGAATTGTTATTAGTTAGTCAGCTGATTAGTCACTAATTTTTTTTGTCAACGATTAGTCGCTAGTGAACCCCATATCGATTTAGAGGGTGACCGGTTTTTCCGCTACCACCCGCAAACGCAGCTTTTACGGTTGGTAGCGGTTGTCGGCGGTTTGCAACAATCACTCAAATCGCTTCAAACCGCTTCAAACCGCTTCGAATCTTATAAATTCAAAAGTTGGCTCCAGCTAGAGTTTGCGGTTGCGGGAGGGTAAAATTTTTTTCTTTTTTTTTAAACAATATATATACAAAAATAAAAATATTTAATGAAAATTTTAAAATTGAAATTAAGAAAATATATCTATTATATTTTAATTAATATTATAAAATTTTATAATAAAAACAATTTCAATAAATTTAAAAAAATTAAAATTATAACTTTCTAAATATAAATTTTATATTTATTATAATTTTATGATTTTTGATATTTTTATAATTATATTAAATGTAAATATTGTTAATTTATTATTTGATTGTTACCGCATTTGATAGTTAACCGGTCATAAGTCACCCGCAAACGCACCAATTTTTAACTGCAGTACCAGTCGTACAAATCTTTTAAAACCGATAGAAACCGCAACCATTCGCATCCACAAACTCCCGTAACCGCTGAGTTTGAACCAGTCAGATCCTTACCTTCAAGTCGCATGCAGTAACCCACACATGTTCTCCTTCTATTCATCTATTTTCTTCTTTTGAACAATATATTATAGACTTTCACACCATAACTTCATATGTTTAAATAAATAAGTTGTTTTAGTTAAAAACATAAATATTAAAATTAATATTTTTTTAATTAAAGAAAAAAATCAAGGGCAATTGTCAATAATAGCACCTTTTGAAGTTTATGTCTCAAAAATGACACTAGAAAGAGAAAGTCACAAAAATGACATTTATTAAAGAATAAAATATCTCTAATATCCTTGGTTTAAAATTAAATAAACAAATATAAATAATAAATAATAAATAAAAAAAATAAAAAAATGAAAAAATATTTTTTTTTATAGTTTCAGATTATATGTTTTCAGATTCAAAATTTTTATAATTATTTTTTTGAAAAAAAATTTTGAAATTTTTTTTATTTTTTTTCAAATTTTCTTTTTATAATTTAAAAATACTTTTTGAAACTGTTTTTAAAATTTTTATTTTATTTTAGTATTTATTTTTTATAAAATTTTAAACCCTAATTCCAAAACCCCACCCCTTAACTCTAAACCCTAAAGTTTAGATTAATTAATCCAAGGGGTATAAGTGTATATTTACCTCTTTAATGAAACCTATTTTTGTGACTTTAAGCCTTGAGTGCTACTTTGAGAACAAAAACTTGCTTTGGTGCTATCCTAGTCTTTTTCTCAAAAATCAATGACAAATTATATTTCAAATTTTACTTTTAATTTTAATTTAAATATTATTTAACTAAATTTTTGTAGTGAACTTTAAAATAACGTATATTATGAAATATTGTTTTTTGAACCAACATATATATTGAAACAGAGAAAATAATATTTATTATAGTAAATGTCGAATTCCTCTATTTTATACTTATTGGCTCCAGACCATCAGTACAATTTCCCACCAAGTCAATAAATTAAAAGAGTAAAATACTTAGATGCTAAATTATAAAATTATGAATCAGATTAAAAGATAAATCATAAAACAAGAAAGAAACATGTGAATCTAGATATAAATGCAAAGAAGCAAAGCAAGTGGGTAAACAAAGACCCAAAGTCATCACTTGTCTCCTCTTCTTTTTCTTCTCGGCATTACCAAACACAACAAAGAAGAAGAAGAACTGACATTATCATGTCTCCTCCTCCTTCTCTCCAATGCCTCACATTCTCCTTTGCCTTAATCTTCTTCCTGAGCTCCTCCACTGTTCTCTCCCACTCCGATCTGATCACCCGTTTACCCGGTCAACCCCGGGTCGGATTCCAGCAATACTCAGGTTATGTCACCCTCGACGAAAAGAAACAGAGAGCTCTGTTTTACTACTTCGCCGAAGCTGAAACCAATCCTACCTCCAAGCCTCTCGTCCTCTGGCTCAATGGAGGTTCGTTTTTCATTTATATTTTATAAAATAAAACAAAACCAGATAATAAATGTGTGAATTGAGGTTGAATGCAGGACCTGGATGTTCATCTTTGGGCGTTGGTGCATTCTCAGAGAACGGACCATTTAGACCAAAAGGATCAGTTTTGGTCAAGAACCAACATAGCTGGAACCAAGGTAATTAAAATTAAACTAAGCTTCTTGATTCCACATTTGAAGTTTTGATTAGTTCTTGAATTTTGTTTTTTGTTTTGGTGGTTTGCAGAGGCTAATATGTTGTATCTAGAGACACCTGTTGGAGTTGGATTCTCTTATTCAACTCAGAGATCGTACGAGAGTGTGGATGATAAGATCACTGGTTAATCTCTCATAAACCTTTTCTTTATTTTTCTTGATTTAAAATTAAAGTTTCTTCTTTTCCAATTCTTGTTTTTAAAAAGATATGATTTTTATTACACTGTAAGCCAAAATCCTTCAGAGAAACTGTGCTGAATCTATTGATTTAGACTTAAAGAAACACATACTTTTGTATCTTTTTCCTTTTTCTAAATTCAGCAACAACAAAAGGACATCTTTTACACAAAAGGGTTCTTTACAAAATAATTTACAGATTAGTTTTTTTTTGAAAAAAAATAGAAATTTTATGATGATGATGATGATGATGCAGTGATCTGTGAATGCCATTTCTCTGTTTATTCTCCTTTTTACAGGAAAAGCAAATATTATTTATATTTTTCTAAAACTATTTTATCAGCTTTTGTTTCTTGTTCTGTGTCAAAACTGACAAAAAGAACAAAAGAATTCAACCTTTTTTCAAGATCACATCTGAAAGATTATTATTCTCTTCTTCTTGTCTCTTTATGTTTTGTTCACATCTCAAACATACTTTCTCTCTTTTGTCTTTTTTTTCTTTATCCACTTCAGCAAGAGACAACCTTGTGTTCTTGGAAAGATGGTTCCTCAAGTTCCCTCACTATCTCAACAGAAGTCTCTTCATCACTGGTGAAAGCTATGCTGGTAATAACTTTATTTTTTTTTTCCTTTTCTTTCAATCATAGTACTTGTGGCTAATGTTTTGGTGCAAATGTAGGCCATTATGTTCCCCAGTTAGCTGATCTAATGATTCAGTACAACAAGAAACACCATTTGTTTAATCTCAGAGGAATTGCTGTAAGTCTACAAACATTATCTCTTCAATGATTTTTATGGTCTATATGATTCTGTCTTTATTCCTTTTTTTTTTTGTAGATTGGCAATCCTGTTCTTGAGTTTTCAACTGACTTCAACTCACGAGCTGAGTACTTCTGGTCTCACGGCTTGATATCGGATTCAACATTCAAACTCTTCACTTCTTACTGTAACTACTCACGCTATGTGAGTGAGTACTACAGAGGGTCCATGTCTAGTATCTGCTCTAAAGTGATGAGCCAAGTTAACACTGAGACGAGTAGGTTTGTGGATAAATATGACGTGACACTCGACGTCTGCATTTCCTCTGTGTTATCTCAATCCAAAGTCGTAAGCCCTAACGTGAGTCACACGAAACATATATGTTAGAGCTTTGTTATTTGCTATGTGGATGTGTTTATGAACTTTGTTAATTATTTGGAATGGACAGCAAGTGGGAGAATCGGTTGATGTCTGTGTGGAAGATGAGACCGTTAATTATCTAAACCGAAGAGATGTGCAGGAAGCGCTTCACGCTCGGCTCGTTGGAGTACGTGAATGGACAGTTTGCAGCAAGTAAGTAGTTGTCACTTTCTTCTCTAACAGTTTGCTTATTCATCAAGGAACTGATGTTTTGGTTTACAGTGTGCTTGATTACCAAATGCTTGATGTGGAAAAACCTACGATTAATATCGTAGGGAGCCTTGTGGAAGCTGGAGTTCCAGTTCTTGTCTACAGGTAATAGATATCAATGTCTGTCTCTGTTAAACCTTTTTTTTAACTTGCTTTGATGAATTAACGGTGGGTGTTTTTTTCTTGCAAGAACAGTGGAGATCAAGATTCTGTGATTCCGTTGACAGGAAGTAGAACCTTAGTGAGCAGATTAGCCAAACGGTTGGGACTGAGAACAAGTGTGCCTTATAGAGTCTGGTTTGCAGGACAACAGGTAAAAACAAACATCACTCTCTAATGGTAAAAGAAAAGAACAAAACTAACAGATTGTGTTTTGTTGTTTCAGGTGGGTGGGTGGACGCAAGTCTATGGAAATGTATTGTCATTTGCAACGGTGCGAGGAGCTGCACATGAGGTCCCATTCTCACAGCCTGAGAGATCACTTGTGCTGTTCAAAGCGTTCTTGGATGGTCATCCTCTTCCTGAAGAGTTTTGATGTTTTACCATATGATGTGTTGAGCTTATGTATGTATATGATGATAATAGGTTTTGGCAAAAAGTTTAGCACTAAGAATGGCTTTATTTAATCGGCGAAAATGCCAAAAAAAGCGGAAAGATTTGTTTTGTTTTTTGTAAAGATGTGAACCTTGTAGGAAGGATGTGTATGTTCTTGGAATTTGAGTGTTGTGTGTTACTTTGAAGGGTAGAATGTAAAAGGAGCTTCTACTTGCATTGTTATGTCTATAAATTGAAGAGCTATGATTGGTTTTAATAGGATCATCCAACAAATCTTCAAACCCTCAGGATGAGACAGAGTAAGTTCCCAGCCTACAAGTGTCCAAGAAGCCCAAAAGCTCTCTCCCTGTTCCCAACCATAAAAATCACATTTACTCAACCATATTCCTCCAAGAGTTTAGGAAGAATGCTTTTTTTCTTCTAGTTAAATGATTGCAATGTCTCCATTTATGTAGGCAATAATCTTGCCTTCCTAAACTTACTGAGAGCATAATCAGCAATTATCAAAAGCTAAATCACTTTTAAGACCAAAGTGAAGCACTAACTCTTGAAAATCTTGCAAATTGGCTTGGGAGTCCTACTTTCTGCAAAACCATCGTTATATTATTAATCCTCCAATCTCTCAAATATTCCACTGATATAGATGAAAGAGACAAAGTAGACCCACATACCTTGCGTCCGTGATAGAAGCCTCGTTGCTGTTCACAAGCACCCTCGCGGACCATCTAAAGAGATATCAAAAAGATGGAGAGATCACTTCATAATTAGTGAGTGTCACCTGAGTCGAAATCTGCTTTTTCTTTTTTTGAGTAAGATATTAAATTTATTGTATCAAAATTTTTGATTTTTGACGGAGAATACAAAAAGACTAGTATTGGAATTGCAAAAATTAAATCTAAACACTAAGCAACATACAAGGACGGGAGCTCGATTGAAGCGAGAGATGAAGTCAAAGCAACGGAAGACGACGAAGCAGACTCAGACTAACGAGACGGGAACGGAGCAGGAAGGCCTGATTGTTGCCACGAACCTGAGAGAAAGGCGCCCTCAAACCTTAGATGCACGGTGCCTACAGCATCCTAGATACCTACTCAAATTCTGCTTTACTAAAGAGAGAGAACCAATCAACGAATATTGTGGGAAGATAAGTTTGAGTAAGTCGGAGAGTAAAGGAGTGGCGAGAAGAAACCTCATCGAAGATATCACCAGCAGGGTTAATCATCGTAGCTACCGCCAGCTAGGAAAAACCCGCCAAGAGTGTAAGTGGAAATCCCAAGTGAACAATAATGGTATTAGAGGAATTTTATCAGTAGGGTGTGATTTCTAAATGTTTTTATGTGAAGTAGATAAATGTTTCTTTTATTTGTTGTCAACTAATTTACAAACCGTTTAACATCTATCACTTTCCATTGATTTTTTTTTAAAAAGAGAACTATCAAATACTATCAAAACCCCACAAAAAAAGAGAGAGGAACATTTAGAACTTGATAAATACACAATGATCAAAAAATATTACACGGAAAGCAAAAAATATTAAATAAATTTATCATTAAGCAGTCCTACCATAATGCAAAATCATGACATGATCACTAGTTGATGAATCCCGAAGCAAAGTGAAAGAAGGAGATGATGATGGTAATGATGATTTTGGATTCCATATGGTATCTCTTACATGCTGCATCGTCAACAACGGCGATAATTGTTGCCCTCTGCATCTTATTTCTATCTGTTTCCATAGTTTGCAATCATCAAACAAACAAGAAAGAGTCAAGATCACATGGTAAATATTCACATACGTGCTCGTGTGTGTGAAAGGGGATATACTAGAGTACATGCATAACACACATGATCTACAAATTTGACCGGTTAGATAATCTATTGGGTTACTCCGTCTATGACTACTGTAACCATTTTTAAAAAATCTCTGTGAGTCTTTTTTTATTGTTAACATGTAAAGAAATTTGTGCTTTGTTTGTTGCCGTGCGTATACCTAAAATCTCCACTTTTCTCGACTTAACGCCAAAGATAAGAAGTGAAAAAAAGAACTAAAATCGGTCAGTTGAAACTAAAAGGTACGTAATGAATAAAAATCATTCAAGTTCGAACACTAATAGTTTATTTTGTGCTCTATTGTAGGAACGTGATTGGTTGGTGAGGAGATGATCTTTGTTTCAACTTTCAACATTCATGAAAGTGGACCACTTGGGATTACGATGCGACATTCTACACGTAACTTCAAGCTCCCTGTTTAAAATCTATACACATTTCTGCTATTCGACGATCAATTAAGAGAATCGCTGACCTTAGCAAGCATAAGCGTGACGACAGTGTTAGGTAATTTTCCCCCCGTTTTTCACCACATATATTTGACCATAAAGAAAATCGAACAATAGGAATACCTTCAAATACGGTCACACCAACCTTAGATTAGCTATTAAAACATTTTTTATTTAAATCTACAAACATTATATATTCTCTAATATCGGCCAAGATTTGTTTTTCTTGATATTTCACGGCCAAGATCTTACGATACATATTTAAAATAAACGTCTATATACTTCTTTACATATGTTAGGTCGGTTAAGGTAACAGTTTTTCTTTTAAAAAAAAGTTAAAAGTACCAGAATATTTAAACCCTAACTTTAATTTTCGCTCATAGCTACAGCTACCCGAAAAAATGAATTCAGAATCTCAAGCAAAATTTCAAATCCCATGGTGTTACCAAAATAATTTAAGTTACGCGAGGAAAGATGGATATTTTTAAAGCTGGTGTTTATATAGACTACTAATTCTAGAAGTGATATTAACGTACTGTTTTTCTACACGCAGTGTTGAGTGTTCATGGCATTTTATTATTCTTAGAAAATTCAATACCTTTTATTCCAATCACTTGATTAGAAAAGTCAAATTAAAATGCTTGCATTCCGATTTTGGATTTACTTTTAAATGGATTGTGAACTAATTAATTGACTAGGAAAATTATTAAACTATCCAAATCTTAATTAGGGAAATTTTAATATGCTTGTTAGTGGGGGATACATTTTCTTTTGGCTCGATGGAAAAGACAAAGTTAGCCATGCATGCATCAATGCTTTCAATTCACGTTTTTCATCAAAAACTTATTTGAATAAGAATATTATATGTCACAATGCGCGGACCAAATATCAATATATATTCTTGTGGCGACATGCATGCTCTCAAGAAAATAAGCTAAAACATGGAAACTTCAGCATTAAACGGAAAACTATTTTTCATCGTTAATTGTATTTTGCGTTAAATCCAACTTTTCATAATTTGATTTTTATGAAATAATTTCAGGCTATGTTATTACCATTTTTTTCCAAAATTTCTTACTACCGTTTACATTAATTGAATTACTGGTGCTAGACAATTTTGAAGTCTTTTGTTTTAAATCAAAAATCATACTACTTATTATCTAAACTATGATGAAAGTGTGCGTTTTTGTAGAAGCTGATCTCTAATCTCAACAATCAAGACGTCATCCAATCATCAACGAGATAACACAACTAAAATTTTAAGAAGATTTACCCGTACGTATGACCACGTAGAAGGATGCTAAGACGTTAATTTACTCAACTAGTGTTTTAGAAAGTGACATTCTTTTGTAATTAATGTAGAATAAAAATCATGTATATGATAAATTAGGTACCTAGCCGAGTCGATTAGCTTGTCTCATCCAATTAAGGTGAAACTCAAAATTTGTGTTTCACCACCTAATATCTAAACGGCAGCTTTCTGAACCTGGTAGATTGAATGTACTATGTGTATACACATGCAAGCACACCTATGCATGCAGTTGATTCTTTGCGCATGAATATGTATTTGTGAGCCTATCTAGACTCCATAGGAACATGCAATATACTTGGATTAATGTCAATTCTGATAACGAGAGCATCTACGCATACACCTACGCATGTAAGCTTTTTGAGGTTGCATTAAGATATACTTTATTTTCTGGTTTATACTATTCTCAAAGCAAGCATGCCTGATGACCCAGACTTGTTTTATTCCACAAATAGCATTATTATAAATTATTACCAATAACTATATTATAGCCTGAAACTCATGAAAAGGCCAGTTAATTAATTCCCCTCTCGGTTTCCAGATTCCTATGAGAATATACAATATAATTAACACCAATAATGATAATAATTATTTATAAGGTAGTGGGTACTTCGAGAAGTGATCAGTACACAATTAAGCACTATTTTTGTCAAATGAGATAGATGGAGGAATTTTTTGGGTTATCAAATTTCTTACTAATGAAGAGTTACTTAAGAAACAAATCTTTTGATGAATCATTAAGCTAAAATAATGTAAAATTCGTTTTGAAATTGATTGATTGAGCACATAAGGAATCAGATTCAAAAATCCGAACCCTAGATTATTCATGATTATTAATTAGATTTGCGCCAAATTAAGGATGTTGTGTAGCCCTAATATTCAGAGAAAGTGGTTTCATCACCTAATAACCTTTTTTTTTTGTAACACCATCACTTAGCCTATATTACTAAAGTTTGAATATATCTAGCTAAGATTTATTTGAACTAAGTTATATAAATTACGACACCATGACATCAGACGTGTGACCTAACAAGTTGGGGATTGAGTTGTAATGTCGTTTTCATTTCTTATCCACAAAACTTAGAACATTAAAAACATTATATAAAAGAGTTATAAAACTTTAGGTATTTACCTCAGACTCGCTATCCAACTGAAGCTTCTTCATAAGGTACTTAATTAGCAATCTAACCGTGATTCTCCCATCTCTTATCCATGCAAATTCAAATTGTTTTCGAAAAATTAGAATATAACAGAAACAATCTTAGTGACTTCCGTAAACAAATAAGTTTCAATAATGCATGAGACAAATAAAGACTTACTTGATTCTCAAGTAGCTTTTGTTTACTTGAGGTAAGAACGGTTCCTTTTCCCTGCGTTCACAAATCAAATTTTATCAAATATATACACTGTTTAAAAAAGAATGATCGAGTTTCACCTAATAAAATTGAACCAAACTGAGAAAGGATTAAAGAAAATGCAAGAGAGGTCTTAATTACTGAAATTGCGAAGCTTGGAGAAGAAACCAAAGACCAGAATGTGGTCTTTTTGGAGGATCAATAACCCTAAACTCCGAGCTTGGTCCAGCTCCTCCCTCCTCCTCGCACCAACTCCTTGTAAAGCTATTACTGATAGTAACGTTACGCTCACTCATCATTCCTATTGATGAAGGTCTAAATGGCGCCGTATATTGAGGTATCCATGGTTTTGAAAATGGAAACGAATAGCCGCGGTTTAGTAACGTTTGAGGCCGGAATAACTGGTGATTGTAAACCAAAGACGCTCCACGCATCGTGAGCAACTCATCATGAGAATATGGCGGCTGCGGCTGCGGGTGATCTACTTTACTTCTAACCGCTCCTGCCGCGGTTGAGGATGAGGTAAACAAAGTGAGGTCTAACGAATTTTCTCTTCCACTTGCGTTTTTGCTACAACAACGTTGGAGCTTATATGATGATGTCCCGTTGTTGTTTTTCTCAGGGCCTACACCTAAGCGGAGCCAAGATTTGTCTCTGTTACCGTCTTCTAGGTTAGTAGAAGCAACGACGTCGTTCTTGGAGGCGGATCCGTCGTCTTCGTTGGCCGGATTATAATAATATTCATTAGAAGCTGCTATTGGATCGGATACGGAACATGCTTCTCCACTAGAATCTTGATTGTTTATTGTTGCTTCTCTCATCATCACCGCCTCCAAGAAGCCGCCTCCGCCGTTGCTGCAAACGCCGTAAAGCGGAGAGGGTTCAAGAGGAAACAAATCGGTCATATGATCTCAGCATGAGGCCATATATGGATGGGTTACTGAAGAGAGCTTTAAGAAGGCATGGTTTTGTGGAGAGGAAATGATTCTCATGAAGAAGATAAGGGTTTTGTTTATTTAGTTATTTCTTTGTTTTTCTATTACAAATATTTTATATATGGTACTTTTAAAATTATATGATATGTGTGTAGGGTTGTGAGTGAGAGAGGACGAGGAAGAGAATGATTCCTCTGCAAATCATACTTTCCACTAATTCTCTTTGTTTGGGAGGTTGTGGGAATGTAAGAAAGAGAGGAGTGTGATGGTCTCTCTGTCTGCCAGCTTTAAATATTATAAAAATCTGAAATTATGGATTATTTCATGTACGTAGAGATAAAAAATATAGATACGTCATGTATATATAATTTTAGGACTACACTTTTTCTTCTTCTTACTCAAACTGATTTAACAATATATTGATTATCCCTGTAAAAGATTTAATTTATTTGGATTTTATTGACTTTAAATGGACGAAAGGTATGCCTACGCGAGGAAAATGGATGAATTGGGTTGTGATCGGTCCAGCTAATCGCTTTTTCAGACCATGTTCCGGTGACAAAGAATTGACAGCCTTATTAATTTGTTTTCAAAGAAATTAAATTATTGATATACTTGAAAAGTTTATTTTTAGCCCTAATGGGTTGCTTCTTTTAATGGGATTTTGGGTTATTCTATAGCTCTAATTATATTGTAATGATCTCTTCCAAAAAAATTTGGGGTCAACTTTCTCTTCTAGTTTAGTCTTTTTTTCTTTTAATTATTCCTAATAACGAAAACTGTTTACGGACGTGTTCTTACAAAAACAATTCTTCATTATATATGGTTTTTTGGCTCAAACCTTTTATGCTTAGATAATAAGTCTTTAGAGTTTAGACCATTATAATCCAAGCATGTCCATTTAACATATCGATAACAATCAGTTACTTTATTTTGCATCCAGTAGAGGCCTTCCACAGTATTCTTATAATTTTAAGTAGAGGCCATCCACATCAATCTTCTATAATATTTTCTCAATTTCTCAATTTCTCAAAAATTAATAAAAATGTTACACACATGCAGAAATTTATGAGTGAATGATGAAAAACATGTTCTATTAGATGTGTAGTGATCGTTAACTAATTTAATTTTTACTTACAACAGTCGATTTTTACAGAAAAACGATCACTCATTGCATTCTCTTTTTGTTTTTCTTATAAAAATCACTCATTTCCTAAAATATTTTAACAGTACAACTTTATCTTTTCACTAAAGTCTTACGAAAATAGCATCATAAATTAATCATGTGTATCAGCCCTAACTAAAGAATTCGTGAATATCGTGGCCAGTGAATTTTCGACTCGTTCGTGTTTATTTAATATATGTTTAACTGAGATTTTTGTATGTGAAAATATTATGGTCATATATAGAAGGCAAACAAATTTACTAATATATCGTACTACTACTACTACTCTCAAAATATATATTTATTATTTTGTATACTTTTCACTTGCAAAATTCTAATATCTTAAGCAAGCATTTGAGGTTATCAAAATGGATGATAATTTAATTACACTAAATGTTTTATTTTGGTTTTACTGCGACTGATCGATGGTTTTGTTAGTACTAATTATGTGTAACATAGATGTACGTCCATCTTTTTACGTTGTAAGAAAAATGTAGGAATATGAAGTACCATAGTTGCTTATTAGTTACATATGCATGTTATAGAAAAAGGACTCATGGGTGACTTGAGAAATAATAAAATTAAATTTATTAGAAATGAGGCAAGTGGATGGGCAGAGAGTGGAGAGAAATATGATGACAATACCTGTCAAAAATGTCAATAATATAAGATAGATAACTTGAATAATACATTCATAAAATATGTGTAAAAGGAAACCATATAAAGGGAGCATGAAAGAAAGAAATAAAGAAGGGCTAATAATATATAAATGATGTGTGAAAAATGATGTAAAGTCAAATCCAACCTAATTTTAAAATACTATTTTAGTATGATTTCCACACTATTTTAATTGTAATCTCTTCTTTCTAATATTGAAAATTACATTATTTTAGTGTGACACTATATGTTTACGTAAAATTTACTGTGAAATTATATTGTTACACTAAAATGATGTAATTTTTAGTGTAGATTGGAGAGGTTTAGTGTGAAAATCATATTAAAATAGTGTTTTGGAGTTGAATTTGAGATGAAAAAAATTTTAGTATTAAAATTACGCTAAAATAGTGTAATCTTGATATTATAATAGTATTATAGGTTGAAAATGCTCCAAAAGAAATTGTTAAAGTATGTATTTTTTTATATACTATACTGGGGGAGATGCGGGTATATATTATATTTGATGGTCGTAGGAGGATGTGAAATACACAAAGAAAACCCTAATTTGTATAAAAAAAGAAACCAAAAAAGAACGAAAAAAAAAAATTAGAGCTGGGCATGCATGATGGTGTTTGGTATCCGCAGAGCCCGAGGACCTAAACCACAGACGACGTGGGCACTCTTCTGCTCTTTCTCTGAACTCCATGTGACCCCCACAATTCTCCTACCTATATACACCATAACACATGCATGTGTACTTTTTACAATTGTTTTTTATTTACATTTTTGGCAATATTCTTCAATATTTGGTATAAATTTTCTATAGCTGTGTGTGATCGCTGCTGCTGCTTGCACTTTTTTTACCTTCGAGGAACTATTATGTAAACCTTTTGTTTAATATCAACCGAAATAATACCACACAATATAGTTAGTGTAACAGTGGCCGGCAAAATAGATTGACAATAACAATCCTAAATGGAGTTGGTTATAGCGATTTGAGTTTTGGCGACGAGAAAGGAAATGGTTTTTAATGAGAGATTTTGCTACTACATGGAGTCATGCATAGCCAAACTTCCTCTGATTGAAAATAATCACATGATATCATGTACAATTAATTCCCCCTAAATGAATACATTTCTTTTAAAAAATTTATTTACGATTTTCCATCGATTTTTGTAAATACCAAATGTTGGTCCTGTAGAATTGCAGATACTCTATTTTAGTTTGGTATATGCTCTATGACAAAGAAATTTGAAAATTTTCGATAATTCTAATAGAAAACAATAACTCTTATTATCATCTATGAAAATATGTCTATAATTAAAAACCGTGACTTATGTCGTGCCAACAATTTGAGCTGCCATAAGCGAAAATAAAATTCCTACACTTAGTGATAAATGTTATCATAGTCAGGTCATATAGTAGAAACAAATAAAAGCTAAATTACTAAACAAACTAGTTTTTATTTTTTCAAAACAAAAAAGTTGAATAAACTATTAAATTTGAAAATTTTAACCAGCTCTATGAAAATAAATAAAACAAGTAGAACTTTAATATTTTGTATGATATACATTAACAAGTATAATATACCCAAATAAAAAAATATATATAATACAACCGATTTTTATTTATTGTATTGTATTTTGATAATTAAAATGATTATATACTATTTTAGTTGCTTAAGTATGAAAACCATAATTCATTTTATAATGTAGTAAATTCTTCTTTATTGTAACAATCATAAAAAAAATTTAACCTTTAAGCATTTCTTTTATATTTTTGTTAATTGGGCTTAAATAGATGAAACTAGAAAAATATGCTCTTAATTGTTTCAAGAAAATTTGATGTAGCCAATGTTTCAGAATCTATCGTTGAGGCACGACTCTGGGTGCAACTATGTTGTTGATTTTTTTAATGGAATGGTGCGAAATAATTTATTTAATTAATTCTATATTTTCACTATTTGATATGAATGTAATAGAATACTCATTTTATTAATTCCACAAACATTCCAAAAAAATATACAAAAAATATTTTCTAAACATTTCTCTGCTATTTTTATTATGAATGGATAGAATAAAAATATTCCATTTTTAAACTAATTCCTTTCATCTCATTCCATCTATTTTGATTCTACTAATTCTATTTCATAGTTACCATTTACAGTCTAAGTAATAAAGATTTAAAGAAAAGATCCCTGTAGAATTAGAAATAGCAAACTATGTATTGTAATAAGCATTCTTCTAATGAAAAGCATGAGATATAAAATTGCAAAAGCCTAGTTCAGGCCTATGGTAGACTCGGATTACCGTTTTCTTACACTTTGTCATACGATAGTTAGATTCTCTAGAACCGATCTACTTTGTTCATTCATATACAATGATATCTGGACGAGTCTAATAATTCTAAATTTCCCTTATGATTCTATTAATACCACATTCGTGACAATCTATGCTTTATTTGTCCTTTCGTCTCTTCACGCGTTTTTGGTTGTATATGCACACACAACTCTTAGGCCAACATCTATGTTTCTGTACCAATTGTGATTTTCTTGCTCAAGCCTCTCATTGGGCTATCAGCTATGTTCCTCAGCTGTGTGACATTGATGTGTTTTTATCTATTGATACGTTTTCATCCGCACAAGCATGTGAAGCCTCTAAATGAGACTCAGTGTATTCTACTAATAAGCTAATTTCAACTCTCGAACATCTTGTAGGATTAACTAAAAGTACATCTCCTTTGTTTCTATAGAGAAGAAAAAACGTGAAAAGTTTCACAAACTACCAGCTCTCGCTCCTCTTTTGAAGGTGGAAGCAGCTAAGAAAATAAAAGTCAACTAACTACTTAACAAAATGAACCAAAAATAGTTAAATACACAGATGTCCAAGAGTTGACATTAGCTCATAAGCGGACTTTTTATTAGCAAGCATTTAATGTAATAGTTTTTACAATAAGTGTGACTTTAAGTTTTTTATTTTGTTTCAAAATAAGTGTTATTCTATAATTCTAATGTAAATTTATACATTAAATCTATTTTTTACTCTTTTAAATAACCAATAGATTTTTATTTAAATTATTTTTATTTAATTATTCATATATTAAATAAGAATATATTAGTCTATTATACAATTTTTTTAATCTCCGTGAAAAATGTCAAAATGACACTTATAATGAACCGGAGGAAGTATTAGACATAATTAATTATGAAACTTATGATGATAATTTAAGTAATTACATTCATTGTCTTTCAACATTTTTAGCAAACTAAAAACGCAAACTAAAAATCCAGCTATATCTCCACAAAAAATAAATATGTCTGATGGAGTATTTTATATATAAACTATTTTTGTCAATGTTTACTAACGGTAATACTTTATCCATTTCAAGTTAAATGCTTAAAATTTTAAGAAAATTATAAAATATTTAAATATTTAGTTTTTATCCTTATTTAATTGTTAAAAAATTAAAAAAAAATTATTGTTTCTAAGTTTAATTAGAGGCAAAATAGATAATGTGAAAATTGCATTAAAATCATAAAATGACTTTTATTTTATAAAAAAAATTACTCTACAATAACACTTATTTAAAACGGAGGACTTATTTTTTGACAAAAATGGAGGAATTATTAGTTAAGTGTTTGTGATTCTAAAGTTGAATTAAGTTTTCTCTCTTAATTGTTGTTTTAGTAATCTTTATTTTGGTCAAAAGACTCAAAATTAAAATGGGAAACAAAAGGAGCAGAAAATGTGGTACTCACATGCTGCAATCATTATGAATTTTTCCTTCCCACATAGAGCGCGGGTGCTCTTAAGTCCTCTTATCTTTCATTGACCCAATTTTAAATGTTTTTAGTGTAGCAACTGTCCCAAACATCCCCTATGAACACTCAACAATCTCTCCTTTCATAACCAATCGATTTTTGTATCTCACAAATGTACAAACTCCATACAAAACATGCATGCTACCACCATTCTAACCCTGATTAATGTTTTTCATCTGTTGTTTGAAACATTGCCTTCAAACCTCGTGTTAATGCGATTGAAACAGAACACGACCAATACTTTATACATATAGAATCTATGAGATGAAAAGGAGAGTAAAGAAAATGAAAGAAAAACTAAAAGCTTATGTGAAGAGACTGAAAAGAAATGAAAACAAAAACATTTAAGGAGAAGCAGAGTGAGGTCGATCAAAGTGGAGAAGCTGAGCTGCACATTTGGGGCAATCGTTTAAGAGTTTAGGTACCATGAAATACATATAACAAGCTTTGCAACCAGCAACCGCAAGAACTTGTTCTTCTTCCTCTTCTATGTGACTCTCCCTTGATGACTCTGATGAAGACTCTTCGTTCTCATAATAGGACAAGCTGTCATCTTCTGAAAACACAGTTACATCAGACTCTCCACTAAATTCACCTGCATTGTTGTAGCTAACCGAGTTCCTTGGATCTTCCATCACTCTCATTCTGCTGTTCCGGTTTATGTAGAAAAACTCTCCTGTCTAAACATTAAATACCAACTCCATACATCAATACTCCAAAGTAATAAATAACTACTTTGACGTTAAAAGAAGTGACAGAATGATTCTGCTTTTCTTCCTTGCACTGTAACGCAATGCAAAAAATGCTCCCCAGGTCATGAGACAAAAACAACTTGGACTATATTTTTTTTTTTTCAATGCGAATCTCTCTGGTAAAAATATACAAGAATTCCACAAAAGAAAACCAAAACAAAATTTAATTCAAAAAGAAACAACATGGAAATTTCAGTTAGGGTTTCTCGTTTAGTTATGAAAATAAAAAACAAACTTGGGAGCATTTAAAGACAATAGAGACAAGGGTTGATGTAATAAATGCAACATTAAGTAAACAAGAACATCTAACAAAATAATTCAATTGCAAGGAAACAAAATGAAGTTACTCCTTACCTTAAGATCAAGACACTGTTCCAAATGTGAAGGAACAGAGATGTGAGAATTGAGCTCCAACGTTCTATCCAAGATCGGGACATGATCTTCTTCGCTCTCGTCCGTCAGACCAAGCTCATCTTCGAAACTCCTTATCTGGTTACTCAATGAACAATTCTGCACCGATCTCTCCAGATATCTCGTTACCGTCGCCATATCCATTTTGTTTACCCACTCTTTTGTTTTATTCGATCGAATTCACCGGAATGTTTCGAAAGCAGAGGAGAAGGAAGTAGAAGAGAATAAACCAAATAGAGGGTTTTGACAAATATTTAAGGTAGAAAACAAAAACGAAGAAACACGCTTTAATTAAGGAAAAAAGTCGTAAGGGATAATAGTTCAGGGAGTGGGATTGGTACACGCGCCGTATGTGCTGGAGCGCGCGTGGATTGTTGGGTAAAGAGAAAGCTGGAGGGCCGTAGCTGTCAGGCGCACAACGACCACTGAGTCTCGACGCATTTTGTCGCACGTCCGTGTGATAAAAGAAGGAACATACGACCATTTCTACACGAGCGGGTCATGCGCGTGACAATACATTATCATCATGATTTCGGTTGGTGGAAAGTGTTAACTGTAATCAGAGGATAATATTTATTTTTGTATAATAAAGAACTTAAATCATTCTAAAAGTCTTCGTGGATCTAGACACTACGACTTAATCAATGACATTACTATTCTTAATTTCTTATGTTTTACTGAAAAGAGGTGAATCTGATCATGCATTCTGCATCATTTTACCTTTGATTAATGATTACCTCGTGAACAAACAGTTAAAACAAAAGCAGAACACAAAACATATTCAGTAGTTAAAGTAATTTCACTGTAATGGATGATGACATAAGATAAGAAGTAACGGTACCAGAGACATTATAGCAATTGACAGAATACACTAAGGAATGATTTAGTCGTCTGTGTAGTTGACAGCGAGATCCCAGTAGTGTGCGACACCTGCATCACTGAATACTTTCTTGGCAGCTGATTCCGTCAAGCACTCTTGTACATGAAACCTATGGAAACTCTGTTTCGCAACGCTTCCTTGCCAAGCCAACCAGCACTTGTTATTTTCACTATTCTCCTCTTCGTCTTCATCTTCTTCCTCTCCTTCCTTATCATCCTTCTTCACCGCCTCTTCCCAGTTTATCCGCTTCAACATAACCTTCCCGTATCTCTTTATGGCTTTACTCTTACCCTCCACCACAATCACACTCATTTCATCCGTCATCACGCTACACCCTGTCAATCTGTTCTGTCTTGCATTCATCTCCACCTTGAATCTAGCTTTAGGATGAGAAAGCTTGTTCACCTTGTACACCGACACTATCGTCTCCAGCGTTGTTGTTGGATCGTCGAAGAGCTTCCTCTCTTTCTTCTCACGTTTCTCTGCAGGAGTTAGCTTCCTTGCTGTGTTCCTGTCCACGTGAGCCTGCTCACGTTCGGCAGCTGCTGTGCGGATCTCCTTTTCAAGCTTGGTTGGGTCCTGTGTTGCTTCAGGCCCAAGAACCTTCATCAGGTTGCTCATTTTCACCTTTGCTTTTGGTGGTTCAAGCAAACCTTGTCTGATCATCTCCTGTTTCTCCTTTTCTTTTGATAGACGCCTCTGGGTTCGCAGCTTCTTCTGTTCCCTCTTTGTCAGTTTAAGAGGCTGGGGTGGTGGAGGCGCTGCTTCTGCAGGTGGCTCTATGGGACGCGGATGCTCAATGTAATGTGTGAGTTTTTCTATCTTCAGGTCGTTATCGGTAATGACACCATCAGCTATGTCGCCATATATGCCACTGGTGAGGACACTTGCATCCCTGAAAGAGAGAAAAAAAAAATTATGAACTAAGACAACCCATCATGAACATATGCAGAAAAAAGGCCAAAAATCACAGCACAAAAGCTACCCAGATAAATCTCATCAAAGAAAGGAAACTAAGTGGTTCACATATCATAGGAGATTCATTGTTACTAGTAATCACATGGTGGTGTCACAAAAGTATACAAAATTTCAGAAGCAATATGCGGCTAACTACTGAGCAAAATGAGCCAGCACTCACCAAAATCAACAAAATGCAATATTAGGTATACATATCCAGACTAACAGAAATGGGAGAATAATTCAAAAATAGACACAATTAACACTTAACAAGCAGGAACAGAAGCTACTCCTTATGGTTATTAATCACTTTCATCCTATACCCTAGAAGTTACACGTTCAGTTTGATAGCTGTAGTATGAATTTGTTTTCCTCATAGTTATGCCACCTAAACTTCATCAGATGAATATTCGAAACAAACGACACAGCACTAAAAAAAAAAAAAGCAGAGTGAGAAAAATTACGTACCACCACTCAACATCTGGGATTACTTCCTTGGGCTTCTCTTTTCTCGGGGCACGTTCGGATACTACTATCAAATTTGGATTGATACCATCATTGGCCTTAGCCAGATGGGCTTGCTTCACCTTCAGTTCTCTTGCTTTTGCTTCACCAAATTGACTCTAAATCAAAGATAAAGAAATAGACACAGTAAGACCTCTGTAAAGGCCAGCAATAATGAAATGGCTATAAAGAATTCATCAAAGAAAATACAATGCATACCTTTAACTTCAGACTCTCAGCATCCCTAGTCCATTTGCCTTCCTCAACAAACTCAAAACTCATCCGTTTTGGTCTCAAAATCTTGTTTTTATCAATTCCCATCCTTGGATCAAAATGGGGGTTTTCTTCTGGATTTACTTCCAATTGGGGTTTGAGAATCTGAAAAGCATCTTTCTTCTGTTTGTTGATGTTAACCTGTAAACATCCAAGTAGTATATTAGGAGCTCGATCCCCAAAAGAAAAACATAGAAAGCTTGGACACTTAAATTAACTTTACTGACCTTTAATGTAGTAAGATTGCTTGGTTTAGTCACACTAATCACATTCCCATGTTCATCTATCTCCCTTCCAAGCGCATCCACACGCAGAACAGGGGGCTTGGCCGGTTTCTGTGTAACAGCCATTGTCTCTGTGGGTGCCTGTCCTGAGAAATAATTGAGAGCTGAAGGATCATGACGGAATGTCATCTTTGCTGCCAACTCCTGAGCTTTCCTAACAGCTTCAATGTTGGAAGTACTCTCAGGGCCAGGGAAGACAGCATGTGGCAGTGCTGAAGCAGAAGATGTTCCTGCAGAGACAGCAGGAGTGGTAGTCGATGATTGCACTCTGGTATGTGGACTACCTTCTGAAGTTGGCTTAGTACCCTGGTTCATCTGCGTCAGAGAAGAGAGAAATAAGTTTATCAAACAACAAAGTTCCAAGAGAAAGAATGAATGCAAATGTCCAGAATATCTACAAATCTTACCGAAGAAAGCTTCTTAAATCTATCCGCAATTCCCTTTCCAAGCTCTATCGCTTTCTTAGCTTTCGCTAATGCATCAAGAGACGACAAGCTTGCACTACTTTCCCCAGCTGTTGACGATGTTCTTCCATCTGTACTAGATTTTCCATGAACCTCATGAGACCTGACAATACTAACTCCCTTATTTTCATCCTTTGTAGATATCGAAGATACCTTAGTGGGCAGGGTGTGTCTAGGGGCCAATGAAGTTGTTTCCAATGCAGTAGAACTATATGAAGCGGCGCCCTCCTGCATAGAAACAAGAACATACGAGCATCACAAACACAACTTTGAATATCGTTGAGAAATCTAAACAAAACCAACCACAAATCTACTGAAACTGAGCTAACAAAGAAACTATTTTTGATCAAAGAGAAGGCATAGAAACTCACAATCTCGACTCCGTTCATGGCCCCAGAGCCCTCAGCTACATCCTCAACTCTGCTTCTCCTCTCACTACTCCCATCAGCAAACCTAGATTTCTTCTTCCCTTCCCTATTCACATTCTCTTCCTCTCTCTCTTTCCTCTTGCTCCTCCCTTCCTTATCCTTAGACCTCTCGTGATGCCTATCTCTATCTCTACTACTCCCTTCCCTGTCCCGACCTCTATCCTTACCGCTATCTCTCTCTTCCTCCCTATCGTCGCGCCTCGACGGCCGATAATGATCCGAATCGCGACGCTTCGAGTCGCCATCGCGATCACGGACTTGGTTCCGGTGTCCGCCTTCACGCTCCGGCGAACGATCCACACTCGAATCACGATCACGATCGTCCCTGTTGCTCCTTGAGTATCTCTCGTTTGCCATGGCGATTTAGGGTTGTTCTTCCTCGCAAGCTGTTGTTTCAAATTATAAACGAACCTACCACCGCGGGTAAAATACACCGGCCGAATCTATAATGGGCCTAAGCCCGTTTATTAATTTCCTTTTTGAAATTGTTTGTTTATGGGCCTTATTAACTTCCTTTTCAAAATTATTCGTTAATGGGCCTAAATGTAGCTTCTATGTAATTTGTTTTCTCATTTTCTGTTTTTTTTCTTCTATGGATTATATTTGGAATATTTTTATACTCGACATAATGCATCTTTGTTTATCGACGTCACTTTGTTTTTCACATTCAATGGATTGGATATCTTGAAAAATATCTCACGATAGTTATGTGACATGTGCTTTTATGTAGCACACATAACTCTTGCCAACAACCGGCCCTACAATGAAAGATGACATTATCAGATTATCTCATCGACAATATGATTTGATTATATATGTATAATATATAGTTACGTTGAAGTTAGAACAAAAAAAAAAGTTTTGAAATGTTTGTAAAGAGAAAAAGAAAGAATAATGATTCAATACGTTACTCTATATTGGTAGTGATTGCTATTTAAGGAATGAGCTAATTCTATAAAATCACGTGCTTTAATCCAACTTTCCCCTAATAGATTACAAAAAAAAAAAAAGAATTAAAACAAAAGGTGAAAAGTGGATTAGATATTTTCTCAAAGATAGGATTCGGAATTCTACAGGCTACAGCCGTCATAATGGCAATACCCTCAGACCTCAGTACACCGTTAGATCTAAACACTCTTGATCTTAATAGTCTATTCTATACACCGCAATACAGACGATTACAACCCAAACCCTACAGTATTTAATTAGTACAATAATTAGTTGAGACAGATACAGCTTGTGTCCTGTCTTATTGACTCCAAAAGATTTGCTTCGAAAATGGAAAACGTGTTAAACTGAATTTGATCATCACTCCAAAAATAGTTTCTCGAGGAATCATCATGAGCAGCAGTAGCGAGAGAGTTCCGTGCGACTTCTGCAACGAGCGAGCGGCGGTTCTGTTCTGCAGAGCCGACGCAGCGAAGCTCTGTTTACCCTGCGACCGCCACGTGCACACCGCGAATCTCCTCTCCAAGAAGCACGTGCGGTCTCAGATCTGCGATAACTGCGGCAGCGAGCCGGTATCCGTGCGGTGCTTCACCGACAGCCTCGTCCTGTGTCAGGAGTGCGACTGGGATGTTCACGGGAGCTGTTCCGTCTCCGACGCTCATGTCCGGTCTGCCATCGAAGGGTTCACCGGTTGTCCTTCGGCGCTGGAGCTTGGAGCGTTGTGGGGGATTGATCTTGAAGGGAGGAAGGAAGAAGAGAAGCAAGTGCCGGTGACGATGGAGAGTTTTGGGATGGAGTTGGATTCGTGGATCTCTGGATCTGACGTTTTGCAGGAGCTGGTGGTTCCTGTTCCCAAGAAAGGTGGATCTAGCTGCGGGAGGTATAAGCAGGTGTTGTGTAAACAGCTTGAGGAGCTGCTCAAGAGTGGTGGTGGTGGTGGAGATGATGGTGAGTGTGATGGAGAAGCGGGAGAAGAAGGGAATATGGTTCCGGAGATGCAGGAGAGATTGGGATGGAGAAGAGATGAAGAGGAGATCAGTGGTGGTGGAGAAGTGAACCAGCAGCCTCAAACGACGTCGTTTACAGCTTTGCTGTGGAATGCTGCTAATACTAGTGATGGCCAGAGACAGAGTACTCAGGTCTGTCTCTCTCTCTCGGAATTAAAACAGTTTAGGTTTCTCTGTGAAGTGAGGATAAGTGATAGATTGGTTTCCTTAAGGTGCAAAAAGAAAGTGTTTAGGTTCTTAACCTGTGTCACTGTGAACTTGTAGATTTGGGATTTTAAATTGGGACAGTCAAGAGAACCCGAGGACAGTAGCAGAATGAAAGCTGCTTATGTTACAAAAGATGCTGCTTCATTCAAAATCAACAGCTTTGTTGAAGTCAAGAAGAATGATACTTGTTCCACTAAAGCCAAAGGTGTTAAAGAGATTTTCCAGGTAAAATATTTAGCTACACGTTATTATTAACCTTTGTCATTTAAGTATTTTCCAGTTGACCCATTACAGTCTAACCTTTGGTGAAGCCTTTTTCCTAAGTTTTTTTTTCTTCTAATAAATTGTGTCCAACACTTGAAATCTAGTAAGAAATACAATACAAGTTCGCTTACCTCAGATTATAAACCAATGCCAACCATTTGTGGCTTGTGATATCTATGTGTTAACCAACATATAATTAATCATAGATACACAATTATTGTGAGTGTGTGATGCTGATTAGGATTCTTTTACAGGATGACTACAATCAATCTACTTCAGGGCAGGTATTAACGTGTGAGAGCAACAATCTTCCTATTACCTTCGGCTCCGAGAAAGGTTCAAACTCCTCCAGTGAATTAAATTTCACTGAAAACATTGGTGGAACTAGTTGTAAGAGTACAAGACTAGTGGCAACCAAGGCTGATCTGGAGCGGCTGGCTCAGAACAGAGACAATGCAATGCAGCGTTACAAAGAAAAGAGGAAAACACGGAGGTAAATGCTGCCTGCTTTTTTCTTACCCCTTTGATAACTTTTCTATAGATCAGCATCTCCCACCCGTGAGCTAACACCGTTTTACGTTTCTCCCTTTGTCTTAATTGAATCTTTGGTACCGACAGATATGATAAGACCATAAGGTATGAATCGAGGAAAGCAAGAGCTGATACAAGGTTGCGTGTCAAAGGCAGATTTGTGAAAGCTACTGAAGCCCCTTATCCTTAGGTTTCCTATTAGCTTAGGGACTTTTATTTCTACTTCCTCTGCCTCCTCGTAAATGTATATAAGATCGGTCTCGTTTCTTTTGCGTTTGTTTGTATGTCCCTCTTTATGTACCTTGGAAACTTCTCTAGTTGGAAAAGGATTGTTTCTTAAACTAGATGTGTACTGTTTCCTGGTCATTGACTGGTCTAAAGATGTTTGGTTAAACACTCCTTTACCAGTCAATGCTACACCCGATGTAATAATGGCTAGTACTCCTATATTACCAACACAAGTCATTTTTTACAGTTATGAATCGGTTTGAATAATAGCGTTTGTGGTTTGTAGGTGGCTGCATGGTTCTTGTTTGGACGGTATCTAGCAATAGCGAATCTACTATACTTCGTAGTGAATCACTAGATCAAAACCTTCTTACCACAAATCTGACTGATCATCTTTTTTATTTATTCTGAATATGTAATGTAACAAAATGAGTTGTGTATTGTAATGATTGTGATGAAATTTAACTAGGACAGTCCAAACAATGAGGTTGTAAAAGTACATAGTTTTGCCCTTGCAACAAGAAATGTGCTATCAATTTACTCCAACCTTGCGAAAGAAACTTAGTACTGACTGTCCATGAAACTAACAAGAAGCTCATTCACCATCCCTCGGTCCGGCATCTTACCTGCTGCTCCATATATTGGAGCCAAGCCTCCTGTGATTGGTCCTGGGTTTGCTTTCACCTGAACCAAAACATAGTAACAACGAGAGATCAAAAATGAAGAAAAGAAACGACCAATCAAGTCAAAAAGACTTCTCAACAGCGGACTTACAGTCTCTACAGCTTCACGCAGATCCTGGAGGAAGTCATCCACCACAGGGACGTGTTGAAGAGTTACACATATATGAATGCTGATCCAAAAACACACACACGAATAGTTTCAGAACAGTGAAAGAGAAGAATGTTTTGGTCTAGAAGATTACCTGTTGGGTCTCTGGAGTGCATTCAAATGCCAACCTTTGGAAGACATGATGTCATTAACTTCAAAGATATCTAATGATTTAGAACCAAACGCCACAATCGTCATATCTGGTTTTCCAACGACAAACAGTTCACTGATTCCTCTTACACTGCAGATTATGATAATACTTGACAGTCAAAGCTAGTTTGAAGAAGAGATATAAAAGGTAAAAAGTAATAATTACAAACCCTTCCTCTAGTCTCTTTGATGCTTCCATTATCTTTCCTGTGTTTTCTAGATAGCCTAGTAAAACAAACAACAGAATCAACTATTTAAAGCTTTTGACACACTCTAATGACTAGAAAGCTTGAGACTTTTTAAGAGAGTGGTGGAAACCTTCTTCTCCTAGTGACATCATTGCAGCCCAAGCACCAGCAACCAAAGAACCAGGCCTACTCCCAGCTATTGTTGGAGACACGTATAGTCCTCCTGACCATTCAGTTACTGCCAAAAAAACGTTGTTTCAAACAGTTGAGAAGAAATACCGAAGTTAGTATTTGCATAAAATTCAACGGTTTTATTCTTACTTACCAGCAACAAATTGGTGCTGTTTTGTAAGATGCAGCAGCAGATTTTTTGCAGGCAGAAAAAACAGATGTCAGATAAATATCATATATGAATCGATATTTATATATATATATATATATATATATATATATATATGACTACAATTTGCACAGCATTTTTCTAGATGAATTTTGAAACAACAAGCATGCTAGAATCAGAACACAGGAGTTGAATAAAACTGATTCATATGTGCTTGGTAATAGAGCCTGGAGAAACTGAATAAAGAGTGGGATAATAACAAGTAATTTTTACCTTTCTGATCTCATGATTTCTGTAGAGAACTGTACTAGTTCCTTTAGGAGCCAAACCATATTTATGCACATCAATGGAAATTGAAGTGACTCCTTGTACAGAAAAATCAAAAGCTGGGATCTGGTACCTAAGAACAATGAGGAAAAACAAAATATTAACTTATCCTCTCTAAGTTATGAACATAGCTTCCTAAAACTATCAGCATCTCTTTTATGTAGGAAAAAGGCAAGCCGTTGATAAGTTGTTAGAAGAAAACTGTTTCATACCCAAGCTTTCGAGCGAAAGGTAACACAAATCCACCAAGGCAAAGGTCAACATGAAAGCATATTCCATAGCTAAGAGCCAGTTGACCAAGCTCCTATTATGAAACAAAAAAAGGATGTCCTCCCCCATTGATTGCATGTAGAAGAACATAAGTGTCTTTACAAATACAGGAGAAGGAGAAACCAGTTATACCTCAATAGGATCAATGATGCCATGAGGGAATCCTGGTGCTGATCCAACAATCTGAAACAATATGGTTTAAAAAATCATGAAATAGGCAACACACAAGCCTTAACTACCATGAATATGTACAACAGTTCAAGAATACCAAACCATGGAACCTGGAAAGGGAAAACATCAAAAAAAATATTATAACTGGCAACTCAAAACATTACATTACCATGATGGTGTTTCTGTTAATATGCCTCCTCATTGCCTTCACATCAGCTCGGAAGTCTTTGCCTACTGGAACTCGCCACAACTTGATGTTGAAATACTGAGCCGCCTTATCATAAGCCGAGTGACCCGACTCAGGTATAATCCTACACTTTCATATGAAACATTGTTCCATCAACTAAGTTTATACTTGTTGGTCAATGTAAGAAACATGCTGGAGGAAACATTACATTTCTGGTCGTTTGATTCCCTTCTTGTACTTCATATAGTCACGAGATGACTTCACAGCCAACACTATACTCTCTGTTCCTCCAGACGTCATGTTTCCGCATATCTGTTCACCTGAAACCGTTTCTTTGCTTCCGAGTAAAGCAGCAGTCATTGCGACTACTTCTGATTCAAACCTCACCACGCTCTGGAACACGTCTATATGCAACGGATTGGTATGCGCAAACCTGGAAAGCCATCATCATCCATACATGGCATACACATAGAAACTTGAATTGCCTTTCTATACACCAACAAAAGATCACCATTTACAGGGCCAAGAATAACACACAAATTGCAATAACTTACATTGAACATGCTTGATTTATCAATGTAAAATGTCCTTCAGACTCGTTTCCACCTATGTATCTGTTAGTAAAGGTAGTACAAGTTAAAACGAATCTCCACCAAAACCACAAGGAACATTCGTAGGACGCTTATATAACAAAGCTATCAGCTACCAGAGACATACACAGTGCCAGAGCATTTTCCTTGCCAATTAGGATCATTTCTCTTCTCGGTCTCCATTTTCTCAAGAACTTGGACACCTAAACCTTTTACTGGCAGTTCTTTAGCCCAATTATTTTTCTTAGAGCTGCCACCAGATTGTAACTGATCAACAACCTGTAGAATTAAAAGAAAAACAAACATCAACTAGTTAGCGTTAATGCTAAAATGTATAAAACATTGAAGTCTCCCTAACCAAGATCCCAAGCTACTAGTATTGTCTCACAGTCTTGATCTAAGTGATTTACTATTTTTATTTACAGTCTCAAATCCCCAAGTAATTTTCTGCTTTTAAAATCTCAACTCCAGCAGAGACTCATGTCTAAATGATACAAAATAACCATTTGGTCCAACACATTCTGCTGCTTCTCTGCCAACAATATCTATATTCTTATCACTGACTCAGGCACGAACTAAAGAGTAGAAGATACTACTATAAAATTAGAGGAAAGCATTAAATAGACCTGTTGGAGAATTTTTTTTTTTTTAATAATTGGTCATTACACTAATAATCTACAGATTCAGACACAACCCACCTTTTGTTTCTCAGCATCTATGTAGCTTTGTACTCCAGGAATCATTCTGTTTCATTTTCCACAAGAATCATTAAACTCTCACTCATCCAAAAAACAAGAAACAAGATTGAGATCGGAGAAGATAAGATTCTCACTTGAGGAAGCCCATGATAAACCCCAGAAGACATGCTTTCAGGCCTTTCTCGTGGACAACGCCCAACACAGATCCGATAACCTGAGCTAGAAAGAGAGTGACAAGCGGGGCAACGAGAAGAGCCAGAGGCTCAAACTCCGACAGACGCGAGTTCAGCGAGCCTCGAGCTTGGATCAACATAGATTTCACCGAAGAATATGATAAAGAATCCATCTTTTTTTTTCTTTTGTTTCTTGCTATGGGGAGGAGGGGAGAAAAGTGAAAATCTTTTTAGGACACAGCTAAAGGAATCTAGAAAGTGATTGGGTAGCTTATTAAAGAAAAGACTTCGTTCAGGTTATCCCGTGCAAGCTTTCACATAAAAGTTAAGAGATTGCGACGACAAAGACTTTTCTTTCTTTTGGCGCTTTGTGTTTGGTTTGCGTGTGCCATCACAAGAGTTAAGCTTCGCACTAGGATGGCCCAGACACACTTACTTCATCCATGCTTTTGGTCAAATGTTGCAACTCAAATAAAAGATAAGAACATGTGGTTGTAGTACAAACCAGTACTAGCTAGCCGCCCTTGCAATAAATTAGTACAGACTCGGAGTTGACCTATAAACTATTTGACACGCAATTTCTTAATTTTTCTTCTCTTTACAGCAAAATCACATAATCAATCAAGGGGTAAAGTGAGACTGGAAACCATTTCAAATTTGTCTTTAACAAGTTCTTACATTTGTAAAATGAACAAACCATTCAAACCAAATACTACAAGAGAGACAGTAGCCTTCCTCTTTTTCTCAAAACAAATCATCTAGTAATAAAGAAAAAAAAAACACAAGAGAGATATGATGGAAGGATTGCTCAAATAGATGATACAAGAGTGATGTGTATGCTTAACAATCTGCTGATTCCTTGTCAAGCGTAGTTCAACCTGAATATATCGTTGAACACATAAAAGCTTCCTTGTGGCGTCGGCATCAAATGAAACATCTGCATCACACAATTAAAAAAAAAAGAGTTTTTTTTTATAGCTGTCTTAAAACAACAAGATCAAGGATACCAAACAAATAAGAAAAAAAAAACAAAAAGATATCAAAACAAGAACACGCCAAAGCAGGTATCTTTACATATGGGTGTGATAGTTAAAGTCTTTAACTAAAGAAACGTGACAATGTCTGAAACAAGAACATGCCTGAAAGTATCCACCTTTGCAGATCTAATTAACTCAATCAACCCTAACTAAAATCGAAAAGAGAGGGAGAGGGAGAGAGACCTGGCTGAACTTGAGGGCGTGCTCCTCGCCGGCGAGCTGGAGGTTGCCGGAGACGAAAACGAGCATACCGGAGGCGGGACCAGAAGGCTGACAGTCGACGGTGGAGATGTTGTGCTTGCACTGCTGGAAAGGGAGAGAGGTGAGCTTGGCGACGATGTTCTGAGAGCCCTGGATCTTCTGACCCTCGAAGGTCAGCATGGAAGCTTCCTGGTAGAGACCGGCGAGGCCGACGCGGTTGTTGTCGAAGGTCGAGTAGTAGTGCTCGACGAAGGCCTTCGCCACGGCATCGGGATCCATCTGCGCCATATTATAGAGAGAATGATAGAGAATTTGGGAGCCGGAAAGGGTTTTGTGTTTTGTATTTATTTGTGAAACTCTGCGTTGCAACGACGCTGGTTCTTCTTTTTTTTTTTTTCCTTCATTTTTCGGTTTTATTTTGTTGTCGAGGTTTATAGGAATATATTAATACAAGAGCGATTTGCATGTTAAATATAGAAAGATTAAGTAATTTGCGGAAATGGAAAAATGGATGGCCCAAATGTATGGCCCAGCTCTTGCACATGAGAAAAGACTGGGATGACCCTATAGCTTCTTTTTAACGTAGCGAAGCAGTATGGTTTTGTAATGATTACATGTAATTATTAATATATATAATTTCACACGAATAAATATGGTATATAATGGATACATTAATTAATACACTCTTCGACCCTCTTCCATCATATCATCTCTCATTGTTTCCAATTGCTTTGTTTATTCCGTCGTAATCCTAGTTTCGAATGTAAATCGTCGCCGTCAAGATTATCTCTTTCATGGCCATACTTATCCTTTCACCTCTGTTAACGTCGAGTTTGAGACTGTCCCGAGATTCACACTTGTACTTCGTCTTCCTCCTTCATCTCTATCTTACTTCGTCTTCCTCGTTCATCTCGACGGAGCCGCCATAAATGTTTTTGCCTCAAGCTTCTTCTTCTTCGCCGGTCACCGGACCATCTCCATCGTCTTACCCTGTTGACATCGTCATGCTCGATTCAAGCCTTGCCGCCCTGCTCATCCTTGCCGTCTCTATCTCGTCACGGAATCTCGTCACAAAAGAGATCGAGCAATAATGGCTATTTCTTATGTTTTGTAACACACGCCCTCCAACTTTTGGGTATTCTCAAGTTGGCCCAATATTTCTAAGTGTACAAATAGTTTTACGAATCAACACCAAACTTTCACATTCTATATTTCAAACTCTTTAAGAATTGTCCGAATGGTCCTCAGAGTCTTAGATGTTTTCAATTTGGCCCTAAATTTTTTAATTTGCATAAAATCAAGTAAAATCGTAACCGGCTATTTCAAAAATTACATCATTAATTAGTATATATTATCGGCTAACTATAATAATGTCGAGAAAACTTGTATATATTACTGGCTAACTATAACAAAAAAGTCATGTACAATCTTAATCGGCTATTTTACAAATTATATCATTAAAAAAAATGAGAGACATTTCTAAACTATTAACAAAAAATCAAGTAAAATCTTAACCGGCTATTTCAAAAATTACATCATTGATTAGTATATATTACCGGTTAACTATAACAATATCGGGATAATTTGTATATTTTATCGGCTAACTATAACAAAAAAAAGTCAAGTAAAATCTTAAATGGCTATTTAACAAATTTCATCATTAAAAAAATGAAAGACATTTCCAAATTATAACAAAAAAAAATCAAGTAAAATCTTAACCGGCTATATCACAAAAAATCAAGTAAAATCTTAACCGGTTAATTATAACAATGTCGAGATAATTAATATATTACCGGCTAACTATTACAAAAAAGTCAAATAAAGTATTAGCCGACTACTTCACAAATTATATTATTAAATAAAAGTGAAAGACATGAGTGCTTTTCCTCTTTCTTTTCTTCCTTTCTAGGGCTGCAACATCGGCCTCCTCTCTCATCCGCTCTACATCGGCCTTTGTAGCTCTTCCTATGAACATTTTCTTTGTAAATGGGTATCGGTCTCTGATAAGGCTGACCATTTTATCTACATTCATCTTCCTCATCAGAAAGACATCTCTTCTTCCTCAAGCTCAAAGTCTGTGTCCGAGTGAATAATCAAAGTCAGACGTATCTATAAAATAATTCATCAAAATTTGGTTTAGACAGCTATTTTTTAATATTTATGTCCATTTCCGGAGTATACGGTCTCTGGAAATAAGAAATGCTAATACACTACACACTTTTGGTGGACGGCCATTTAATGGATTGTATGTACAATGTCATTGTTATCCTATTACACACAGCAAAAAGACAAAGAAACGAAACATCTTCCATGCTATTCTCGTAAGGATGGAGATAGAGAATTTACTTATCAGACAGAACAAATCATAAACTGACCAAAACAAAAGATGAAGCAATTATTCATAATAAACTATTTGACTCCTTAGACTGATTCTATCAGTTGATAAGTTTAACCAACTCAGAGACAAAATGACCACAGTCGGACAAGATCCATCATTACAACTTTATGTAAAAAAAAAGACAAATATAATTAGGGCGTAAAGAGGTAGAAGAGAACCAGATTGATGAGAGCAGCAACTTTCTGAGAGGTGGTACCATGTGTGATAGCTTCTGATCTACGAACGATCCGATCCGTGCCACCACCACCACGACTCTCGAATCTGGTGAGACTGATACAGACAGTCCGGTGCGATTTCGTTTATATAGGGAGAAGGGTTCCGTCGGAGAAACCAAAGAGATCATTGAGTGAGATGGAAGATTCTTTGTGAACAATGGTTTTGACGGAGAAATCAAAGAGATTATGAGAGAAGGAGGGTCGTAATTACGGAGAAACCAAAGAGATTGTGAGAGAAAGAAGATCGTAAACCAAAAAGATTGGGAGAGATAAAATAGATATTTTCGTAAGAAAAGTATATCGATTGTAGTGATGAGTGTAGTTTCTCTCTTCATGCGTAATAATGAGATATAGAGTTCGAAAACATATTAGATATTAGAATGAAGTATTATATGATAGGGGTGCTATGGACATTAAAAAAAACACGTCATTAAAAAAGGTTGACTTCCATCCCGACAAATATACAAGTTATCTTTGTATAGGAGTCCTAATTTCTCTTAATACAATGTATTTTCTGAAATGTAAGATGTTTATAATCATTTTTATGTTGTTCTCATCTTTTTTGATAACTTTTAGTTTATCAAAAACTGTGTAACTAATCAAATTTAATAGTTCTATTTTATAATTGGTTATATAGTTTTTAGTTTATAATTTAAATGATACTTTTTAGGTAAAAGATAATTTTTTTAATAAGTGTGTATTACCTAAAACATTTTATATTCCATAGAGAATAATAAAGTTTAGGACAAATCTCATAAACCCCCTAAAACTATTTATGACCAAACAGTCCATAGAAAAAAAAATACATTTCAGATTAAGTGTAAAAAGACTAAATATTTTTAATGAAAAAATACATTTACTATAAATATATATTCTAAAATATTTTAAATTTTTTACCTTCAATCTTAAATTTAAAATCTTAAACTCTATTCTCCAAACTCTAAATTTCACCCCGAAAAAACTAATATTTGGTTATAAACCAAGTAATTATATGAATTTATATATATGTTTTTAAACCATTTAGTGAATACTATTTTGTTTAAGTGGAAAAAATAGTACTACATTTTATTTGAGAGAATGATATTACAAACTTATTTTAATGTAAATTTTTTATTTACATAACAATTTGTAAGGTTTTAACAAACTTTAATAAATGCATAAACAAATAATATCAAATAAATGATGGTATCAGAAATTAAAAAAAAAATTGAGAAATAAGTATATTAAAATGAAAAAAATAAAAAGTCAAAAAAAATTTTTTTAATATATATTCCATTAACTCCCTAAAAACATCATCAAATTCATACAAGGATTCAAGCAAAATCGGTACAACCACAAGATTTGATAAAATAGACATATCGGACACACAACCAAATTTCGGATCCTTCCATCGTCACTACCTCATCCGGGTTACTCTGGGGGAGTTTGTCGCTCCCACTCTCCTCCTTGTACAAGTTGTTGCAGTGTCTGAAGCATACCGAGGATAGAGGGTCCAGAAAGACAAAACTTTAACTCAATTTTATTTTAAAGGAGAAAAATGAACAAAATCATTAGAGGTCTAATTGTATCAACTTATGTTTTCATATAATCAACACCTTTTTTCATGCTTTGGTTCTTAACTTATAAAAAAAATCTTGGTCCCGTCGCACTCACTTTTTAATGCGAGGGTACAGAAAAAGGTTCAAATGCAAGCATCAACATGTTCCATCCCAACCTCTTTAGAAAACAGTATTTAATATCAAAGTCTTGCCATATGTATTGTTACGGTGGTTTAATACCGTGTATATTTTTTGGTACACATCAAATTCTCCTTGCATTGATTGCACTCGTATCCGTTACACATACTAAGTACTCTTGTCACCAATCAGATCGAAGAATGTCATTCAATTAAATTAATTATCTGATTAAATAAAATTCATATGAATAGTTATCCAAGCACCCAAACACTCCCAAACTCGAATCGTCAAAAATTCAACAACACTTCTTCTTCTCTACAGATTCTCTCTCACTTTATCTAGACAATCGTTTCACCTTCGCTTTTGCCTCGGGATTGGCTGTTTCCGTACTGTGGGTTTATCCATGGCCGCTTCTAACCGAAGCACCAACTCTTCTCCTTCCACTGGTACAACCCCCCTCCCTCTTAGATTCGATAAAGGTTTAAACTTTATATGTCATTCTCCTGATGCTTCAAATGGGTTTTCTCTGTTCTGCTATTACGACAAAAACACAATGGTTGTAATTAGTAAAGTCTTGTCCTTTACTTCCTTTCGGCATGTGCTTGCTTTTGTGTTACACCACTGTATTATAGCTTTTACTTAGTGGGTGTTTGTGTTGTTGATAGGTTCAGCTAAGGATATGGTGGAGAGGCTATCAACTGACAAGAGTGTTCTCCAGCATCAGGTAAATTCGATTTTTTTAATAATGGCATTGCTCGTCTTATTTATAGTGAGCTAGCTCCATTATTGATACTTTTTGTCCAGATGTTACAGGACACAAATAGCTTTCGCCCTTTCTGTGGTTCTGGTTATCCCTTTTCTCCAAGTTCCTGCGGTATTAACACAGACTCGTTTCACGTTGGAGGTTAGCTCTATATGATACTCTTACAGTTGTTTAGTGGTTACAAACTAGTCTTCTGCTATTTGTAAAACTACAGTATTTTAGTGGTATCTTTGTTTTGTTTATACAATGAAACATCGCCACATGCCATTAAGGATCTTCACCGCTTCGCCATGTTTGTCTTGTGATCAAAATTGTTGACTTTTAGTGCTGCTTCTTAGCTGTTATTATTGTACTTTAAGATTTTGAGGTTTTTCTTTTTGTTCTATTGTATGTCTTGCGTTTTTCTCTCAGGCTATGAACACGCAGTTGATACTCCAAGCTCGTACCGTTCAAGTACAGATACTCTAAGCTTTGAAGAAGTCTATCATGTGTGTACATCATCCAACGTATCCCTTTATACTCTACTTGCTTTTGATTTCTGATGTTCTGGACTTGTTCATACAGGGCATGAGATATGATGACATGTTTAACCATGGTAACGGTGTACCATCGTTGCCACAACATTATGGTGACCTCCATGCTGATGATGCAAACTATTTCGCTCCTTTTCGCTCATCAAATCAACAGTATCCAGTCCCAGACCCTTTTCATGCTTCTCCGGAGTTTCACATGTCTCAGACGAACTCTACACATCCTTATAGGCATGCGAACGAAATAAACAGTTTTGAGACTGATTATATGATGCACTCTACGAGGAACTTTGGCTTTAGAAATAATATGTTTGGGAAACCTAAGGGTTTGAATCTCAACCCCTTCACTGGAAGAAGAACGTTTGTTCCAATGGCGTCTACCACAAGAAGTATGAAGCATCCTGTCTCTGCTGAATTATCTGCAAATGATTTCGATATGGTTAGTTTCTGTAACCACTACCTCTTTTAAAGGACAAAGCTTAGCGAACTTCTATTTAAATCTAATTGTTGATTACTTACACAGGGTTCACAGCATCGAACTTTGCAAGATGATTTTGGATCTTCTGCAAGCTTAAGTTACAGAGAACAAGCTTACAACCAATGCAGAAGAGCCTCTTTCTCTGCTTCTGCTTCTTCTTCTTCTTCTCCTAGCTCAACTTGGGAGCTTGATTATATCTTTCCACCACTTGATGAATCAAGAAGTGGAAGCTGCAGCGACTTCTACCATCGCCCCGCCATGTCTGATTTGCTCACCGAGAGAAACAGAGGGCTTAGGGCTTCAAGGCCAAACGCTAAAAGCAAAATGATCACTTATGATCAACAAGATTTGCTCTCTCAGTTCAGGGACGCAAAGTTCTTCGTTATTAAGTCGTATAGCGAGGATAATGTCTACAAGAGCATGAAGTATTGCGTTTGGGCAAGCACTAAAAACGGAAACAAAAAGTTGGATGCTGCTTATCGTGAAGCAAAGACTAAAGAAGTGGCATGCCCAGTCTTTCTTTTGTTCTCGGTAAAGTGCCTATTAACTTTAATACCTCTCAGGCTTTAGCTGTGTATCTCTGATTCAGTTTATTGAGTTTTGATCTTGAACTCTGAACAGAAGGGCTAAAGATATTTGATTTTCAGGTGAATGCTAGTGCACAGTTTTGTGGAGTGGCAGAGATGGTTGGACCGGTTGATTTCGAGACAAGTGTGGAGTACTGGCAACAGGATAGATGGTCAGGACACTTCCCGGTCAAGTGGGTGATTGTTAAAGATGTTCCCAACAGTCTCTTTCGTCACATCATAATTGAAGACAATGATAATAAGCCTGTCACTAACAGTAGAGACACCCAAGAGGTAAAAACTAAACTCTTCCTTATCTTGTACATTCTTTTTCTTGAGGGTTCCGTTTCATGAAATATAGATTTGAGCATTGTGAGTTGTATTTGATGTCACTGCACCAAGAATTGATGCATATATTTGTCCACTTGATATCCATCTCATTTTACCTCATTTTAATCATTTTAAAAAGCATTTAGGTGTTAATATTGCATTTGCATACATAGTTGCATAAAACAGGGGCTAGAGTGCACAATTGAAAGTTTGAGGCTGAACTCAAAGAGAAATATGCAAAAATTGATGAGTTTGAGGTTAAATACGAAACTGTACAAAAGTGCGAGGACCAAATATGCAAAAAGAAGAAGAAAGTTGGGTCACATAGAATCTATTTATCCACTCTATGTGGATCTCTCCAACGTGGAACATGTCTTCTTTTAAATCAATTCTCATGTATGATTGTGTTTTTCTATCTGCAGGTGGGAGTGGAACAAGGCATAGAGATGATAAATATATTCAATAGCTGTGAGATGAAATCTTCGATCCTCGATGACTTTAGCTTCTACGAAGAGCGGCAGAGAATTCAAGACAGAAAAGCCAGACAACGTGCTCTTCTTGAAAATCTCAGAGCCTCCTCTCTAACCTCTGTTCCAACACATCTCGCAAGTTCTCTCCATGAAGACTATGTAAGGGAAATGTCCAAGAGCTTTGCCGATGCTTTGGTCTTGCAACACAAACTCAATTAAGTAACTTAAAGAACCTCTCTTATCTTTTGGGATTTGTACTGAAAGGTGGTTAAAATTGTGGTTTTATACTCTTGATTTTGTACTATTGACCACATACTTAAGGAGCTTAGATTGTAATATAAACTCAAGGTTCCAAAATTCAAGGATAAACTTTAGTTATGTGCGGAAAGAGATCAGATTAAGTGGGGTAAGTTCAATCATTACAACAAATGGTCCGAACCAAGAAACACACTTGACAAGATAGTCTTAAAATTTTGAGACAAGCTCTACACAATAAAAAAAAAAGATTGCATTCCTAATGTCACGTGCCTATAGTCTAGGCCAAACCCATCCAAGGCAAGGTCGAGAGGAAGGAGATGCTCATTAAAGCGACGGCTAAAAGCATGACGGCATGACCATCTTTTATGGAAGCTGATCCTCCTTTCTCGCTAGACGTCGCTGGAGTTGCCGGAGACGTTCCTCCCGGTGCCGCCGGTGTTGTTGTTGAAGTGGCATTGCTTGTGAATATGGCTGCGGCTGGTGAGCTTGGCGAAATCCCGAGCAATTCTGTTCATTCACGCACGTTTAATATATGGGGTCAATAAACAATGTCAATTTGACCAAAATATTATTTTATTACAAGATGCATATTCTTTAAATTCAACACAAGAAGCATATTCTTTAAATTCAACAACAGTTTGGCACCTTCATTTCCCAATACAACAGGCATTGTTACTAGTATTAGTTAAATTTGTATGGTATAAACAAACAACTATAATCAGCTCATCGATTCATTGTGAAATACTAGAAGTAAAGAAAAAACAGTGAAAAGAAGAGATATTGTTATTTTAAGAGTAAATAAATAAGAGACCAACCAAGTTTTTTATTCATGAATTATTATTTTTTATTTACAGAGAAAATAAATTGGTTTTAAAAATTCATATCTCAATAACACCACATTTTAACAGAATCATAACATTTTGAATAACAATAAATTTCGTATAGAATTAATATCATCAGTAGCATTATATTTTAGTTAAAATATCAGAATTCATAAGGGGGTAACAATAAATAAAAAAAAACAATCACCAGAATTAGAAATCCAACACCCAACCGGTCCACCTAATAACCCCATCATTACTGCAAGAACCTGTTAAATATAAATGGCTCTATTTGAAAAAAAAAAACAAAAACAAATGGCTGTATAAAAGGGTAGGTTGTATTTTCATTAAATGTGCCATAAATTAAATGCAAACTCTGTAAATCACCTGACGCGCATGTCGCATTTACGTATTTATAACAAATTGGTTAGTGGTTGGTTTAATTCATCTTACAAAGCTTATGAAAACTTTTTTTTTTAGACGTATGACTAAGAACATTTTTAATGTAAAATTCTATTTTTTTTCTTTTAAAATAAAATAAAAAATAAATATGGAGTAAAAATATTTTAACTCAATTTCATATCTTACTCCATGAAAAAACGATGAGCCAAAAAAAATAGATTACTCCATATTATAAAAACCACTAATCTAATTGTCTTGGTGGAAACAATATGTCTTGACCAATATTTCATCACTATTGATTTTCATGTCTTATTTCTTTTCTGTCCTCATTTACCAAATAGCTAGCTAGCCTCAATATCTAACTAATTTGCTTCTTTTTTTTTCTTTTTTTTTGAGAAAGGGCTTAACTAATTTGCTATTTGCATATCGTTGATTCGAATATAGACACATGAAGATATATATCATAAGCAGATGGAGATTAAAATGTTGAATCAAAGAAATAACTTTGAGCCAGATAAACGTGAAACGTACTTGGACAGTTGGAGATGCTAGCGTTGTGGAGCTGACAAGAAGTCGGAAGTTGAATGAGTTTAGCTTCTTGAACACCAAGATCCTTCAAAGTTTGTCCTCCTGACTTGGCTTGTTGTATCACGAAACACAAACACTTCGGATCTTTCTCTTTTATATCTTCGATAGCGTCACAACACTTCTTAGACGGATTTGGTGCCTTCCCGGACGCGAAATCCAAACACAAACTCACCGTCTGAATATCTTTGCTACATTCGTCTAACAAAGATCCTCCTCCTGCTGGAGCCGCCGGTGTAGCAGCGGAGATGGAGGCAACGACCGTCATGGTTACTAGGAAGAGGTGAAAATAGTGACCCTTCATTTTCTGTCTTTCTCTTTTTTCTGCTACTTTTTCTGTTGGGGATTTTGTTTGTATTTAAAAGCAAAAATGACGTTGTGGTGTGTGGTGTAATAAATGTTACTGTGGTATGTGTAGTTGGTAGTTTAAATCAACACCTATACATATTATTAACATTAACGACACTGATATAATTCTTGACTTATTGACTGTTTTTTTTATAAGCTTTGTACATATTATCCGATTAGCCCCGGAAAAAATATATTTAGTGTTACAGAGTGGACTAGTTCAAAAGTGTACTATATCATCTGATCCAAGTTTAGAATATTTTGTGACTAATACCAGAGATAGATCGATCATTTGTTACGATCCACCGTGTAAACTATTTGTACCGAAACCTAAGTCCAAGTCTAAGCCGGTAAAATAGTGATAATTTAGTTTGGGTATTTTAATGACCGTTCTTTTGTTTGTGTGTGGTATTATTATTCTGACGCAAGGGCGAAATAACACATCGGTTTTATCAATGGAAAATGCTTTTTCTAATAAAAAAATGTGAACATGTTTTTAAAATAATGCATTTAGCAGAATTTACTTACGCAAATTATTATGTAGCAAAACCATAAATAATTGGGATGTGATTTCGTGTTCATTTCAAGTAAATAATATGTCATCAAATAATAAATTTCTTTTTTAATTTTACGTTATTTTAGAATGCACTTCGGAGCAGATGGTCGCAACTCTCGTACCAAAATGGCTAACAAGCCAAGTTTGGACGGTCTTTTTTTGCTGCTAGTAGCCGGTTTTATCTAAAGGGCTTTTGACGGGGGGCTTATCTAGAGCAACTTCAGTGACGCGCGAAGCTATTGCGAATATAAGAATTGTCGCTTCTCGGATCAGTTTGCTTGTGAGCAAAGAAAACCCACCAAGAATGACTTTCTCAAGGGTCATGTCTGAGGAATTAATTATGCTTTTTCTCAGTTTCTCGCTTTCTGTTAACAACACGTTAAAATATAATAGCCAAGCTCCTTTGCAAACTTTTTTTTTTTTATATACACTCTCTGATCTCTCACTCCAGTAGGGAAGAAGCATCAAGGACTGGAACTGAAAGGATGCACTCTTTGGTTGAGGTTCTACGTTGAGTGAGAGATTGTTATTAGAACCCACATGGTGAAGAATGCTAGAGAGATAAGTTGCTTCATATCTTTTTCAAGTGATTAGAATTCTGATTTTCTCCTTCGGTACCTTTATACCTTGTAGTTTTTGTTTTTGAGAAAATACCTTATAGTTTATAGATGAAGTTCGTGAATACCAAATCTGAAGACATGCGAAAGCTTCTAGATTGTTTAGGTCTAACACAGTAACACTAAGAAAATAATTTATGATATACAGAGTATCAAATTGGCGTAATAATGTGAAGGCTTCTCCTTCTTGCTACCGTATTGACCGATAAATTTCTAAATGACGACTAAAAATTCTAACTTACAAACTATGACGTTAAAAATAAAATAAATAATCAACATGATTTCTAGAACTAAAACTAGATCAACCAGTCCTTGTGCTTATTGTTGTTGAAGATCACTTTAAAAATATAATTTCCTTGACGAGATCTGAGAATTTAGAGTTGTTACTCGTGGACCATTTTACTTTATAGTGACTTATTTGATACGTCCATAAATAAATTTCGTAGAGGAGACCCTCAACTAACTAACTAACAAATATAATTAAAGAAAATTCACACGTAGGGACGACTTGCCAAAAATTCTTTTTCAGCTTATACTGCCCACTCCATTCCATTAGTTAGTAATTTTAAGAGAGATTTGGTGGAAAGTGTAATTTTAGTGTTTCGATTCCTGCTTTTATTGATGTAAAACTTTTCAAAGGTACAAGCCATTGACTAATTACGATGATTTGGTTATCAAATTCCATAATATTTAAAAGTTTGTAGATCAAACACTTGTGCTATTTAATCCTTGAGCGGTTACCTACCTATGTTTCTTCTCAAACAGGACTTATCATCAAATCTTCTTTAAAAAGAATCAAACATGAGAGTCATATGGAGTTAATCTGATCCAACTCAATTTCTTTATATCTCTCTTCTTGGTCACCAGCTTTTCTTTCATTGAATCACAAGAAATAAGAATGTTCTGACTTTAAAAAATGCATTCCATGATTTCAGGAAAGTGTTAATTAGTGGTACCAACATGAATAGATTCGGTGTTTAGTATTGGTGAGGGTGCCATTGTTTGCTATCAAGATTGTTCGACTTAAAGCTATTAATTTGGAAAAAGAGGCTATTGGTACAGTCCAACCTAACTTAGACCTAAATACCCTGAAAGGTTGGAACTGAGACCTGTTGCTTGCATTATTCTGATATTTTTCCTTAAATGCCCCCAACATCTAAACATACAAGAGTGATTATAAAGCAAATCTAATAAGAGTTTCCGAAAAGAAATCTTTTATTAAGTCTCTTGCTCTTACGTTTAGCATCTTCTTTTGCTAGCCAGTTTGCTCAAGAGAAGTCTTGACAATAGCTTCTGTGAGTTTCATCAAAACAATTATCTTTTTATTATTATTATTATTTGTTTACGTCACATATAGTATTAATTTTCACTATATTGAATTTTACGGAAAAAAGTTTAGTGTTTAAGTAAATTTTCTGTTTGCGGGATAAAAAGGAGATCGAGAAAAAACGGAAAAAGAAATGGCCACTTATATAGAAATCAATATTATGTAAGTGAAGATGTTTTCATTTTAAATGTGTTCATTGTTAAGAATTTTGAAATCAACTTTTGACCAAAATTAAAAGGTTAATTAGTCAGCTATGATTTGATCCTCAATCATATAAATGGGTGAAATGAATAGTCGTATATATGAACTGTGACTTGTAATATACTACACTGATTTTATTTTTTTAATTTTTTGTTTATCAATTTATGCACTTTTTGTTAGGTGATGATTCAACTTTCTTTGGAAAAAAATAAAGAAAGGACAATTTTAGCTTTTTTGAGTTATCAATATTATTTTGGAATATATGCCAAAACTGAAATAATAATTTCTAATCATGAAAATTGTTGGCATATTTTTAAAAAAATAATAGTTAAAAAACGAACATGGTCGACAACAAACAATTTGTAAATAATTATAAAAATGGAAATTAATAAAAGTGATTCAATAACACAGAGAGAGGAGTATTATTGTAGTTTATGATATTTAAATGTAGATCTAAATAGCCGACATATGCATGTATGGTCGGCGCGTGTCGGCCGTCGAAGTCGGCAAACCCTCAACTCTCCCTCCAATACCATTCAAACATTTGTTTTATCCTTTGCTTTAAGTAACAGTATCGGTATCTTTTATTACTAGTTAACAACTGTAGCAACAATAGTACAAGATGTGGGAACCTTTTGAAGAGTTATAAATGATTTCCTCCATATTGGTATTGTTTAAATTTTTTCACTTATATTATAAAACAATTGGTGTTGCTCAAAAAAAAAATTTGATCAAAAACAAAATTATAAAACAATTAGTGTTATTTTCTATCAACATTTTTTTTTTCTATCAACATTTATTTTGTTTGATTGTGCTAGTTGATAAATTTAAAACACAGATAAAATTCAAAAATGTATATGTTATCATTTTATTAATAACAAATTAAAATCTAAAATATTATTAATACGAAATGGCAAAAAATAAATTGTATAGTTGGTAATTTAAGTTTAAAGTTATAACTCTCTTTAAATCTGTGTATGCAATTTTTTTAAAGCAGTTAAGATATTTAAAATACAAACTATTTTATAAATTTTTCTTTCAAATCTATTTTTTAAATTAGACAACAAAAAAAGTTTACATAGACAAAATTTTGAATCCAAATAATCGATAACTGAAAGTTAAATGTAATATAACTAAAATCTAACTTAGAAATTTGAGAATTTCATATGCTAACAATATTGCTAAAATACTTTAAAGAGCTTACCAGCTAAGTCAATTCACCCAAATTTGTTTAGTTCTTGTCATCTTTAATTAATACTATTAACTTGTACGTTCGTTAAGAAAAGAAAATAGTTTGCAAATTAGTTAACCCTCTACCATGCTTGTGTAGTTCATGAGAAAGGAAAATGAAAAGGAGAGCTTTGAAATAAAGACGTGTTTAATAAATGTCGGTGAAAAATGGACCTCTCATACTTCGACCGATCCAATACGTCAATAGCTGTTTATTATACATCACATATTAATTATTATCACTCGACGACAAAGACAAGAAACACTATCATCTACAAAATCAGAAATTTGAAAACTCTAACCAAATCTTTTTGTTTAGCAGTGATCAAATCATTTTGAAAATTTGAAAAACTTACAATGCATTTTGCATAATAAGACACTCGTGATGATTTTTTTTTGTAATCACATCATAGAGATTTGACGACCATAATGATGAAAAAGAAACTATGATTATGAGTAATCTTAATTGGCTTTTTGTGTTCTAATAATAAAAAATGTCTCCTAATAATACCGTCGCTAATACAAAATCTAAAATCATTTGAAAAGAATAAAACAAAAGAGTATTTAAGTAAAACAAGAACAGAATCTTTATAACTAAAATAATACTATTACAGTATTACTTAGAAGTAATAGAAAACAAATCTCTTTGTGTGTACTTGCATCCTCGCAAGGTTTGGCTTTATTTTGACTTCAGAATAACTTCTCCTCTCTATTTTCACTAATATATTTATTTTTTAGTTTTTTTTCTCTCTTCAAAATCTTCTCAATCGGTGGTGTTAGCCATAGCCAAAAGCTCATCCTCTCTGAATCGCTGGGATCGACAGAGAACTGTCTTGAAAACTTTAAATCAGACCGTTCGTAGAAACTACACAGAAGCAGCATCTCAAGGAGAAATAAAATCATTAGACTACTAATGTTTGATGCTCTTCTTTTGATCACCTCTGTTTAGTTTATGATCAGACTCATCGTTGTTCTGCCTAATTTTTATCAGATGCAGATTGGTGATTCATGTTTGGTATGTATGCTCCTCTGTTTTCACCAGATTCTTTTATGCTCATCTGATTATTTTTCTGCGGAATTAACCAGATTGTTTTTTTTTATTCTTGTGTTCTGATTCGTTGCTGTTTCTTTCATCTGTTACTTGACATCCAAGAATATTCTTTCTCAATTAACCAGATTTGTTTTGTGTCTTCCTTGTCTTTTTTTTTTTATCTTCTTGGCTCTGTTTCTTAATTACTTCTAAATTGTATTTTTTTCCTGGACACAACACTGACTTGGTTTTGTTTTCTGTAGAATGGTTTCGCTAATCAATGATTCTTGTTCTTTTTTCTTCTTGCAGTGTTGAGTTTTAAACCGACAGAACTATTGTCATAGATATATACAGCAAAAAATGGATGTTAACGAAGTTGAAGAAAGTTTCTTTGCCCCTGGTGATGCCAAGGTATCTGAATCAGACTCTTTTTTTTTTTCTTCTTCCCAGTAAGTTTATTGATATTTTTTTTTTCTTGAGATCTCTCACTAAGACATTACAAGATTCATTATTTCTGTATCTTCTTGCATTGTTTCAGTCTGTGCCTTTTTGGTTCTTGATGTGTTTGATTGATCCTTTTTATGTACAAAAAGAACCGTGGTTTTGTATATTTTATAATAACTGTAGTATAATTTATCTTTTGACTGTAAGTGTTTAAGGAGTGGCTAACAGATTCTTGTTTCAGCTACATGGAGAAATGTGCAACGCCCTTTCAGTGATCTACTGCAAGATCATGTCTGTTTTCCCCTCTCTCGAAGCTGCTCGGCCGAGAAGCAAATCTGGAATACAAGCTTTGTGTTCACTTCACGTGGTTTTAGAAAAAGTGAAGAACATTCTACGCCATTGCACTGAATCTAGTAAACTATACTTGGTAAATTTTATTTTCTTTCTATGTTTTATTAAGCTCTTCTTGTGGAGACTCTCTCTCTAACCAACCAGCTCCTTTGACATGTAGGCTATAACAGGAGATTCAGTAGTTTTGAAATTTGAAAAGGCGAAAACTTCTCTTATAGATAGCCTTAGGCGTGTTGAAGATATAGTCCAACAGTCCATTGGCTCTCAGGTAGTTTTCTCTGTGGTACTCTTGTTTTGTCTTCTCTTAAATATTAGAGACAAATCACCCACATCGGAAGTTGGAAGAGATTTTAAATAATATATAAGAGATATGGACCAATCTACTTATCACCGATTGATTTTAGTTGAAAGCCCATCTACCTTAATATAGTATTAGAGTTCAGTGCTTTTATTCACATCTTACTTTTGCAGATTTTGGAGATTATAATGGAACTAGAGAACACTCAGTTCTCCCTCGATCCATCAGAGAAGGAAGTTGGCGATCAAATCATTGGACTGCTGCAACAGGGAGGCAACTTCGAGAGCTCATCTGACAACAACGAGCTAGAAATTTTCCATCAAGCTGCTACTAGACTAGGCATCACATCTTCAAGAGCAGCTCTAAGTGAGCGAAGATGCCTCAAGAAACTCATCGAGAGGGCAAGAATGGAAGACGACAAGAGGAAAGAATCAATAGTAGCGTACCTCTTACATCTCATGAGAAAGTACTCAAAGCTATTCAGAAGCGAGATTTGGGATGACAATGATTCACAAGGTAGCAACTCATTGCCTTGTTCACCGACCATTCAAGGCTCTCTAGACGATCCTCCAGGCCGTGCTTTCGACAGACAGCTGTCTAAACTAAGTTCCTTCAACTTCAAATCTTGCAATAACAATAGAAGATCTGTGCAGATGTCTGTTCCTCCAGATGAGTTAAGGTGTCCCATCTCATTGCAGCTTATGTATGATCCTGTTATCATTGCCTCTGGACAAACGTATGAGAGGTTATGTATTGAGAAATGGTTTAGCGATGGACACAACACGTGTCCCAAGACTCAGCAGGAGCTTTCTCATCTCTGCTTGACTCCTAACTATTGCGTCAAGGCTCTGATATCGAGTTGGTGTGAGCAGAACGGTGTTCAGGTCCCTGATGGACCTCCTGAGTCTCTAGACCTTAACTACTGGAGGCTGGCGTTGTCTGTGTCCGAGTCAGGGAAGAGTGTTGGTTCTTGTAAGTTTAAGGATGTCAAGGTGGTTCCTCTGGAAGAGAGTGGAACTATTAAAGAGGAATCATCGTGTGAGTTAGAATACCAGGAAGCTGAAGTTACTCTTGTTGAGCGGTGTACTGATCTGTTGACCACTTTGAGTGGAGTGGATACTTTGAGGAAGAAGTGTAGAGTTGTTGAGCAGATGAGAGTGTTGCTAAAGGATGATGAGGAGGCTAGGATTCTCATGGGGGAGAATGGGTGTGTTGAAGCTTTGCTTCAGTTTCTTGGAGCAGCTCTCAGTGAAAAAAATGATTCAGCTCAGAAAGTTGGAGCCATGGCTCTCTTTAACTTGGCTGTGGACAACAACAGGTATGACTTTAACTTATGATTGATGTTCATACAAAAGTTTGTTCTATAAATCGGTCTAGTAGGCCTAGGCGGCAAATCGGTCATAACCGAAACATTTTTTAAAAAATTGGATTTATGCGTCTCATAGGTTAAACCGTTCTAAAAAAAACAGTCTAAATTGGTCTAAATCTGTCAAATCAAGTAATAATATTAGTTTAATTCAACAAATTTGTTTGATTTTTTTATCTATTTTTTTATAATTCATCAAAATAATTTATGATTAAACTCAAAAATTTAAAATATCTAATATCTAATATAAATATAAAATATATAAAAATAAACCAATAACCCAGTAATTTCTAGAGCCCCCACTTAAGCCCCGAATCATATGTCTAGTTATCGCCTAACGATTTTTTGAACATTGGTTATTCTTATTTTGCAAGTTGGAGGATCTCATGTGTGATTTGTTGGACTTTTCAGGAACAAGGAGTTGATGTTAGTATCAGGAATCATCCCTCTGCTGGAGGAGATGCTATGTAACCCACACTCCCACGGTTCAGTGACGGCACTTTATCTGAACCTCTCGTGTCTCGAAGATGCAAAGCCAGTCATAGGTTCGAGTCTAGCAGTTCCTTTCATGGTGAACCTTCTTTGGACAGAGACTGAAACCCAATGCAAAGTCGATGCCCTTCACGCTCTTTTTCACCTCTCCACTTACCCTCCCAACATTCCCTGCCTTCTATCAGCTGACATAGTCAACGCTCTTCAATCACTCACCGTCAGCGATGACCAAAGATGGACGGAGAAGTCTTTAGCTGTTCTGTTGAATCTTGTTTTGAACGAGGCGGGTAAAGAAGAGATGGTTTCAGTGCCTGGTCTGGTGAGCAACTTGGCCACTATTCTTGACACTGGTGAAGCAAATGAGCAAGAACAAGCGGTTTCTTTGCTTTTGATATTATGCAAATATAGTGAGATGTGTAGTCAGATGGTTTTACAAGAAGGGGTGATACCTTCTTTGGTGTCTATTTCTGTAAACGGGACTCAAAGAGGAAGAGAGAGGGCGCAGAAGCTTCTGACACTGTTCAGGGAACTGAGGCAGAGGGATCAAACACATCACATAACAACCGAACAGCATGTAGAAGTTGTTTGTCCGGAAGAGGGAGGATTCTCTGTGGCTGCAGCCGCTGTAACAGAGTCAAAACCACAGTGTAAGTCAGCATCAAGAAAAAAAATGGGAAGAGCATTCAGTTTTCTATGGAAAAGCAAGAGCTTCTCTGTTTACCAGTGTTAGTCGGTGTAAAGTTTGTACTTGTTCTCTCCCTCGGAGACTTATTATCTCTTTTTGAAAGTCTTTGGAGGTCACAAAGAATGCTTTGTATAGTTTTTTGGGTAACACTTTTGCCTTCTGTATGGATTTGCTGTGGGATTTTTTTGGTTGAACTAAAAAGTAACTTGAAGATTTGTTAAATATACAAAAAAAAAAAGATTGTTGTCAGTGGAAGTAAGCCCCGTTCTGTTGAATCCCGTTAGGGAAGTGAATTACTGTTAAACTGGCCATAATATCTTGACTGGAGAGACAGGCTCCATACACATGTCTCAGCCGATAATGTCTCTCCGAGCACAAGAATCTCTCGTTACCGAGGCCGCATCTCTGCGGAATGGTGGCCCGGCGACTTTCCAGGGCCCGAGCTTTGACAAGCCCATAGCCCAATCACTTCTTCCACTGACTGTTGTCGATTAGTTGAATGTTTCTATTATTTATACGCCTGTGACACCAGAAGTATAGCCGATGTGGGACGTTGGTTGCTTCTTTCTTTTTTTTTTCTATTTAGCAGAAAAGAGGAAACATTAGAAAAAGTTACAAGGCCCAGTTCCATAGTGAGAAGAGTCTTTTCATAGAATCAATTTAGGAACCAGTACAATTTCTTTAGTGGCTTTGGTACAATAGCTCTCACTTTTAGGATTTTTCAATGAAATATATTTGAGAAATCTTAAAACTTAGAAATAATTAGTTTGGTGGCTGAGTCTAGGTTTAAAAATCCCGATAATAAACTATTTGATGGACTTTTTCTCACGAAAATAGAGTTAATATTGAAAGAAAGGTGATGACTCAAATGCCATATACTAATTGAGAAGAACAACATATACTACATTTGAACTTAAGCCAAAAATCTCCTAAAATGATACGGAATGAAGTGATGCTCACTTTCTCTTTTGTATCAAAAATATTATAAGGTCATTGGTTGGGATGTAACAAAAATATTTATCTTAAATTTCTATCCACAACTATCAAAATCACTAATTATGTTTTATTTTTACAAAATTTAAACAAAAAAAAAACGAAATAGTCGTAGGAACTTCATTTTCTAAAACATTATTTATTAAATTGTAGATACAAATAATTTCTCAATATTTATTCTTTCTCTTTTTCTTTTCTTTTTTAGTTTTTACAGGAGCATCAAAAATATCTAATAAAAAATTCAACCGACTAAACTCTACACAGCTAAATTTAGTCTATCTCATGTATTGTAAGATCATTTTGTTAATTCACAAAAACATGAGCCGCTAAGTGAGAAAGAGGGGTTTGACTCTTGACTTTCGAGTAACTTAAAGGAGCTCTGAATCTGTTTATCCCAGTAATAAGATTTTAAATCCAAAGGGTTCAGGGAAAAAAAAAACTGTGCTGAATCGAGATTTCTCGAGGCGCCGGAGTGCGATTAGGGTTCCGGTCTAAGCACAAGTAGCAGCTTCAGCTTCGTTTTATCTGATTCCTGAACTTGATTAGCTTCCGTGAGCGTTTCTCTGCGATATGGCGAATCTCCCGATCCTTCAATTCGAAGAGAAGATCGTGGAAACAGTTGAGAACAACCCAGTCGTTGTCATCATCGGAGAAACCGGTTCCGGAAAGAGCACCCAGCTCTCTCAGATCCTCCGTCGACATGGCTACACTAAGTCCGGCGTCATCGCCGTCACTCAGCCCCGTCGTGTCGCCGCCGTTTCCGTCGCCAGGCGAGTGGCGCAGGAGCTTGATGTACCCCTAGGAGAAGACGTTGGTTACGCTATACGTTTCGAAGACAGAACATCGAACAAAACACGCATTAAGTAATAGAAATATATGTTCAGTTATTTAGTTATGTCTTTTGATTTGTCATCTCATTGTAGGTACCTCACAGATGGAGTTTTACTCCGTGAGAGCCTCTCCAATCCAATGCTTGATGATTACTCTGTGATTATATTAGATGAAGCTCACGAGAGGAGTTTAAACACGTAAAGACTTTTTATATGATTGATTATTCTGTAATCATTTTGCTTATATCTTGTTAACTTGGTTCCTTTTTGTTTTTTTTTGTTAGGGATATTCTGTTGGGTCTAATGAAGCGTTTGGTTAGAATCCGTTCGTCTAACTTCAAAGTTCTTATAACCTCTGCAACGCTTGACGGGGAAAAGGTTTCTCGATTCTTTTCGGGATGTCCTGTGTTGAATGTACCTGGGAAGTTATACCCTGTGGAGATATTGTACAGCAAAGAGCGTCCCGGCAGTTATATTGAGTCTTCTCTCAAAGTGGCTATTGGTAATTTTTCTCAACGTCGAGTGTTTCTGTTTTGATTAAAATGATTTGGTTTTAAATTTGCAACCTTGTTGTTTGCTTGCAGATATACATGTTCGTGAGCCAGAAGGTGATATCTTGATCTTTATGACTGGACAGGTCTGTTTATACTATTGTTCATTGAAGCTTAGCTGAACCATCTAAATTGTTGCGTTTCTTATTCGTATTGTATGGTTTTAAATAGGATGATATTGAAAAGTTAGTATCAAAGCTGGAGGAAAAAGTGAGAAGCTTAGCAGAGGGATCATGTATGGATGCTATTATTTATCCTCTTCATGGATCTCTGCCACCTGAGATGCAGGTAACGGTTTCTGGATTTTGTTTGTGCAATCAAGATCTCTTGTTGGTCTAAAAGGTTTTGTATTTTTTATTGACATTCACCATTTCTGCAGGTTCGTGTGTTTAGTCCACCTCCTCCAAACTGCCGGAGGTTTATTGTTGCTACAAATATTGCTGAAACTTCCCTTACTGTGGACGGAGTTGTGTAAGAAACCTGAACTTTTTAATTATATTTTTGGTTTTCACGTCTGATGCCTACCGTTTTCCATTTACGGCATAACATAATGATATTTACATCACGACGTTGTTAAGTCTAGTCCAGGAAATAGTAAATATTTTTTTATATGAAAAATGTATTTAGTATGAGAATACTTTCCACTGCGTTCTTGAATCTGCTTGTTTGGTCTGATGCTTCTGTTACTGCTGCCGTAAAAATGTCGTATTAGGATTGCATCATGGTTTTTTTGTGTACATTTTAAGCAAATTTTCAGATTATGTTTTGAATGTGGAGATCGACAGCATTTTCAGACACCTATTTTTTCTATGACAGGTATGTTATTGATTCGGGGTATGTGAAGCAAAGACAATATAACCCATCAAGTGGAATGTATTCTCTTGATGTTACTCAAATTAGCAAGTAAGCAAAAGAGTTTTGTTTCAGAAATCGTGGTTCATTTCATTAAATTAGTAGATAATATTGAACTTGTACTAATCTATTGGTGCGTAGAATGAACCAGTTGATGTCGCATGATATTTAAAACGAACCAAATATCTACTGATAGTGGTTAGATAGGACCCGATGAGTTATAACTTATGCTTACTCAGGAATAACAATGGTCTCCTATATGCTTATTGCACTTCTTTTTAAATCTATTTAACTGTGGTGTTCCACAGAGTTCAAGCTAACCAACGTGCTGGACGTGCTGGAAGAACTAGACCTGGGAAATGTTACCGATTATACCCCTTGGCAGTCTACAGGGATGATCTCCTTGATGCAACGATTCCTGAAATACAACGAACTTCCCTTGCTGGAAGTGTTCTTTACTTGAAATCGTTGGATCTTCCTGATATTGACATTCTCAAGTTCGATTTTCTTGACGCTCCATCATGTAAGTACCGATTTCTATCGGGGTTAGATGCTTCAAAAGTTCAATTTTATGTTCTACAAATTCGAGATACTTATGAAATTTCCTTACCTATAATATGCAGCTGAGTCATTAGAAGATGCATTGAAGCAGTTGTATCTCATTGATGCAATTGATGAGAATGGAGCAATAACAAATATTGGAAGGACGATGTCAGGTATGTTTAGCGCATTTTTTCCATTGTTTATCAGTTTTCTCTTTTTTTTTGTTTTTTTTTTTAATTTCAAACTGAGCATATTTGTGGTTCAACAGACCTTCCACTAGAGCCATCGTTGTCAAGGACATTGATAGAAGCGAATGAAAGTGGTTGCTTATCTCAAGCTCTAACAGTCGTTGCTATGTTGTCAGCAGAGACTACTCTACTTCCTGGTAGGAGGTTAGTTTTGTGATATACAATAACCTGAGTCAGATTATGAAATCTTTCAAATCACAGCAGATTCATCAACTCGTCTCGTTATTGTTTGTGCTTGTGTGACAGTAAACCAAATGAAAAGAAGAGGAAGCGTGATGAAGAATCTAATCTTCCTGATGGATCCGGATTTGGTGACCACATTCAACTACTACAGATTTTTGAATGTTGGGACAGTAATAATTATGATATTCGATGGTGCAAAGAAAATGACCTGCAGGTAGATTACTCCGTCTTCTTTCTTATCTATTTTCAAGTATCCTCGTTAAAAGCATGATGGCATCAAAATTATGCATAATCACCAAATGCCATTCTTCAGAAGGAAGTTAAATATATTATGTTCTCCGTTGGGATATCATGTTCTTATTGTCTGATCATACAGTTTTATCCTTTTCAATCACGAGTGTTTCTGGAATCTAATGCCTTTGTTTAGATAAACCCCTTTTGTTAGAGTTACTTCAAAAGTTCTTTTATGCCATTTTTTGGTGAAAATAATTTGCAGGTGCGAGGGATGGTGTTTGTTAGAGATGTTAGACGACAATTATGTCAGATTATGCAGAAAATATCCAAAGGTTAGTACTGTTTCATGTCAACAAGTTCCAATGAAAGAATTAGTCTTTTACTCTCTCCCAAGGTTTCAACCAAGCTTTTACATATATAACCGTCACTAAAACTAATTGGTCTTCTTGACAAACTAGATCGATTGGAAGTTGGAGCACGTGGGAGGAAGAGCTCAAGCCGAGAGGAGTACAGGAAGTTGAGGAAAGCTCTGTGTGTGGGTAATGCAAACCAAGTTGCTGAGAGAATGCTTCGTCATAATGGATTCCGAACTCTTACCTTCAAGCCCCAGCTAGTCCAGGTATTAACTGATTTATAATTGTTCAGTGACGTTGTTAGATCTTATATTAATCCACATTAACTGAGATCTATAGGAGAGAAGATTTTAAACTCTTTTTTTGGGGGGTTGATTCCAGGTGCATCCAGCATCTGTGCTGAGTACTGACCAGGATGGAATGTTGCCAAATTATGTAGTGTACCACGAACTGATATCCACCACACGACCATTCATGCGCAATGTTTGTTCAGTTGAAATGTCATGGGTAGCTCCCATCAAAAGAAAGATTGAGAAATTAAATGTCAGAAAACTGAGGTAAAAACAAACATTTATAATTCTTCATTCTAGTCTTGTTCCGGCTTTCTTTCCCTTTTGGTTTGGGTTCAGTCATTGATTGGTCTCTTCTGCTGTTATATGTAGTGGTGGACCTGATAACTCTTTCAAGGAACCTGAAGAGAAGAAGAGCACGGAGTCGTCTACGAACACCAACAATGCAGAAACACCTACAGTTTCTGAAAATGTGGAGAGTAGAATTGAAGCAGCCAGAGAACGGTTTCTTGCTCGTAAAGGACAGAAATAAATAGTTACTGTAAACAGAACCTCAAACAGAATTTAAAATCTTAACTTGGCTCAAATTTTTATTTTAAGAAAGAATAAGAGTTTGCATTTTGTCTTCCAAGAAATTAATACTTCACAACTGATCGGGCTGCTTTTTATTATAATGAATGATAATTTGATATTCAAATAAAATTATATAAACCAAATTGAATAGAAGGCCAAACAACTAAATTGAATAAAAAAAAGTAAAAGGGTTTATTAGTAATAATAATCAAATCATACCAAAGTAAATAAAAACTTTACAATTCATGCCACCATTAGTAATAGGCAACCGAAATCGTGTGCTTTCCTCTCACAAATTAGCTGCAACAAACGTAAATACCCGAACAACAACAACACAACCAACTACAAACATTATGAACAAGGCATTAAAAACTTTACTAGTAAAACAACAAAAAAAAATCACATAATAGAGCAATTGCATTTATTCTCCAGCTTAGGAGGAGGTTTCAAATTATCTGCTTTATTACTAGGAGGAACTCCAACGTTACTTATCATCCTTGCAGCTTCCCCTGCATTCTCATCATTCTCTATATGTACCTCTATGTTCTCCTCTGTTTCCGTTTGCTTCCTACTCGCTTTGGCCCCTTTGGAACTCTGTTTCTTCGTCTTTGTTCCACCACCGCTTGTGTAACTACTCCTGTTAGCATCCGACTTTCCAAGAACTGTCACTGTTGGACGCAATACTTCTTCTTCAGTTGCCGCCACGTCCCTTGCTTTGTCCATTGCTATTGATGCAGCTTGGTAAACTAGGTCGTGAACGATGGAGCTGCAGAACAGTATTGCATCAGTGGCTTCTTCGAGCGTGAGGCTCTTCGGCTCTTTTTGGCCTGGACACTCCACAAGTACTGTTGACTCATCTGCAGAGAGCAAGCAACCATGTCTAAAACTCCACAAGGTTGTAAGAAAAAATACACGTAACAAAACAGTAATAAAAGCACGGTGAGATGGCAATACCTGAAATTTCGTTTACAGGAGGAGCCAAGGAGATGTGGTGATCCACAGAAGCATGTGCCATACTCTTCTCTGAGCAGTCATCATCCACTGCATTTACGTTGCATTCTGACTCTGGAATTTTGCAACTCTCCGGCTCTATTTCTGAGGATGTCGTGGTGGATGAACCGTGGTGAGGAGTTTCATTCACATCCTTTTCTTGTAGCTTAGAGTGATCATAGAGAGAGCAGTCATCAGTGACAGTTGATGCTCCTACTTCAGATGTGTTCCTTACATGTGCCGGTGATTCGCTTATCTCCACTTTGCTCATCACAGTATTGTCTACCTCATCTCTATTTTCAGAAAATCCATTCTCAATTATAACTGGATCATGCTCTGCTAGGACACCAACTACATTGGTGGAAAGACCAATTGATCCATTCATCACATTGGTTTCGTTACATTTTGGATCTTGGAGTTCAGGATGAGATTCTTGATGAGTTTCATCGTGAGTACATGTCATTTGGGCAGCACACACTTCAAAACTGTCTGCTGGCACGCCAGATGTGGATGACATGCTGCTCAGGAATTTGGAGTTGGTATCATACCTATGAGTCTCCATATCAAGTGTACTCCCGCTCTGATGTCGCACATGACTTCCTTTTCTTATAGAGGAACCATAATCCCAAGAAGAAGATGCAGAAGTAGTTTCTGTGGAGCTTCTAAGACTCATACTCTTATCCCTCAAATAAGAAAATCCATCATATGATCTGGTAAACCCACTAGAGTTACTAGCTTGAGTGATTGGTGACTTCATACTCACTGATCTCTTTATAAGCAAAGGAGCTCCCCTCCTACCTTCTAAAGAACCAATCTTCACATCATGATGCTTCTCAGAAAGCTCACTTTGAATATTCTCTGTACTCAATAGACCACAGCCAGTGGAAGACTCTATTTCATCATCTTGCTCTCCTAAAGCCCTGAAAATAGAGCTCTCTTGCAAATGATTTTCTTCTTGCTGATAGGAATCATCACACTGCTCAATCTCAACCATAGCAACAGGCAGCGATTCTAGCACACTTATTGCAGGAGTTTTCTCAACAATAGACTCCTTTTCATCAAATTTCTCCTGAGACTTTGAATTTTCATCAAGAGCTCTTGTTGTTCCATGGGAATCTGTTTCCACGAAACTGTGTTCTTCCCTGCAATCTGCACAAATATTTATCTCGCTTCTAGTTGTTTCAGTGGCACGGTAATGGGAACCACATCTACCACAAACCTCCATAGTTTCAAGATCGGCCCCTTCCAAAAAGTCATTGCCTATATGGTTGACCTCCTCATTCACACTAGACTCGCATTCAACAGCATAACCTTGATCCATATCACTCTGAGAACTCTCATGACTCTCATGTCTACTACCTTCATTCAATACATCCATAATTTCTCCATGTTTATCCGGATAAGCTTCAGATTGGGCAACAGAATCGCTCCCTTTAGTATCTGGCATGAACCCTATAACTTGGCTAGAGCTTGAATTGCTCCCCACTGTCGCAGATGAATGTCTTAACATTAGGTGATGGTAAGAAGACGAGCTACTTTTCCCAGAATAGATGCCAGTGCTAGGAAGGCTAGAAGCAAGAGGCCTAAACATGCTATGATGGCTTTTAGGATGATCCATCTGACGAAGAGCAGACTCAAACGGCCTTCTCGGTGCTGAACCAGGTGACTGTAACTTCGAAGATCTCGAACTTCTACTATTCGGAGAGAGGCTAGCTCTCTTTGAAACCGCACGTTCTGAGCTACCTACAGGAATAGACTGTATAGGGTGAAGAAGATCCTCATGACTGTGAGATGAACTAACACTTCTTGACGCACTCGGAGAAACAGACTGTCTGCTGCGTGTTGACGCTGGTGAGGAGCCTCTAACATAGGATGCAGGTCGATCACCCAAAGAAGTTCGGAGATTTGGTGGCGCATCCAATGAGAAACCAGGAATGTTTGACTGCCAGACTTTTATTTTGGGTGAAGCTGAGTTGCCTCGACTTGATCTGACAGGAGAAGTGCCCCTGCCAGCTGGCGGTGCCGCCGTGGTGGTTGAGCCAGTGCTCATCCTTCGTGAAGTTGGGGTTGAAGATCTTGATGATACAGGTTTCCCTGGAGAAGGAGAGATTCTTCTAACTGGGGTAACTGATCGTTGACCAGACGCTGGACTAGGATGGCGTGATGATGATGGCCTTCCCCTTATCTGCTGTTGCATTGTGTCAGCTCGAGGTGATGTGCTTAACCGGTTTGGGCTTGGACTTCCCTTACTACTACGGCGTCTCTTCTCCATCTACACATATATATACATATAAATGCATATTCAGCAAAGTGAAACCATGGTTAACATTTAATACAGTAATGTTTGGCTAGGACTAACGACAGATTATTTGGGGGTAACTAGTTGCTTTATAGAGGACTAACAACTAGACGGAATATTAGGACTCTAGAACTATTTTTTTTTTTTTTTATTTTACATATATCTAACAAATTTTAGTATCTGGATTTAATTATAAATTTTTTTTAGCGAATTATCAAATTGGATATACAAAACAAAAGAAATTTAGATTTGTACTAACATTATTAGTTTATTTAACAAATTTAGACTAATTTAGATCGACTTAAACTGATTTAGAACGGTGTAAAAACCGATTAAAATGGTTTAAACTGATTTGAATCATATAAATCCGATTTTAAGAAACCATTTGGGCTAAAACCAATTTGCCGCCTAGACGCCACCTAGAACAATTTTAAAACCTTGGTATAGATGAATACCGTTGAAGATCTAGATAAAGAAGTCTGACTCTGCGGTCTCCCTCGTGTTCCAACACTAGTTGCTTGCGGTTCATCATCCAATGAAGGAAAAAGTGGTGTGTCTGGAGGCGTCAACAACCTTTTCAATTGATTATACAGTAACCTTTGTTAAGACAAAGAGTTTGAAAAATAAAATAAAAAGATGCAAAAGTTAGATATGAAAAGCTACCAATCATAGTCGTTCTTATCTTCTTCTGCACTAAGCAATCTGCTACTCTCTCCTTGAATAGGAATGGTGAACTCCGAAAAATGCTTCAATTTTGTAGCTGAAGAAGAAGAAGATAAACGTTCCAAAATTAGAAGGAAACAATTAAAGGATCTTGGTGAGACAGAAAACATAAACTTACAAAATGCATCTTCAAGATCATCAGAAGACTGAAGCAAGAAATCATCTCTTTCTTTCTCTTGCAACTCACTAAACAAGGCAAGATCTTCTTCGTCATTGTCTCTGAAGAGTGTTCCATATTCAATGCTGTGCCCTCGTCTATGTTCCTTGCCAGGAGAGCATCTCAATGCCGGGGAAGGAGGCATATCTACTGCCCTAACTACTCAACACTGCACGCTGACCCGGTAGACCTCAATTCACTTTGGGCCTTAGGAGCAGCCAGCTGTCTCTTGTGATCACATATGAATCTCTCAAAGCTCACAAAGGTCTTAAAACTGAACCACCTGAAAAGAATCAATAGTCATTGGTTGCTGTAAATGAGAACAGAAAAGTCAAATCTTAAGACAAAGCTCAGCAGCATGACCTAAAGACTCAGACTTTTTTTTTAAATTACAATTGTGAACTAAACAGAGTAAGATTGTTCTAGAATAGAAACCCAATAAACTTGCTCTAACTGCAGTTGGAGCTCGCCAGATTCTACAATTTGCAGAAAGCTTGAAACTTACTGAAGATTAAGCAGAACCCTCCTCAAGGAAAAGAAAGATCTCAGCTTTAAGGATCAAACCCAGGTCCTCAAAAGTCTGAAGCTAGTTCCGTTACAGATCAAAAGAGCAGAGACCCAAGTGAGATCAATTTAACTCTCTCTCCTTGAAAATGCTAACTTTCTATGAGCATTTAGTTTGCTTCCTGTTGAAGAAGAAGAAGAAGAAGAAGAAGCAAATCTTCGATTCCTTGCTCTCTCTTTTGATTCTGCAAACTGTCAGATTTGCTGCTTTGCAACCGCAACTCAAAGCTGTCTTCTTTTCTCTTCTCTCTCTCTGTGAATCTTCAGAGTTGTCTTTTCTCAAAGCTTTTTGGTAGTTTTGTGAGTTAATGTGATTGTAATTAATTTCAAAGGGAACGGTGACCGAAGAAAGCTCTGAATAAAGGCAGAGAGACTTGGGGATGCAGACGAAAGAGCTCATTCTGATAACTCTCCCTTTTTTCTTTTTTTTATACGACATTTACTCTAAAACCCCCTAAACTTGGTAAGTTTCCTAAATCGTACAAAATGTCCAAAAAGAACCCCCAATTATTTTAATTATCATATTTAATTTCATGATTATTCTCTGATCAACTCTAATAATTCAACATTAAATTTTTTTATTAGCGAATGCTTGTTAGTATCTTAATTGACAAAATTCATGATTTATGCATTATTTAACTTACCTATGTTGTTATATTATTACAAAAACCCTTAATATAATATAACAAGATCACCGTTGATGTAATCATATGAAGTTGGTGTCTAATGAAGTCATTAGGTACTTCTATGCTCCCAATTCGGAGCAATTTTTTTTTTTTAAATGGGTTTGTTTCGTATCAAACAAGTGGGGTTGTTGTACATTTTTTTAAGTTTGGGGGTTTTCTATAAACATTGCAAGAATGTAGTATCATTTTCATGGAACTTTTATCAGGTGGCTTAAATATCGTTCCAGCTATTTTTTTATGTTCCACGTAAATGATAAAAGAACTGGCTTCAGTTAATACGGTCAAGATTCACTAATAGGTGATTATGGATTTTTCTAGTTTATTATTGGTCTACTTATGGCGGCATTTATAACTGATTGTGAAATTCAAATAATGGTTATGTTTTTAATCTGTGTCATTACGACTTAAACAGTTAAATTAGTTTTTAAACCATAATATATTTAAAATATTACTCTCTCCTTTCATCTTATAGAAAAAAAAACTGTTTCACAAAAATAAAGTTTTTATGTTTTCTACAGAAAAATTACAAATTTTAATAAAATTAATTGAATTTATTGAAAGACTATTGGTTAAAAAAATATTGGAATTTGATCACTTTAAAAAATAATGCATGATTAATGTATTTTTTTAATATGTGTAAAAACACCAAAACATCAATCTTTAAGAAATAGAGGGAGTATAGTACTAATATATTTTGAGTTATTAGTGTGGAATGCCAGATTTGGAAGATTTCTAAAAATATGAACATTTTCTCTCTGTTTTAGTGATTAGCTATAATGATTTATAATTTGACTAGCAAATTCTTTTATGTGTTAAAAAAAGACTAGCAAATTCTTTGCATATATGATACCAGAAAACTACCTATTAAGTAGTAAAGAAAATATAAAAGTGACGATTTTCATATTAGCAATATTAGAATATTTAATTTGATATGGTAATCTTCAACATATTTTTATAGAAATTTATATCAGTATATTTTTTTGTCACTTTGTATCATTGTTATTATCTTAATTTAATTATAGATTTCTTAGATAATTGTGTATACTTTGAAAAAATTATATACTTGTAGATCTAAAACTAATATTACATATGATAACTAATGTTTACTAATAATTTGATAGTTCGTATAATGTATATTGTGAAATATGATTTAATTACTTTACTTATATCACATGTGTGAATTTGACTTGTAGGGGAACGTATTTTGTCATAATTAACTCCATATGTATGAAAATGTGAAGTTTTATGTGATGTATTAATGTTCCGAATATAACTAACTGTGAGATTTAGACAAAACTGAAACTCGTGAAACTACATGTGACATACATAAAAGTTCAGTTTAGTTTTTTAGTCTGTTGGTTATGGTCTGTCTAGCTTACCCTGGACTTAAATTATCAGAACAAGAGTTGAAGACGATAAAACAAAACGTTTGATGCGTAAAAGATGCTTTTAATGTTTCTTCGTAATATAAAAGTCGACACGATGGCAATAGCCAATAGGTATTGACCGTATGAGAAGCCACTTGATGATTAAGCTTAGGTGTAAAACATATTTAATACACATTAAACAAGTAATTAAAATAAGGTGCCAAATGATTGTCTCTGGGAATCAGAATGGTGTTAGTTGACAAATGTATGTTACAATCATGTGTCTACCTTCTTTGTTGAGATGTCAACCTACTAATGACATGTCAAAACTTGGCTTATCACATAACAAAAATGCCGTTCGAGCCTCTCATTAGTCATTACACCTTATAAACGAGAGTTGTTAAAATTATACATTAAGAAAGGTAAAATAAATGCATCGAGTTTTATGCAAGTTAAATTTATGTTAAAGTTCTCGGGTTTTGAACTTAAAATCAATTGGCGATAAATAAACCGACTCAAATTAAATTTTATATACTATATATGTTCCATTAAAATTTCTGATGTAAAAGCTTATATTATTACACATTTTTTAGAGATTAAGGTCGATGACCCACTAATCTCTACATGATCTCAACAGATTTAATTATAAAGCTATCATTGTCAAACTTAGATGCAAATGAAAAGCTCTGTTACTAACATCATTTAATATGAGATTATGAACATCAGTTCAGTTGTTGCAAGAGCTGATTACTACTCTACACATTTGGTCATGCTAAATGGATCAAGTGTCCACGTTCAGTCTAATTACTATTTGCATATTATGTTTCAGGGTCGGATTCAAGGATAAGGTTGTAGGATAATGAATCTAGATGCAAGTATGCAACACCCTTTTGAACTTTGGAACTGGACGCATTCAAACCAGCAAAGCGCTGATCCACCTCTTGTATTTGTTCCATGTATGAAGACTGTGAAGGTAGTCTTCAACTTAATATATTATCATCAAATCATGTTTTTCATTCCATTACCTGCAATAATGAGCGCGCTGCAATTGTGTATAAGGCTTTTGGCATGTGGTTGGCTACAACAATGATGTTTCGTGGACATTAGGAAGTCTTAATAAGCTAGTTGGGCTAATAAGGCCGTTATACTTAAAACGTTGGGCCTATAAAGCCCATTATGCTATCATCCAAGAATTTGAATCTACAAAATTGAACGTGTTCGAATGATTTGTATATCTATTATCTACAGTGTAAAATGAAAGAAAAAAGGTCAAGTCAGGTAGATAGAGAAGTAGACTTTCTTGACCCATCCAAGTCATCACCGAGTAAACAAAGTTTCCATTAAAGTTCAAAAAGAAAGACCTACCATCTCTACCTCTCCATACGAGGAAACTTCGACGAAGCTCACACATTCACACTTTATATGCGAGACGACGACGACGCGTTAATCATATCGACATTTCTCTTCACTGATAAGATAAAGAAAATAACTAAAAGTTAAAAAGAGCTACAATTGAAATGAACGAAGAATCTTCATTGCTTCTTCCTTTTTTAATAATCTTTTTTCAGTCTATATATAATAGAGTTTCTCAATGACTTTGTTTATATATTATATAATATCTTTCTGCGTCTTCGATCTACGAGATCCCCTTGATTCTCTCTAATCTGTCTCTCCTGTGTCTGTGTGAAGTAAAGGAGTGAGTGGAGATTTTAGCTCTTCTAAGGCAAAAAAAAAATGGAGAACTACTTGAACGAGAACTTCGGCGATGTGAAGCCTAAGAACTCGTCCGACGAGGCGTTGCAGCGTTGGAGGAAGCTCTGCTGGATCGTGAAGAATCCTAAGAGGCGGTTCAGATTCACTGCTAATCTGACGAAACGTTCCGAGGCTGAGGCGATTCGTCGTTCTAATCAGGTACTACTTATGAAACTGAAACGATCTCTCTCTTGCTTACCGTTGGAGATCTAGTGATGATCTCTTGCGTTGAACGCAACTACCGAGTTTTTTTGAGTTTGTTGACTCACTGAGTGAGTCACTGTTCGTTCTTGGATGAGATCTAACTAAGTGAGCTTGTTTTAGTATTACTCGTAAGTTTATTATATTTCTATTGTTGGATTTGAAACTACTACTTGGACCTCACTGAAATGGCCAATACCTTAAAACTTGTGTGTGAGTGTGAGTTGTCGCTATGCATGACATTAGATTTTTTTGGGACTATCACTTATATATATATATATTTCTATGATGGATTTGAAGATACGAGTTCCTGATTCTTGTTTCCTTTGGATGGGATCTCACTGGAATGGCCAACACATTTTTCTCACTTTGTTGGATCGTTATCACTCTGTTTTTGTTTCTAATTTTAAGAGAAAGAGCTCAGGCTACTCGTGGTGTTTGCTAGTTAAGAATGTTTTGAATGAGGTGTTAAGTAAAGAGATATACAGGCTTTATACTCTGTTCGTTTGTGCTTTCTTTTCATATCATTTTCATTTTTTTCTATTTTATGAATTGTGCAGGAAAAATTTCGAGTGGCGGTGTTAGTTTCACAAGCTGCACTTCAGTTCATTAATGGTGAGAATAGAAATAGACTAGAAAAAAGATTGTTTGGTGTTTTATTTTAGAATAAACTTAGATACAATGCAGCGGTAAATGTAAACACTATTTTTTTGCTTGAATAAATTTAACATTCTTTCGAAAAAAAGAGAACAGAAATAGACTAAGTCCTTAGTGTTGTTCAGTATGTATTTTGTTTTCCTTAACGAGAATGTGTTGCGTGCTTGCAGGTTTAAAGTTGTCTAGTGAGTACGCAGTACCTGAAGAAGTAAGAAAAGCTGGATTTGAGATTTGTCCTGATGAGTTAGGATCGATTGTAGAAGGGCATGATGTGAAAAAGTTGAAAATTCATGGTGGAACTGAGGGCCTGACAGAGAAACTCTGTACGTCGATAACTAGTGGCATTGGTACATCTGAAGACCAGTTGAGTATAAGAAAAGAGATTTACGGAATCAACCAATTCACAGAAAGCCCCTCTCGTGGCTTTTGGTTATTTGTTTGGGAAGCCCTTCAGGATACCACCCTCATGATTCTAGCTGCATGTGCTTTTGTATCGCTTATTGTTGGGATACTGATGGAAGGGTGGCCGATTGGTGCCCATGATGGCCTTGGTATAGTGGCGAGTATTCTTCTTGTTGTGTTTGTCACCGCCACGAGTGATTATAGGCAATCCTTGCAGTTCAAGGACCTGGATGCTGAGAAGAAAAAGATTGTGGTTCAGGTTACTAGAGATAAAATGAGGCAAAAGATCTCGATATTTGATCTACTGCCTGGCGATATTGTTCACCTTGGCATTGGGGATCAAGTTCCAGCTGATGGGCTTTTTCTCTCAGGGTTTTCTGTTCTGATAGATGAATCGAGCTTGACTGGTGAAAGTGAACCCATTTGTGTCAATGTGGAGCACCCCTTTCTTCTTTCAGGTACCAAGGTTCAGGATGGATCTTGCAAAATGTTGGTGACTACAGTTGGAATGAGGACTCAATGGGGTAAACTGATGGCTACACTAAGTGAAGGCGGCGATGATGAGACACCTTTGCAAGTAAAGCTCAATGGTGTGGCAACCATCATTGGTAAAATAGGTTTGTTTTTCGCTGTCATTACTTTTGCTGTTTTGGTGCAAGGATTGGCTACTCGGAAGCTTCAAGACGGTTCTCACTGGGCCTGGACTGGTGAAGAGTTGATGTCGGTCCTGGAATATTTTGCTGTTGCTGTAACAATTGTTGTGGTCGCGGTCCCAGAGGGTCTTCCGTTGGCTGTCACATTAAGTCTTGCTTTTGCCATGAAGAAGATGATGAACGACAAAGCGCTTGTGCGGAATCTAGCTGCTTGTGAGACAATGGGATCTGCAACAACTATTTGTAGTGACAAGACTGGAACTCTGACAACAAACCACATGACAGTTGTAAAAGCCTGCATCTGTGGAAAAGCCAGAGATGTTAATTGTTCCGATGCTGCTAGGTATTTAGCCTCTAGTATCCCTGAGTCTGCTGTTAAAATTCTACTGCAATCTATATTTACCAACACCGGTGGTGAGATTGTTGTGGGGAAAGGAAACAAAACCGAGATACTGGGATCGCCCACAGAAACTGCTCTGTTAGAATTTGGGTTGGCACTCGGAGGGGACTTTCAAAAAGAAAGACAAGCCTCAAATGTTGTGAAAGTTGAGCCCTTTAACTCTACAAAGAAAAGAATGGGAGTTGTCATTGAGCTGTCTGGAGAACATTTCCGGGCGCATTGTAAGGGTGCTTCTGAGATAGTTTTAGCTGCCTGTGATAAGTACATCAACAAAGATGGTGATGTTGTTCCACTTGATGAAGCATCTACTAATCACCTAAATAACATTATCGAAGAATTTGCTAGTGAAGCCCTTCGAACTCTTTGCCTTGCTTATCTGGAAATCGGTGATGAATTCTCATTAGAAGATCCCATTCCAAGTGGAGGATACACTTGCATAGGTATTGTGGGCATCAAAGACCCTGTCCGCCCTGGTGTCAAGGAGTCTGTTGCGATTTGTAGAGCTGCTGGAATCACAGTCAGAATGGTGACTGGAGATAACATTACTACTGCAAAGGCTATAGCCAGGGAGTGCGGGATATTGACTGATGATGGCATAGCTATCGAAGGCCCCGAGTTCCGGGAGAAAAGTGAAGAGGAATTACTCAAGCTAATCCCAAATTTGCAGGTGATTGTCTGCAACAAACACTAGTTGCTACTATTAAGTTATACAGTTTGTGTTGGTAGTGCAGAACCAACTGATCCGCAAACAGGAAACGAACTCCAAATTGCATACTCTTCTACACGGGATTTTCAAGCTTTAATTTCCTTCTTGTAGGTCATGGCTCGATCGTCACCCATGGATAAGCATACTTTGGTGAGAAACCTCCGTACAATGTTTCAGGAAGTCGTTGCAGTGACAGGTGATGGAACAAATGATGCTCCTGCCCTTCATGAAGCTGATATTGGACTTGCAATGGGAATTTCTGGAACCGAGGTGTGTTCTCAGTCTTCCTTGTCCCTGTTTCATTATCTTGGTGCACCACTGCACATTAAAAATTCTAGTCTAGATTCTCATGGAAGAACATTGTTTACGTAGTTCCTGTCCATTCAAAGAGGAATGGAGTTCTCATACTTTTTATTGTCCAATTTTCTTAGGTGGCAAAAGAGAGTGCAGATGTGATTATCCTTGATGATAACTTCTCGACGATTGTCACTGTTGCCAAATGGGGCCGTTCTGTGTACATAAACATTCAGAAATTTGTTCAGTTCCAGCTGACAGTAAACGTTGTGGCTCTTATTGTCAACTTCTTATCAGCCTGCCTTACTGGTTAGTTCCAAACCACATTTCTTTCTCCATTGTTCAAGAGCCCAGTCATCTCCTCATGGATTGGTAACTAACTTCTCGATTGATACTGTATGTCACAGGAAACGCGCCTCTGACAGCTGTCCAGCTACTATGGGTGAACATGATAATGGACACACTTGGAGCACTCGCGCTAGCAACTGAACCACCACAGGACGACCTGATGAAGAGAACACCAGTGGGAAGGAAAGGAAACTTCATAAGTAATGTAATGTGGAGGAACATCCTTGGTCAGTCACTATACCAGCTTGTCATCATATGGTGTCTCCAAACAAAGGGAAAGACAATGTTCGGTATCGACTCCGACTTAACACTCAATACCCTTATCTTCAACACCTTCGTCTTCTGCCAGGTAAACTTCCCTCAAAATCTCTGAATCATAAAAAGAAACAACCAGAACGTAACCACGTTCTCACAAGTATAATCATTTTCCTCAGGTGTTCAATGAGATAAGCTCGAGGGAAATGGAAAAGATTGATGTGTTCACGGGGATACTAAAGAACTACGTGTTCGTAGGGGTTCTAACGTGTACGGTGGTGTTCCAAGTTATCATAATTGAGCTTCTTGGTACGTTTGCAGATACAACACCACTAAATTGGAACCAATGGTTCGTAAGCATCGTGCTAGGGTTCCTTGGCATGCCTGTTGCTGCTGCCTTGAAGATGATTCCTGTTGGCGCACACTAAAGTCGTGCATTATATATGTGATTCCTTATTAGCTGCAAACAGTACCAATTTTTTTCTATTGGCCATGGAAGTTTGAAATCCCAAATGGCTTGCTATTTTTGTTGTGTTTTTATTGTGAGCAAAACGTTGTTAGTTGATTTGGAGGAGCATTTGCTTCGTAAATATTTAATGATATGGAACTTTGTTGCTCTTTTATCTTTTTCATTGTTATGTTAGATACTTTTAAACTGTGATACAGGCCTGAGTAGAAAATTTAGTCAAATCTTATATAATGAAGAAATTATAATATTTTAACTCAATTCTCTGTGTTTTATAATCTTCAAAATTTAAAATTTTGGTTTAAGTTTTAGAATTTTATAATAATTTGGTTTCAATTCTAAAATCGTTGCAATATATATAGCTTAAATTTTGTTGCTTACATTTTAATCGAATATAAGTCTAAGAACTTTTAGTTATGATGTATAAATAAAAGATCTAATCACACTGAATTTTAGAACATCATTTAGAATTAGTAAGTGTTTAGTATTAGACTATAGCTAAACTTATAAATTAAATTAAAATCTATCATTGAATAACACCTTTTTAATTTTTTTAACAATAGTGGATTTTTAAATAGAGCTTCAAATTGAATAACAACCAAAAAATTGTCATTTATAAATAAATAATAAGAGATCCAACAACAATGGATTTTAAAAACATGATTTAGAATCAACTACTAATTGAATAAAACTTCCTTGTTAGAGATATCATCCTCTCCTTTTTCATGAGTTTCGTCCTAGCTTTGCTGACAGCTGAGTTTGGCGACTGAAACAACCTCTGCCACAAATAACGAAGATGGGAAACATTAAACACCACTCATGGTTAATAATCAAAGGAACAAAGAGCAATATGAAGCGTCACAAAACAAACCTTTTCTTCATTAGTCATAGTAGAATGTCCACCAATCTTCTTTGGTGTGAAACTAAACACATCGTGTAGGAACTCATTCTCCTGCATATGCTTGATAAAGCCACCCCCAAGGAAATGCTTCAAAAAATTCAACTGTTGAAAGAAAAACAAACATGTATGCGTTAAGAACCACTCACAAGAAACAAACAACATAACAAGTCCTATAAAGATTGAGAGGAACCTGTATCATCTGGCACCATGTTGACGTCTCTATAGAGCTCCCTCCAATCTTTATAGAGGTTTCAGGTGCCACTCCATCCTAATCAAAAGTAAAAACAAAATCATATATAACAATCCAAACCACAATATATATATCATATAAAAGGTAAAAATATACCTCAAGAAATTCAACCAGATCTTTGAACAAACTTCGTTGTGTGTTGAGATCTTTCTTAGCACAACCTTTACCACCTGCCTCTACAGCGAGGTCTCTAACTTGATCAGTGACTTTAGATATCAATCTATGCATGTTTATCAATGCCTCTCTTTCTTCTTTCACTGATCCATTATCAGACCCTTTAACTTCCGCATCAAACTTCTCTAGAATTCCCAACTCAAACATAAGAGCAAGAGCTTCACCAGCAGCTATACGTACTGATCGGTCATCCTTTTCCAAAAGTGTGGAGAGATAAGTCACGGTCCTGTAATGATATCAACATCTAATCAGCTTATAGATCCATTAATAAGTGACAGACACTTGGTTAAAATAAATAGAAGTTCCACTTACCCTTGCAAAATTTTGGGACCTAGAGTCCATCTATCAACTGTTGTGAGCAGACACGTCCAGGAAGAGACAACAGTTGTTATTACAGCAGGTGAAGGTTTGGTTGCAACAACCTACACAAAACATCAACTTACATGTGAGCTTTCTAAGTACTTAAAGATTAAACAACTCACTCTCTTAATAAACCAACTTGGGAATTAAAATTCCATATAATGAGAAAAAGAGTAAGATGCATACATTAGAAACCAGTTTAGGGTCAATCATTTGCCATATTATTTGCATAGATCTCTCGGTTTGCTCTGCATTGGCTCCACCAACAAAGGTTATGACTGCTAAACACTCAAGAATCTGCAATGAAGTGGCAGGATATCAGCAAGCATATATAAACTTTTAGCAGAATAAATAGCTAACAGATTATGAAATTTATCTATACCGAAGTTATTTTCAAGGCTTCACGACTAGATTTAAGGGCTTGAGAAAGAGGAGTGACGGATTCTTCCAGAATCTCTTGTGCTTGATCCCCAAGTCCAGCAGTCAAAGCTAGCAACCCTGAAAACGCCACATTAACTGTTAGTATATAGCTCAATTAAAAAAAAAAAAGATGACGCATAAGTTGCTGGTTCCTCGGTGACTAACCAATAACATGTGATGCTAGTAAGGACTCTTTAGTGGACCCTTTCTTGATGCAGTGTAAACACCGATCCAACAAGGTGGCAAAGCTACAACGTTGAAGAAGAAACATTAGATAACAATCAGGTGTCACCAATACATAAGTTATATGAAGAAGGAATAGAGTATGAGATAGTTACTTCTTTTCCACAAACTCATGCTGCAAGTCACTTTTGAATGCGTCAACAATGGAAGCCAAAGCTTGCTCTCTCGTAGAACTCCTTCACATCCAGAAAAAGAATCCAAATATCATTAGTTTCACATCAAAATCACAAAAAAAAACTCAACTCACAAAAACCAAAAGTGGTGGAGAGAAAAAAATCCTAGCTACCTTTTCTCATAGAGAGCATCAAGGGACTGATCCAACATAACATCTTTCTGAACATGAACTTCATCCATGCGTGGTATCTCAGACCGCATGGTGTAGAAGGAGCTTAAACTACACGTATCATCATCACTATCAAACAAATCCATCGGGGCGTTCTTAGGCTGAGCTTCTGCAATATTAAGTGAATCTTAGTTTCTTGTATCAAACGATATATAACTTGCCAGCCACGCAAAGAAACCAAACTAGTAATAGAACTCATCAATTTCTAAAGCACTAAGTAAAACAAATCCAGAGATTGAGAAAGTACGTAAACTTAACCTAAAACAAAGAGATTCAGGTGAGAGACATAACTAAACTCAAATAATAAAGAATCAAAAACATGAAGCTTACTCTTAGACATGGTTTCTTATAATCAAAATCCTACTAACGGAGTGGAAGAAGTTACAGAGCTTCAGAGTTTTTATCTTCTCAAGTTGTTAATGATTATCGAAAAGCAAGTGTCTCTCCTCACAAGTTTTGTTTTCTTATATAACAAAACAAATCTAGGAGAAAGAGGAAAACAAATTAAACATGGAAAAGGAAAACAACTTAAACAAGGGAAAGGAAACACTTAAACAGATAAAAAAAGGAAATAACAAAATAACATGCGAAGTTGTAATAAATTAGTATATATCAACAATCACAAATTATGAATTATTATAAAGTAGTATAAATTCTATCACAACTATGAACTAGTATAAATTAGTAATGGGTTTAGAAACAATAAAAATAGAGATAATATAGTCAAGCTCTTAATGCATTGTCTATTTATCCAAAAAGACTAATAAAATGCAATGGACGGATTAGTAAATAGGGTTGGTCTTCATAAGAGGTTTTGATATGAGAAAAGAGAGTCCAACTCTGGACCACTAGTATCTTTTATCTATTGAGTTAGCGTCAAGCTTAGAGCATTTTTAGGAGGTTCTCTATAAATATTTTAAGAAAATCCTTTAAAAAAAAAGTATTTTAAGCAAATGTTGAAATTTGAAATACATAATAATGTATTTATCTTGTTGGGTATCTCAAAAGTGGAGAACTCCAACCCAAAATCTTTTCAAATATTCTTTACAATCTTCAGGTTATCTCCTAAAGGAAACTTTCCTTTTTGGATGAAACTTTTTCTTTGTTAGAAAATATAGAAGCAAGTGGAGTACATAGAGGCGATTCTGAAGAGAAATCATTAAATAGCCTAACGGTTATTGAAAGCCAAAGTAGAGTTGTAGGCAGTGGCGGAACCAAGGTGTTGGCATGTAGGTCAATTGACCTAGGTGGATTTTTATTAAAGAAAAATTTACGGGTAGAATTCTGTAAAAAAACTGGTAAATCTTGTAAATTTTAGCTAAATGACCCATGTAATATATGCTAATTTTGATATTGAACGTGTTTTAAAAGACATCCGATGAGATCAAATCAGAGGGAGAAGATCGAGGCGGGTGAAGTTAATTTATTCCTTGTCGATCATGTATTATAGATCAATGTGATTGTTAGACGTCAAAAAGTTAAAAAATAAAAAAATATTACTCTGCTTTATTACAATCATTCAAAGTGTATGTTACAATCATTCAAAGCGTATGTAACTTCATGTTCATGACCTAGAACATAACTGTATATGGTAATGAGAAAATTCCGACTCGAGACAAAAACTGAGCCCTAGGAAAAGTGAAAAGAGCTGTTGATGTTATCTGAAACTTCATGTTCATGTCTTCAACATCATCCTTGATAGCTGACTTCTTTTGCTGATTAACGGTACCAAATAGCCACTCATCATCGTACGACGTATCATCGTACCGAGTAGTAACAGCTTCCCTTGTCCTCTTCTGGCTGTTGTGATCAGACAAATACTCATCTTCTTCTTCTTCTGTCAAACAACTCTTGTCAACTTCTTCTTTTTCTGACTCAATATCCGACACGTGTTTTCTTGCGCAATACTCATCTTCATCAACCGATAATTTCTTCTTCTTATTCTCTTCCTGTTGTACCTTTCTTGAAGCCACCAACTGTCTTTCCATCTTCGAGTTCTTACCTAATTGAATCGAGAGGTTTCAGATCACACCCTAAGGTACTCTATACGTGGTTTCCAAGCCAAATCGAAGCGAGAATGAAAAGATCCTCAAAAAAGGAAAATATCGACGATAAGTAACGCAAAGAGAGTAAGAGTGAGGTCTCTATTTAAAGGCAACTGAGATATCTGCCGACTTACGTTTGGAGAAAAATCAGAAAATGAGAATTGGGCTATTAATGGGCCTACTTATAAAAATATGGTTCAATTGTAAGACCCATTCTTTAGTGATCCACAAGTATATTATATCCCGTATCTCCAAAAACATCATCTCCTGCGCTCTAGAAACCAGAAACACTAGCAATGTGCTTCTTCATAGCTCTGTCTTTATGATTATGATTATTCCTCCCTCCACCTCCTCCTCTTCTTCCCCTCCCTCGACCCCTTCCTCCTCCATTCTCCGCCTCTGTAGTAGCCTCGGAGTTGTTACTGTTGTCATTACTCTTCTCTTGCGTTTGCTCTCTCGCCATTCCTCTTCCTCTACCCCTTCCTCTCCCGAATCTCACATTCTCTCTTCCATCGCTTGCGTTCACGTTAGCATTAGACTGACCCTTGTCATCTCTCTGTGCCTGATACTCTGTCAGCTTCCTAACCGCTCCGAGAGGAATGTTACCTCCACGTCCCAAGCCAAGTATCATATCTTCCTGAGCTTCATTTACCAGCGAAGCTTCGTTTGCATTTGCCACCGCAACAGAGCCTGCCACTTTGTAACTGTAGTTCTTACCATCCTTGACATAGAACTGAGGATTCTTTCTGCTTCCCCATTTCGAAGCAGCAGAAGGTTCAGAATCTGCTTGGCCAGCTCTGTTACCACCAAATGACTCACTTTCTCCAGTAGCTGATTCCCCAACACTGAAACCCAGATCATCAAAAGAATCATCGTATTCATCGTCGTACTCGTATTGTGCAAGTAAAGCTGCGTTCCTCTCTCTGTCGGATTCTTTTCTTGCATCTAGAATTTTGTAGCTTGGAGTATCATCCTTTGGCTTTCTGACAAATCTGCCAACCGCTGTGGACGAGGCTGATGAAGCTGGAACTGAAGGACGAGTCATAGGTTGCTCCGTGTAGATACCAGAGCTACTACTGTCAGATTCAATAAGCTTTCCTTTCCCTTTGTCTTTGCTTCCTAGAGCTGGAGCCGGTTTAGGCTGTGGCATGATCTCCGATGAAGTATCCAATCGCTGCAAATCTTCATGGAGTGTTCCTTCAAGTATCCTCTGTATAACTTCTTCTGGATTCTGGTTATAGGCTTCAAGACACGCAGCTAAGAAACCGTTCCCATACTCAGGGAATATGTCTTTTATTTGACTGATCTTGGATTGCATAACCACAGCATTTTCATCCATAAGCTCGCTGGTGTTTCTACCATCAGTTAGAAGAAGCGGCGACTCCTTTACAGAGACTGTACCTCCAGAATGCAGCATGATCATCGACAGATATTGAAGCTGCTCATCTTCCATTGATATCCATCCTGCGTAGAAACCAACACAAAACTGCTTTAGACCATACTGTTTATAACTCATAGCATTTAAGAACGCAGAACTCATATGATTACTACAAATAGTTGTGCAAGAAGATACCTGCTTTCTGTAAACTCCTGAGCCTCTCAATTATTCTGTAACTCTTCTCGATCTTATGGAGTAATCGGTTCTTGCTTTCCAGTGACTGATCGGAAAGTCCACTGATCTCCCTGAATGTTTGGATCAGTATATCTGCCCTTACCATAGGGTCCTCTACTCTTGACGGGAACATCTTCGTGACAGCTGGAATTGAGGATTCGTGATCGGACAAATCCTTGCTGAGATAGCAGGTATCTAAGATTTTCCAACATAAACTTCCTATCCTTGTTGACAACATGCTTAAACTCGTTGATATGTCTGAAAGAGAATCATGGTCTCCATCCTTGAACAAGACCTGGCAGCCACGATGAAGTGATGGAAGCAATGAATCATGCAACCGAACAAGGCAGCTGAGAAGTTCATCGCTCCCATAACTGCACAGACGGATATCGGTTTTGATTAGAACAGATCCAAAATAAGCCAAAAATAGATCACTAATATCAAAAAAAGGTTCCACTAGTAATACTGTTGTTCATCAACCATAAGAAACTCTATAGTGAAATTCAATAAATATCCAGTAACTACGTCAACAAATCATCACAGATGCAAGACTCGGGGATCCTGTTCTGAATATAATTATGAATGTTTCTCCGGCCTACATAATCTCACAAGAGAAACTGAAAGATTTAGATAGAAGAAAATGCACACCTCGTCTCAACAGGGCATGCCAAGATTAAAGCTGCTGGTGAATAAGCAGACGTGAGAGCATCCAAAGACACAACTCCATCATTTATGAAGTCCATAACCTAATCAGATAGAAAAGCCATTACCACAGATGCATCACATGCCCACACACTATTAACATGCAAAATTAGCGTCTGTATCCTAAATGCCGATGTCGATAGTTTCAGATTTTAATTTCCTTTGTCAAGCAAAGAAACAATGTATCTATTATTTCCTAAACTCTGCTACTGATAGTTCTAGATAAGACAAGAAAAACACTGCATCACCAGGAATTTGAATGCTACTAGTCTGACGTACCAACATAGTTAAATGCTAACTCAGAACCATGTAAAAGCAGTTACATAAATAGCAAAATAAAAGAGGGATATTCACCTCCAAAAGGTCAGAATGGAGTTGTTTGCTCCCATGGTCTTCATTATTTGCACTCGTAAACAAGGTCTGCGGATAAAAATCAGACCAAAAATGTTAAATACAACACTTGATGTAATCTTACACTTAGTATAAATGTGTATAATACACCTTTAACAAACATAACATACCTCCAACGATGAGGTGCAACGCCGATGCATTGTGTTCAGGATGCCCAAGAAATGAGACAACATTGTCTTCAAATTATCAGGAACTCCGACTTGTGATTTCACAGCATTCTCAATCTGAGAAACAGAGAATAAGATTAGCAGAAGAATAAAGATTATCTAGCCCAGAGATAAGATATTCTCTCAGATTTGGGACCAAGTTAACTTTTACTAGAATGACTTACTAAAGATTTTGTGAGCTCTGCATTCTCATGTCCATAAATAGCGCATATATCTAACAACTTTGGCAAGTCCAGTAACTTCTTTTCCTGCAAGAGAACTACAAACAAAACTAGTGAACAGTTGTAAGTAACCTAGAAAACAATCTCAAGTAAATCCAACAAGACAAGTCATACACAACAAAAAGTATGAAAAAAAATATTTACTTGATGAAAGGGAACTCAAATCATACTAGAAATTCTTGATCAATGAGAAGACTAATCCCACAACTTATTCTAGTCTGTTACTGAGTTACCTATATGCCGAGCTGGTCTAAGAAACAATCTTTTACAGACTGTTCTAATTAACATAAAACCAAATATGTATGCTTAGCACAAACGCCAATAAGTATAGGCAAAAACTTGTATGCTTATCCAAAGTCTAAATAGAAAGTGGAAAGGAAAAAAAAGCGTGAGACAGGTCAAACATTAATTCTATGTTCTTTCTTTGCAAGAAAGTAATGAATAACATATTTGCCTAAAAAAAGAGCAATAAAAGGCCACCTTCATGATCTTTCTGACTAAGGCTATCAGCAGCTCGAGCACCAGGATCCCTATGGGAAGATCTGCCACAACCAATAAACAAACCCATCAACTCACAATACCCAAAAAGAATAAAAATTTAACAACTCGTCATTGTATACAGAATCATTCGAACAAGACTATCAATAAAGAAAGTCACTTTAAGATAACGAAACATGCAGCGACTCACATTCTATACAGAACCATGAAAACACGGCGGCACAGCTCAATCTCTCCAACAATCACGCCGGCAACAACACCCTTGACACCATGAAAAGGGAAATCATACCACCTACCTCTAAACTGCAAGAAGCTATCCAGAAAATCGTGCAAAGACGCATCACTAGCCACTGCAAAAATCAAAGAGAAGTTATAAATCAGATCCAAATCAAATTACAAGAGACGTTGCTTTTAAACTTGTTATGAACCTTCTCTCCAAAACAGTCTAGGACTAAGCTTGAGCAGCCTCGCAAGCTCTCTATTGAGTAGATCCACGACTCCCTGAGACTCCACCGGATCCAAACCTCCGTCCTCGGGGCCCAAACCCGCAGCTACGGCTTCGTCCTGAGGCAAGTAATTAACGAAAGTGCCACCGCCTTGAGCCGGAGTTTTGGATGATACCAGCTGTCCCTGATCCCCGATCCTAACCCTACTACTGCCACCAGGAGCGGGGGCTCTGGAAGAGGAATCCGATTGCCTGAGCGACGAGGAGAGGGAAACTTTGGGGACGAACTTTTGCTGGCCCTTGGGGATGTATCTGGCGTTCTCGTCTTGCTGGTTTGAGCGACGGTGAGACATGTTTGTTAGATGATCGGCGATGGAAGAGAAGAGAAGAGTCAGAGGAGGAGGCGGGAGCTAGGGAACAGAGGCGTAGCCGCAGCAGATAATACGATCTCGATTCAATCGATTGGGATTCCCTTAACAGCGTTTACGTTTGCGTTTGCTTAAACCTGCGTTTTGATCATGAATGATCTCAACTTTTAAAACCCTCCTTGGCGAAAAGAGGCTCTCCGTCGCCTCCGATACGATTTGGTTTGACTAAACCGGGACTGCTTTAAAAAGAAATTATCAAACCGAACCGAAAATAGAACAGTCTATAAACCGTTTAAATGTGTTCCTGAACAGAATGTCTTTTTTCGACCAAAAAAAAAAGAAAAGAACAGAATGTCTTTTTTTTTTCTTCTTGCCTGCTGACTTTGATTCCTTGGGTACTTACATCTTATTTGTAAGCTTCTTGCAGTTTAGAGGTAGATGGTATGATTTCCCTTTTCATGGCGTCAAGGGTGTTGTAGCCGGCGTGATTGTTGGAGAGATTGAGCAGTCAAGGGTATTTGCTTTCTCACAAACAAGTGCACCTGTAATAACATCTTTTACAATTTCCGATATGGGATATTATTTCTAATATGCCAATTTGAGCTGATAAATTTTTAATCTCTTTTTTAGAATATTTAGCTTTGGCTAATGATTGATGAATCATCTCCTTCCCTTCGCCGAGTCTTTTCGGGGCTCGTCGAAACCATATCAGAACAACTTGGCGGGCATTCTTTCCAGCCCGGGGGATGAGTTTTGTTTGAACATAGGCTCAAACATGATTTGAAGGTCCTAGCTAATTTTGAGCCGGATTGATTCTAGTTTAGGTTTGATTGTATATATGGATTGTAGATGAGTTTCTTATTTAAAATTAATTGGTAATAAATATATTAGCTTATCTCTCTTATATATTGTTTAAGATATTTTTCAGTTTTTGCTGTGAGAAATTGTTCTTCTCCACATCTAAAACAGATGGGAATTGTTTTGTTCATCAATTTGATTTTGGTATTAAAAAACTTTGGCATGGCGTCTTTCGTTAGGCATACTTAGTCATTAATTATTTTGGCTAAACTTCAATTATATATCTTCAAATAAGTCGGCCGAATGGATTCAACTATATATCTATATATATAACAGTTAGTTCAATTATATATTTTGTTTTCAAAATTGTGCGAGAAAAGACTGTTATTTTATTAGTCCCAGTTGACTTTTTCATATTTTAATAACATGATTACATTAATAAAAAGTACCAAGTTCTTAGAACCATAATGAAGTAAAAGACAAGAAGAAGTTTACAGAATAACAAAAGTTATTAGAATGAACAACGAGAGAAAGTGGTACGTCCAAAAGTAGACCTCTCTCTGATAGGGCCCAATTAAAAAGATTCATATGTTCTAAGTCGGTTTCTTTACAATTAGATTGTGTATAACTTGTGTATTACAAGTCCTTCACATAAGCCGAGACAAAAGGTTGTGATGGAATCCCATGTCAAGTCCATTGTAAGCCAATGGTGCGTACATCCATAGTTCATCCGAGCTCAACAACTACATTTTTATAACATATATGCATTTTGGTTAGTTACAACATATATAGATGTTATGTAAAGATTCTAACAAAAATAAAACCCTAAAATGTTTTACATACCTTGATTTGAAGCTGCAAGAACTTCACGTAATGGACAGCTTCTTCAAGCATCGTGCTTATATCAACTTTTGTCCCGTTCGGTACAAGGTTTTGTAGTGTCTTGAGCCTTTCGTTAATCTTCTCTCTTCGTTTCTGAAAAAATAAATCGATACCATACTTAATTAGAAGTCCATTGAAACCGTACATATAATGGGGTGAAATCCAATAAATCTAGAAATTTTCACACGTTTTTCTTACCCGAGCATAAAGGCTTTGAGGATCAGTAGCTGTCCCTTTCGTGGCTCTTGTCTTCCCTTTAACACTTGTGACCGAAGCCTTTTCATCGTCTGAACTGTTGCTTTGGCTCTGACCATCTCTCCAGTTAGTGTTGCTTTCGTCGGCTGTATTGCTTTCCTGGCTTACCCTCTGCTTTTTCTTGGCTTTGACAAGCTCCTATATCACGTTAATGATGTTGTACTTACTTTATTGCAAAGCAATCATGAATAAAAAGAACATTATATACATTATTGATCGTGCACTTACTTGTCTTGTGACGTCACAGTTAGAGTTATTGTTGTGTGGATTCTCTACGTTAAGTAGTTTCCTCTTAAGCGTTGCCGTTTCTTGGAAGTGATTTTGATCCCAAGAATCAAGCATGGTCGGAAGATTCCCTCCCGGCATCACGCCAAATGGGAACACATCAGGAATCAAGAAAGCATGTTGGTCAGAAGACAAGACGTTGTTCTGATGATGGTGATGAAGATGGCCATTGTAAAGGCTAGAGAGGCTAAGCATCTCATCTTGCGGTTTCTCCTCCTTGGATGATGAACACTGATCAAAGTTGAACATCCCCAGGAGAGACTCCAATTCACCATCAACAAAAACGTCCATCTCTCTAACCTTCAACACTTTCTTGTCTTTCTCCCTTCTTATTCTTCTTGTTAGTTTTTTTCTTTTGTTATAATAGTTCTTCATCTTGGGCCACTATATATATAGGTAGGAGATGCACTTGATGATTAATTGAGGAAGATTTGGTGATGATAAGAGAAATCAAGAGATTCTTAAACTAATTACAATCATTTGTGTCGAGAACAAGTCGTAATTAAATAAAATAATATGAAGCCATGCATGATGATGAACACGATCAGTCAACTTGTGGGGTCGACAATGAGAGCTGAGACCAGCTTTGTTCCTTCACGACATATTAATATATTATTTTGATATAACCATATTCAAATATATGAATAAGATCGTTAGAGATTAGTATAATAATGAGAGACAGTTAACATTGGCCACATAAGAGAAGCGGTGAATAATAAATATATAGTCACGCCAATGCACGATTAATGGAATCATTATCGCAACTTGAACAACACTAAAGAAGAAGAAAATAAAAGAAACTTATTAATCCATGCCGTATTAAACTTTAAATTACGAATTGTCCGATAGGTCTCTTTTAGCTAATTTCTTTTTCAGGAGAAAATGCAGCGTGATATATCCGGCGTCTATAACTTATTTCGTTGAAGCTGTGAGCCTTTATCTTTTGTTTTTCGTTTGTCAAGGATTTATATATAAATGAATAAAAGTTATTTGTATGAATAATTCAAATTTATACTGTTTCTGCCTAGAAATATTTATAAACTACATTCTTGAATAACTTCGTAAGTTCGTATGGATAATGTTGTGTATTGATAAATTAAGAAATGTTTTCACTCCACGTTTATTTACAATCATATAACGTACCACTATGCTTGTACCTGTAACTAGTTTTCTTTTCCTTGTCTAAAATTTATTTTAAAATCCATGATTTTATTGTGTTTTCCGTAATTTATAGTGTATTGTGAAGGGCAAATCTCCAAAATAGCACATTTCTAAGTTTATATCACAAAAATAGCACTCAAAAACTAAAATGACCAAAATAGCATTTTATCTTTTGAAAAATTTAAATTTTTTTAATTTTCAAAATTTGAAATCTTATCCCCAAAACCCCACTTCTCAACTCTAAACCCTAAAACCTAAATTCTAAACCCTAAACCCTAAATTCTAAACCATAAACCCCACCCATTGAGTGCTATTTTTGTGACTTTTGGCCTTAAGTGCTAGTTTGTGAACAAAAACTTAATTTAGTGCTATTTTGATCTTTTTCTCTATCGTAAATGGTATACTACTTTCGAAGAATGTTTCATCGTAGTCAACTTTACCTTTTTAATTTAGACCAAAAAAACTTTACCTTTTTAAGATACAATCAATTGCATACATGAAAAATTAGCTGCATGCGGATAAACATCATGTCAAAGCAAATTGGTATAAATTCATCAAGTTACTTTCCTATATATATTAGACTACACATAATCTCTTAAAGTCCTATATTTTTTATATATACATATATGTGGCATATTTTGTTGCAAGTGCCATTATGAGTAAGTTCAGACTTCAGAGTACAGAACTAGAACTCAAAGTATAATTGTAATGGGTATGATTCATCAAATGATTGAATGTCCATGCGTTAGAAATCTACCTCTGTCAACGCAAAAATTGCATGTTACCATTCATGTTTGTATGTTTTCGGTTTTGTGCTGGATTAAACGATTAGGAAACAAAACCATACAAAAGAAAATGTGAAAATAAGTTGTATTTGATTTATACATTAGGTACCGTCCACTAAGAACTTAACATTTTTTAGATGCAAAGTAAGAAGAAAATTCAACAATTTATATTAAATGTTTATATAAATCCCTTGTTATTAATGATATATATAGTATACATTAGTTAACCTTGTTATGGGCATGCCAAAAGAATAAGCTAATTTGTACGTATTATAGTTGACTCTTAAATAATTTTAAAAGGTTATCTGACCTTTTTGTCTTTTAAATAAGGCTGGGAGGCAAATTGTCTAGAGTTATAAAAAGTCAAGTTAGGTATGTACATAGGATAAATGATAAATAAACATATTTAACAATATTAGGACGGCACGAAATAGAGTTGGAGATTCCGACAAGATGAGATTCAAACTCGTTCTTTTGTCTTAAGATCATCACCACATAAAATCTTCATAACTTTAAAATAAATTTATTGAAATCACAGCTTGAAGATATGTTAAGTTGTCTCTAAGTTTCAAAAGTAGAGACGGGTTAATGTACAATGCACCTTACGGATTTGCCTACCTGTTTATTGCCTTCTTAAACTGATTATTACTCCTCTAACTTTCGAAGTCAGTGAATATACACACGGGTTCAGGGAATGTATCGTTTGCATTATACCCCTTTTGATACCTTTAAAGGTATAATATCACATCAAATGATATTATTCTCCGGCTTATTGTTTTTTAGCATGCATGTTATATAAAAAAGGAAAGTAATTTGTTGTGGCATGATCACTGCTTGTTTTCTTGTCTCTCTTAACTTCAGAATGTCTTTATATTCATATTCCATCAAACTGATGTACACAAAGTATGTTTGGTAGATTAATTGAACTTCGAATACGACGAATAGTACAACCTAAAATTTTAAATTTGGTGGAAAACGTACACTAGTACACATGTCTACATGAATAGAATGAAACAATTAATTATACTATTCTTCTAAGGCCTTTTCGTTATACATTAAAGTAAGGTTATAAGGAATTCATTGTGATGACTTATAAGAGTACACTTTTCCAAATTAAAATGAAAGTCGGTATAGTTTTAGCAGCGTTTACTTGTCTTTAATGTATTAATAATCATAAAGTTAATTATCCGGCATCCACTGAAGTGTTGACTTCTCTAATGATGTACATAATTGAAGTTAGCTTCTCAAACACTACAAGAAAACGTAGCAGTAACAACGGTATTTTACGAGGAAATTATTTCCTCGTAAATTTACATAAGCTTTACAACGCAATTACGACGCGACATGACTTCGTCGTAAACTCGATGGTAATTTACGACGAAATGTATTCGTCGTAAAGTTAATGTAAGTTTACGACGAAAGTACGTGGAATGCAAAATAGTTGTAAACGTTACATCGACATTACAACGAATCATGTTACCGTTACATAAAGGTGAAAACGTGTATTGAAAGTGCTTTAACTTACCTAAGTTCGTTGTAAACGCGTTGTAAATTTTCCATGTAAAATCCATGTAAAACTTACCATATTTCTCTATATATATGTCATTTCCCACAACTCTCTTCCTCACAACACACAACTCTCTTCCTCACAACACACAACTCTCTTCTTCTCGAACCACCAATTACTATTTCGAAGATAACGATAACGAACATGAGTCATTCGTCTGTCTGCCAATTCAGTAGAGCGATAAGGAGAAAATGGAGGGAAGTGAAGTTGGTTTATACTTGAGTGAAACCTCCGACCATCGTCAAAGGTTCCTCTCAAGTACAAACCAGCTGCACTTCCGTCCACTTTCTCCTTGTCGTTCCACTGAATTGGCAGACAGACGAACGACACAGGTTCCTTATCGTTGTTTTAGAAATAGTAATTGGTGGGGTAACAACGCAATTACGACGAAACCAAATTTCGTCGTAAACGCCATGTAATATTACGACGTAAGTACGTCGAAAATGAAATTTTACATCGATATTACAACGAATCATGTTACCGTTATATTTAGGTGAAAAACTTATCGAGTTTCGTTGTAAAGTCGTTGTAAAAAAACTATGTAAAATCCATGTAAACTTTCCCTTGTAAAATCGTTGTTATATTTCAACTACCCAACTCGAAAATTTCTCTATATATATGTCATTTCCCACAACTCTCTTCCTCACAACACACAACTCTCTTCCTCACAAGACACAAACGGAAAAAAAAAAAATTTAAAAAAAAATAGTAGAAAAAATGGTCGGTGGCGGTAGTATTTACGAGTTACGAAGTTGGATGTATTTGCACAAAGATTCCGACGGGAGAGTGACGAATGCATTTCTGAACGGGCTAGAGACATTCATGCACCAGGCGGGCTGTACACCGATCACGCAGGAAAGCGGTAAGATGTTCTGCCCCTGTTCAAAATGCAAAAATTCGAAATTTGCACGTAGTGAAACTGTATGGAATCATTTAGTAAACAGAGGATTTACACCACAGTATTACATTTGGTATCAACATGGAGAGGGTTATGGGGGAAATGAAGCTAGTAGTAGTAATGCTAATTTTGAGGATGCTCATCATAATGAAGAACCGAATCATGTGCATAATGAATATAATTATCATCAAGAGGAGCAGATGGTAGATCATGATAGGGTTCAAGATATGATTAGTGATGCATTTTTAGAAACAACTACAACAATAGCAGATGGAACTGGAAATGTAGAAGAACCTAATTTGGATGCAAAAAGATTTTATGAAATGCTAGATGCTGCAAATCAACCAATCTACACTGGTTGTAGAGAAGGTCTCTCTAAATTGTCTCTAGCAGCTAGGATGATGAATATTAAAACGGATCATAATTTACCTGAGAATTGCATGGATGCATGGGCGGAGTTGTTTAAAGAGTATTTGCCAGAAGACAACGTGTCTGCTGAATCTTATTATGAGATTCAGAAATTGGTTTATAGTCTTGGGTTACCCTCGGAGATGATTGATGTTTGCATCGACAACTGCATGATCTACTGGAAGGAAGATGACAAGTTAGAAGAGTGTCGATTCTGCAAAAAACCACGATTCAAACCGCAAGGCCGTGGGAGGAATAGGGTACCGTACCAAAGGATGTGGTACCTACCAATTACAGACAGATTGAAAAGATTATATCAATCTGAGAGGACTGCTGCGTCGATGAGGTGGCATGCCGAACATGTCCAGAGAGATGGTGAGGTTGCACATCCATCAGACGCAAGAGCGTGGAAACATTTCAACAAGGTACACGGAGATTTTGCTACAAATATTCGGAATGTCTATCTTGGGTTATGCACCGATGGATTTAGTCCATTTGGAATGTCTGGTAGACAATATTCTTTGTGGCCAGTCATTCTTACGCCGTATAATTTACCGCCGGATATGTGCATGGAACAAGAATTTCTATTTTTGACCATATTAATCCCAGGGCCGAAGCATCCAAAACGGTCTCTTGATGTTTTTCTTCAACCGTTGATAGAAGAGCTAAAGCAATTGTGGTCAGAAGGGGTGAGGACGTACGATTGTTCCTTGAAAACCAATTTTACGATGCGAGCAGTTCTGATGTGGACGATAAGTGATTTCCCTGCTTATGGGATGTTGTCTGGCTGGACAACACATGGAAGATTATCTTGTCCGTATTGTCTTGGATCCACGGATGCTTTTCAACTGAAGAATGGTAGGAAGAGTTGTTGGTTTGATTGTCATCGTCGGTTTCTTCCACTTGCCCATCCGTACAGAAGAAACAAGACATTGTTTCGACACAAAAAAATTGTCAGAGACAGTCCTCCTCCATATCTCACCGGCCAGCAGATCGAAGCGGACATTGATTATTACGGAGCTCAGGAAACAGTTAAGGTTGGAGGAAATTGGCATGTTCCTGGAAATATGCCTGATGGGTATGGTGTATCTCACAATTGGCATAAGAAGAGTATATTTTGGGAGCTACCGTATTGGAAGGATCTTCTCTTACGCCACAATCTGGATGTCATGCATATCGAGAAGAACTTTTTTGAGAACATCATGAATACATTACTTAACGTCCCTGGGAAGACAAAAGATAACAAAAAGTCAAGGATGGACTTACCTGATATTTGCTCAAGAAGTGAGTTACATATCAAGAGCAATGGAAACGTTCCTGTTCCCATCTTCCGGTTGTCATCAGCAGCGAAAACAACCTTGTTTGACTGGGTTGCATCGGAAGTTAAGTTTCCTGATGGTTATGTTTCAAATATGTCAAGATGTATTGAACGAGGTCAAAAGTTCTCCGGAATGAAAAGTCATGATTGTCATGTGTTTATGCAACGACTGCTTCCATTTGCTTTTGCCGAGCTCCTTCCAGCAAATGTCCACGAAGCACTTGCAGGTAATTATAAATTTATATATATACCTATGTTACGAAATGTTATTAATTTGATTCCTTTTAAAATATACAGCCATCGGAGCATTTTTCAGAGATCTTAGCACACGTACGTTCAAAGAAGAAGTCATCGAACAACTTCATCAGAACATTCCGATCATATTGTGCAACCTGGAGAAGATATTTCCTCCTTCATTTTTTGACGTCATGGAGCATCTAGTTGTCCACCTACCGTATGAAGCATTGCTTCGTGGACCTGTTCACAACGGATGGATGTATCCGTATGAGCGACAGATGAAACATTTGAAGGGGAAAGCAAGAAATCTTGCAAAGGTAGAAGGTTCAATAGTTGCAGGGAGTTTGACAGCCGAAACATCTAACTTCACATCATACTACTTTGCTCCAACTGTTCGTACGAGAAAAAGAGTTCCTAGAAGATATGATGATGGTGGAGTACCGACATCATATCCAATTGATGGTGTTCCTGACATTTTCTGCGAAATTGGACGGTTTGGTGGTAAAACGAAAGAAGTATGGTGGTCATGTGAAGAAGATAAACATAGTGCCCACACTTATATTCTGCTCAACTGCGAGGATGCAATGACCCGTTACTTTGAAAGGTAAATTTTTTTGTGAATGTTAATTATATGAATTGAAGTTAATTATGTATGATTTGATTATTTGTTCAATTTGCAGGATGTTTGTATCTCAAGTTGAAGAAGCAATACCAGGAATATCTGCAACTGATGTGGATACACGTAAAGATAAGCACTTTGTCAAGTGGTTAAAATCACAGGTAATATATCTCATACTATTATATTAATTAAGTAAGTGTTTAAGAATATATATATGTTTTTTGCAGGTTGATTATGACGATCCTTATTATCCCGTATGGTTTCATGAATTGGTTCAAGGTCCAGTTGCAAAGGTCACCACATCACCTATGTATTTCACACGAGGATTTACCTTTCACACATACGAGTATGGGAGACATCGGGCAACGAGTAACTACGGAATATGTGTGAAAGGTGAAACAGACTTTTACGGGATATTGCAGGAGATTATTGAAGTGGAATTTCCGGGGTTATTGAAGCTAAAATGCGTCCTCTTCAAATGTGAATGGTTCGATCCTGTTGTGAACCGAGGGATTCGGTATAACAAATTTGGTGTTGTGGATGTCAATTTTGGGAGAAGATACAACAAATTTGAGCCTTTCATTTTAGCTTCACAAGCCGAGCAAGTTAGCTTCCTTCCTTATCCTCGGCTTCGAACTTCCGGGATAAACTGGGTAACTGCTATCAAAGTTACACCTCGTGGACGCATTGTCGTTGGAGAAGAACCGCCCTTGCAAGAAGAAGACGCTATCACTGAAGTTGAGGTACCAGAACAACCAACTGATGAAATCCTTTTGATCGACCCGCAAAACTTTCAATATGAAGATATTCCCGAAGATGCGACAGATGAAGCACGTGAAGACGAGTTCGAGAGAAGCGACGATGATGATTGTAATGATAGTGATGAGAACGAAAACGATTTAGAGTGATGTAATATATGTATCAAATGTTGGATTTCTCTATTGTAATATTTTCTAAAAGAAAGAGTAAGAAGTAGTATGATATAAGATATGATGTTAGATGATATGTCACTTTGGGGTTTAGGGATTTCATTCTCGGTGTTTAGGGTTAAGCGTCGTAATTTCGTCGTAAATGGAAAAACGCGGGCCTGGTAATTTCGTCGTAACTCGAAAAACACGGGCCTGGTAATTTCGTCGTAAATTAAAAAACACGGGCCTGGTAAATTCGTCGTAAATGGAAAAACGCGGGCCTGGTAATTTCGTCGTAAATTTACGTCGATTTTACGACGAATCCTAATCTATATAAGGGGACGCCGAGAGCGAGGCTGCCTCGCTCATTCCTCCCAAATTCCTTTGCTCTCTCTAAGGTAAACTCTCTCTTCTCTCTCTCTTTTTTTTTTTTTAAATTAGTTTAGGTGATTAGTTAGGTAACGGAATTAGTTTAGGTGATTAGTTAGGTAATTAGTTTAGGTGATTAGTTAGGTAACGGAATAATATTTTTATTATGTCGTAACTGATAAAATTTATTTTAATTTTTTTTAGATGGCTCCTAGAAGAAAATCCAGAGCACCTAGTTATAGAGATTTGTTTGGCGACGATGGTTCCGGTACATCTTCTTCCGGTCCATCGTCTTCTGGTCCATCATCCTCCACCGCAGTTCCAGACTCTCAGCCTTCTCAGAGAGTTGCTTGGAGTCCTCCTCCACCGCAGATGCCTCCACCGCAAATGCCTCCACCGCATATGCCTCCACCTCCTCCTCCAGCGGCTGCACCTGAGCCTGTCCCAGAAGGTGCAGTTCATCCGGATTTGCGTGTGCCTTCATATGCCCCATTCGCGAGATATACGGTAGAGGATTTGCTTGCCCAGCCCGGACGAGAGGGTTTGGATGTTCTAGACCCCGATAGACCCCGAGGAACTTATTGGTAAGTTATTAATTTTTATTACATAAAAATTTAAAATATTTTTATTTTCTAACGGTTAAATTGTTTTCCTTTCAGGTTTGGGGCTAATAACCGTGTTGGCCGGAGCGTTTCGAAAACGATTAAGGGTTACTACGACGGGGCATATCCGAACTGGAGCAAGACTCCAAATCACGTTAAGATCACGTGGTTTAAAATGTTTGCGGTAAGATTTTTAAATTTAATTAAATTTTAACTTTTAAATATGTATATATTTTTTAAATATTATTATTAATTGTAATTTTTTCAAATTTTTTGTGTTTCAGCAAAAGTGGCATTGGTCTTTGGGAATCACCGAGATGGTGAAGGCGGAATTCGTTGCAAAAGCAAAGATCCGCCTCTGCAACACAGTCTCCGATTGGAAGGACAAGTGGGAGCTCGACGGGTATGAGGGAAAGCCCACTGAGCTCACGACGGATGTGTGGGATGGCCTCATCGCCTATTGGAAGCACCCGTCTTCGATCAAAAAGGCCAATTCGTGCTCGGCTTCTCGAAGAACGAAGGATAAAGATGGTAATTTGCCCATGCTTCACAGAACCGGCCAAAAACCACATGCAGGCATCCGTCTAGACGTTGTAAGTTTTGTTTTTAAATATTTATTTTAAAATATTCAATTAATATAACTTTTAATTTTTTTTTTTGTAGTTGGAGAAGACGGGAGTCTTACCATCTCTGTCTGACCTATTCAAGATGACTCACGCCACATCCGACGGAGTTTTTGTGGATCCTGCATCAGAGAAACTCGCTCAAGCAGTGGCTACTCGGATTGAAGAACGGGAGACGCAACTAACTCAGGAGTCTCCCGATGGATTACCCGTCACATTGTCCACCGAAGAAGCCGACCGAATCTTCGAAGAGGTAGTACAACTAAAATTTTTTTTTTCATTATTTTTAATAACTATATTAATATATGTTTTAATTTTATAGCTGGCTCCTAGAAAGAAGGGCCGAATAGTCGGTATAGGCTCCGTTAACCAAGTTGCAAGGGCAACTTCGTCATACACTTCGAGACGGGATGAAGAGACTTCTCAGATGAAAGCTCGAATGGATAGCCAGCAGGTTCGTTTAGACTCTCTTGAGGATTTGCTAGACGTGATGGCCGTGGGAAACCCGGTTATGCAGAGAATGTTGAGTCAGAGACGAGCCGCTCTTGGGTTGCCAGTACGAGATCCCCAAGAGTCCGATCCAACCCGTCAACAGCCGAGCAACCCCACCGACTACTTCGATGATATGTAGTTTTTTTAATATTTTCGGTTTGTATTATGAATTTAAATATTATGACTTTTAAATGCTTTTTTATAAATGTTTTTTATTTTCATATTTCGTTTTAAAATTAAAATTATTTAAAATTCAGAATTTTAAATAAATTCAAATTTATATATATATATATTTGAGGTTAAAAATAATATTCAAAATATATTATAAAACGAAACGTCGATGTAGGCTCGACGTAAACATTTACAACTGATTACCGTCGAAAATAATTACGAGTCTTTTACATCGAAGATTTTACGTGGTCTTTACATCGAAATGTTACGTGGAGTTTACATCGAAATATTTACGAGGGTGTTACAACGAAAATGTTTACGTGTGCTTTACATCGAATCCATTACGTGGAGTTTACCACGAAATTTTACGTGTCGTTTACGACGAATCTCTGCCCTGCGCTTTACGAGGAATATATTTCGTCGTAAACTTAACAAGTCATTTACGACGAAACGTCGGTTACGACGGGCGTTTTACGACGAAACGTGTTTCGCGGTTCATTCGTCGTAACACCCCGTTTACGACGAAGTTACAACGTATATTGCCCTCGTAAAAAATATGTTTTCTTGTAGTGAAAGAGAATGAGGTATTTTTAGGTTTTAGGTATAATTAAATTAACTGTTGAGCATGAAAAAGAAGGTATGATTAACAGTGACAAAAAAGGATTAACTGTTGATTAAAATAAACAATAACTGTATTATTCTTCTTTCTCTTGTTAAGAAGATCATGGATTTGTCTTCTTCTCTTCTGCAAAAAAATAATATATATATATTGCAAAAGCTATTTCCAATCTTGGTAAAATGTTTTGATTATTCTAAATGTCAAAGTGAGAAAAAATTGGAATAGCCTCAAAAAAACGTTAGAAAACATAATTAGAGCTGTGTCGTGGTGGGCGAAAAAATCATTAACTGGTGGAGATTCGATAAATTAATCGTAGCCATTTTGCCAGTAAGAAAAAATTCGCAATCCATTGGAACTTCTTACTCAAGCTCGAACCGTGCATCCTATAGAATCTTGATTTCTCACTCCTCACATCTCTAACCAGTTATGTTTCTTCTTTTTTTTTTTTTTTTTTGGACAAACCAGTTATGTTTCTTCATAAAGACAGAGATGAGAGAGCTACTCAAATGAGACAGACAACAACCAATTCTTTATTAGGAGTCTATTCAGTGGCGGATCCAGAAAATAATTTGGCTGAGGGCAAAAAATTAAATCAATTAATTAATATATATAGATATTTAATATTATTATATAAATCTGTTTATATTTTTATAGAAAATTTTAAAAGAATATTAAACTCATACAACTAAAATATTTTCTTAAAGAATTATAAAATGAATCACTAACAATATAAAATGAAATAGAAAATAATGGAATGTTGCTAAAAAAAAATTGAGTTTGAATGACAAAAGGTTTAACGAACAAAAAACAGAAAGAAAGACTACGTAGAAAAAAAAAGAACTAGAAAAAACATGTGGACAAGAAAAGACTAGAAAAATAAATTATAATAAAATGAAAAAAGCAGATAAAGAGAGGGCAGGTGGAGTTCGAACCCTTACTCAATGGGGGCAATGTAGAGGTTTTAACCATTTGAGCTGTTGGGTCATACATAACTTCTATGCATTTTAATTTATTTTGTAAATTTTAGTGGGGGCAGCTGCCCCCTTCTTGGACACTGTAGATTCGCCGCTGAGTCTACTACTTCCCCGTACCAAATGTTACACATCAGACGACAAATTAAACTGATGCTGATACAACTTTTCTTTTTCTATTCTTACGTGACCAAAGTTTTGAGGGTAATTAAATAGGGTTTCCTTGGTTTATAAAGACTTACTTTTTGATTAAACTAGAGTTTTGAATCCTTGATTTACACACCTGCTTTCTCATGTCTTCAAACTTCGGTTCATACTTTATAGTAAAATTGCTGACATGAAATAAAACTGAAATGCTGTATCCTCAAACATTAACGATTTGAAAATGCGTAAGTACACTACATACACATTGACACACGAGAGAAATTTGTTCATGAAAGAAAGCAAATACTTTCATAAGAAAAGAAGTAATCTTATAAGGGCTGACTCAAGAAAATAAGAGTGTACCCAAATAGACCCAAACATCCAAACCCAACTCACATTGCCCATAGAATAATTCCACCGTATGATAAAAGCGTCCACTCATCTTTAAGTTCCCAAAAAAGTATATGTTTTCCAGTTTTCATATCAACTTATCTTAATTAAGTTAAACTATCCAGAAAAAAATAGGCACCAAACACCAACCAAAGAATAAATAGTGGAGTTATAAGAATTACTTTTGAGTTTGTCTTTACAAGTTAGAGGTTGGAGCTTTGGTGTGAGTTTTGCTTTCTACAGAAGGCAATGCGCCATGCATGATGACACGCCGATAAATACACATTTGGTTATGTGCATCACACATATCTGCCTCACAAGTCACGAGTATCAAGTTTATCTTCATACACAAACACAAATAGCCTTTTTTCTCTATAAAATCACATGTATGTGTCTCACGAGCTGTTCGAAACTGGATATAAACCATCCAAAAAAACAGGGATGCATACCACATGAAGATTTTGTGAAACCACAATTTTTTACCTGTGTTATCATCAATTAAACCGTTTTGTGGCTGAGAACCAAATTAACATCGGAGATATCATGATTCAGCCGCCTCCCAAGAGAATTCATAGCAGCTAAAAGCTATATTTATATTGTTTCATTTAATACGTATATTTATCGACTCATTATATAAAATCAAGTTTATGGGAGATAATGTATTGGCAAAAATGTAGAGTGGCTTCTCCAAATTCTATTTAGACAGAGTTCCATTTTTCGAGAAGACAGATCCAGATTAGCCATCTTCTCCAAACCTGGTTTGAAGAGATGCATGTTTCCACCAGCTCAGCTAATACTTATATAAAGAAAGTCAGTGAGGAACTTCAAGTAGAAATTAAAAATAACTAAAAACAATAACATGATCGAAACGTGACAACATAATAACTTGTGGCCCACACTTCCATAGTGAGAAAACCCAAAATACCGACAAAATTATCGTTCATCGTGAGATTATTTGTATTTAGTCATTTAACCTAAAGTACTTGAACACGTTCATGTGCACTATACAGCTTATACGTCGATCCGTTGTTTTCAACATTTCAATCTGAATTTTGAAGTCCATATATATCTTCCGACTATATAATTAGGCCACTACTCAAATACCGTCATCCGGTTAATTGTTAGCGTCAATTAATGAAAAGTAAACCGGACGGTTTGAAGATAGCCGCGTAGAGAAATTGACGAAGAGTCGTCGAAGATTTTTGTTTTAGTCAAATGTAGTTAGTTTCCATAATAACAAGTTGGACCAAACAAGTTGGTTCGTTCCAATTGAGTATTCTTTTATTCTTATTTTGGATTTGACTTGGAATAGTCTTCTAATCTTTATTCATGCACCGTCTCAGCCTCTTCTTTTATTCCTATCCTACCTTCACCTTTTCAATATGAATACTGTTCAAAGCTGCTACGTATTTTCTTACTTATCCATTCATACCAGTTTAAGCATATACATTGCTTGGATATAACTATTTTTTTATATAACTTTAAGTTAGCAAAAAGTGAGGGAAAATATATATATATTTCTTATGTTCCAATCCAATTTATACTTTTTGTCTCTTAAATATCATTACATATAATTCAATTTTTTTCTTTTCAAAATCAAGTTTTATTAAACACGGGATAAATCATACGTTATCATATAGTCTATATATAATTCTATTATATATAACTATCAACTATAGGCAACCTATGCAAATATTTTTTTTTTTTTTTTTGCCATCTGATATTATTTAACAAGATAAACATACAAAAATGCCCAATAAGTTCAGTACAAAACAGAATCAAAACAAAATAAGCCCAAAGATGAAGACGGTGGACCCATTGCAACTTCTCCACGCGTTAACGTTTTAGCGAGGATGGGACACGTGCCCTGAAGCCAATCCTCCACTGTCAACCACCGGCCAGCACGACAACGACGAACTCTAAACGGAGACCACCGGAACCGAACCGGAACAGGTAACCGTGTAAAGAACCACCGCGTCGAGATCATTGGAGTAAAGCCGACAACATCCAAAAGGAATGGATCGAGGTCGGAGCCAAGAGCCAGCGCCGTCATCGAAGAAGAAGATGATGCGCGCCAGAACCAAAAGCCAGCCGACTCATCCAAAGGAAAGATAAGCCGCTGGAACTAAAGCCGGCCATGCAACGCCAAGGAAACCGTCGATGCCGGAAGTGATGCTTGAACCGCGAGCAAACGATCGCCGTCTCCAAACCGGCGAGGAACGAACTCACTCCCTGAAAGGTTTAACGCCGGACAGAGATTTCTCTCTTCACTTCCTCTGTGTAATATCTTAGAGAGGGAACAGAGCTGAAGGAGAGAAGGCAAAACGTCTCTGATTAGTACATCGATTTACCTATGCAAATATTGATGAATAACTTCATGGATAATGATTATATGATAAAACTTTTCTAAAATATTTGGATCGTTAGATGACTCTGTATATAAGATATTTTGGATAGACAAGTTTTTTCTGTCGCAGACGACCAGAACAAATAGCTCACGCTCAAATTTATAAAAAAATAATTAGAACTTAGTGTTCGTTTCAAATGAATCTTATGCGTAGATATTTTCCAAGAGTGACTAAGCTTTCTAGATCAATATTAGTTAGTGGTTACAACTGTTATATTTGTTTTGGTCAACTAGTTAATAGTTAAGGAAACGGAAACGTGTAGCATAGGATGACCATGACTACGACCATAGAAAAGAAAAAAAAAAACAGAAACTCTAGACCATTACAAGGCGGCATCACTAGAAAAGAAAAAGTCTTCATAGCATTAGCAGCCGACCTCTCTTCTCACCACTCTTTCCACACGTGTACTAAGTCAAACCAAACGTGCCCAAAAAAAAAATACACGTAGATGCTTCCCTCACAACTCTGGTCCGCACATATTAATTTATCTAATCGCCACCTTCACTCTTACCACACTTTCCGACCACTTGTCACGCAACTTCCTCTCCCCCACACTCCACCTACTATATATTTATTCACTCACTCTCTCCTTTCTTCTCATTCAACAACAATTCAATCCATTACAAGAAACCTCAGATTCTCATACTAAAGATCTCCAGTTTTTGATCAACTCATGGCACTCGAGGCTCTCAGTTCACCTAGACTAGCTTCTCCAGTTCCTCCTCTGTTCGAAGATTCTTCAAGATTCCACGGAGTCGAACACTGGACCAAAGGCAAACGTTCCAAAAGATCAAGATCCGATTTTAACCAACAAAACCTCACTGAAGAAGAGTATCTCGCTTTCTGCCTCTTGCTTCTGGCCCGCGACGGCAACCGCAGCAACCGTCAGCCTCTTCCTCCGGTGACAGCGGCTGAGAAGTCTTCGTCGTCGTCCTACAAGTGCAGCGTCTGCGACAAGTCGTTCTCGTCTTACCAAGCTCTCGGCGGACACAAGGCGAGCCACAGGAAAAACTCATCACAGACTCAATCCGGCGGAGGAGATGATCAGTCAACGTCGGCGACCACCACGTCCGCCGTGACAACCGGAAGCGGGAAGTCGCACGTGTGCACGATCTGTCACAAGTCGTTTCCTTCCGGACAAGCTCTAGGCGGACACAAGCGGTGCCACTACGAAGGGAATAATAATAACACTAGTAGCGTGTCTAACTCGGAAGGAGCGGGGTCCACCAGCCACGTCAGCATCAGCCATCGTGGGTTTGACCTTAATATCCCTCCGATACCGGAGTTCTCGCTGGTCAACGGAGACGACGAAGTGATGAGCCCGATGCCGGCGAAGAAGCCCCGTTTTGACTTCTCGGAGAAACTCCAACATTGATTTGCTATATGTTTTGAATTATTTAGGAATTTGTTGACTGTGTACATACAGATTTCGAATTTGATTCATTACAATTCTTGTTCTTAGCCGGTTATTGTTAGAACTCATTCTTTGTCACATTAATTAAATCGATATATGATAGAAACTTTTGAGTTATAACTTTTATTTGAATAAAAATCATATCAATTAGCTCCAACTCTGTTTTTTAAATTTCACAATAATTAAAAGAACTCCTAAGCATATCCAACATCCATTTGTTTTTGATTCTTCCTTCTGCTTGCTACTCCCTGTCTACCAACCACATAAACTACACTTAAAATGCCTTTATGTGTTAGCACACGGTAACAATTAACAATACCTGTACTGTTCAATAGGGAAAACCTTCTTAAAATTTCAGCATACTGAACCTCTGTGGCGCCCTCCTCTTCTACATCTGCTGTGCCATGACTTCCTTTTCTATATTCCTCTTCTATATCTGTTGCAATAGATCTATATTGTTATTTGCGAAGTGACTTTTTACATAAATTCTCTTGCTTAAAACTAGAGTAGCTAATGTCAGTGATACCTTACAATCTTTTTTGCAAAATGATTTTTCGCTTTTGAACTCTCACGTTAAAAGTTAAAATGGTTAATGATATACTTAATGAATTTGTATATATAATTTATTATGTCATTTTACTGTCGGAAGATTTGTTAGTGAAATGCTAATTCAACTTTTGATTATCAAACAAAAAAGGTACCCGTTGATGGATTCTTCATGATTCTTTATGTTTATAATAAATATCTTCAAAAAAAATTATATAATTTCTACAAATGTGTTAAGATTCCAAAATGTTGCTACATCATTTGAATCACGAAGAATCCATATAACATTAATTTTATTCTTTTGAAAATAAAAAGAATATTAATATTTTTGAAACAAAATTTAAATTTTGGACAGTTAAATTATGAAGAATAATTGAATTAGGATTATACGAATAGTTATAAGTAAATATATAATTTATTGATAATTATTTAATAAATAGGTATTAAACTAATGATATATTAACTTATTATTTTAGAACATAAATGAAAATTATATAAATTTTATTCAGAAGAAAATAGTGAATAATATATATTTTATTTATTTAAAATTAATATAGTTACTAATAATTTATTCTAAAAGTTAACATCCAATTTTTTTTGAAAAATGCTTATTTACATTTTACGAAAAATATCATCAATTTTAAAAGTTATTTTAGGCTTATTGATAGTTAACTATGACCGTTGGCTAACATATGACTAAAATGATATGGTCAACGAAAGTTTATGATTAAAATAGCATGTCAACAAAAATTGAATGATTATTTTTTGGTCTGAATAAAAACTGAGGTTTTATTTCAACCAAATTTGAAAGTTCATGGCTCCTTAGAAAACAATCTTCCCAATGAACAGCTGAATCTGGGTTTGGGTTTGTCAAATAGAGCTACACACAAAGGAATACACGGAGGATTGCGACGCCTATCACCTTCTTCTTTGATCTTGTTCATGTAAGCTCTTAGTTGGCGATCGTTCCGTATATCGACCGGTGGAGTGTTCTGTATCATGGGTTTCGCACATCTCGCATCCAGTGGAACTCCATAGCTGAGTGCAATGTCTTTATCAGGGACATCCAAATCTTCGGTAACAGTCGTAACTAAAACATTGAAAGGAACGTTTTGATCAATCTCAGAGAGTGACCCCAGTCTTGTGGTATCTACTACAAACTCCCATTGAGCCCTGTCATTTTGTATCCATTTTCCACAGATACAATAGAGCTCCACCATGTTTTCCTGGAACAAAACGAAAAGCTTAGCAAAAGAACGATCATGCCTTATTATATATTCATGGAAAATAAATAAAGAATGATTACCTAAGATTATTATGATCAGAGAAGAAGGTGGAAGTGTTTTTGATTGGTGACGACTGAAACGTTCAGGTTCGGAGATGATGAATTCGATAGTCTAATGATCGATGAGTATCAAGTGGAGAACCCTGAACTTGAAATCTAATTGGCCATGCTCAATGAAATTATTCGATTATCAAGTGTAAAAGATTAATATAAATAATTGAAATCCATGTTCTTTTAGAGAAAGAAATCTATAGATTTCGCTGTGGATTATGACTAATTTCAAAGTCAAGATTTTTTTGTGGACTATGACTTTTTATCAGGAAAGAAATCTATAGATTTTGCTGTGGACTATAACTTTTTATTAAGAAAGAAATCTATAGATTTTGCTGTGGATTATGACGAATTTAGTGACTTTTACTTTTGGGCTTTTAATATTGAAGAAACTATAATCACCGTAAACAAAAATTTATATTTCGTAGGCTTTAGAAAAAGCCCATTTATTAGTAAACAAAAACCGAACCAGAGAGAATGATTGTTAATTTTGAAATTACAAAACCGGGGTTGTCTTGAACTAAACAAACCAAACGTTACTAATATTAATTACTAGGTGATTTTCCCGTGCTCATGCACGGATATAAATATTCATAAAGTAAATATATTATAATAATTGATTGCTATTTATTTTTGATTTTAAATTAATTTATAAATTGTGTGCATAATTTATACTAATAATATTATATTTTTTTATTTAATTAGTATTATTTTAGATATGTTATATCTAGTTGTTTTTTACAGTCGATTTAGTTATCATTTGGATATATTCGATTGTATCTATTTTTTCTGAAATCAACTATTAAATGTTTTATTCTAAATATATTAAAATTTTCATTAATTTTCTTATTTGCATTTAGGCTGGTTGTTATCTTAAATATGTAAATATATTTTAGGAAAATTATTTATACCTCAAGATATATTGTGTTTAAAATAAAATAAAAAATAAACTAAAGTATCAGATTTCAAATTACATAAATTAATATAACGATAATACTTTAAAATCTCATGCATATATATAAGTACATACATAAGTAACTCATACATTTTTGGAAGTTCATGAACACATATCAATATTTACAATAATTAAAGTATTTTATAAATTCTAAATAATGTTATGCCTTAGATTTATTGATTGGTAAATTGAGATTTATTTTAAATAATCTTAAAATGAGAATTCATATTTGCTTTGGTATCTTGATCATATACTAAGTTCTACAAACATAAAATTTTAAAGCAAATTATATATTAAGAAAACATATAATTTTAATAATGATAAAATATAATATATATATCTCTTGTTAAAGTATATAATGTTATGCTATTTTAAAATATTATGTAAGTATTTGATTTTCTTTGGTATTCACATTATATACAAATATATGTATTTCATATAAGAAAATATAGATATAAAGAAACTATTTTATTACTTCAAAAGTATATTTTGTGTTATTTATAAATATTTTTTTAAATGGAATATTACTATTTTCTGAACTTTCCTTTTTAATGAATTAATATTATATATACATATATTTTATTTTTTAAATTTACTTTTAAAACTTTATAAAATATTTTCTATTTTATAATATATGTTATCTGGAAAATTTTAAAAAAGGAATCTAAAAAAATCAGTAATAGTATTTAAATGTAATATTTTAAATTCATTAAGGGTATCAGTGTAATCAACCATCTTGAGAGTTAATGTGAGCACGACACATAAGAAACTGACTTCTCAAATAATATTATAGAGATATTTACAATAATTAAAATATTTATAAATTCTAAATAATTTTATGCCTTAGATTTATTGAATGGTAAATTGAGATTTATTTTAAATAATTTTAAAATGAGAATTCAGATTTGCTTTGGTATCTTGATCATATATATATTAAGTTCTACAAACATAAAATTTTAAAGCAAATTATATATTAATAAAACATATAATTTTAATAATGATAAAATATAATATATATCTCTCGTTAAAGTATATAGTGTTATGCTATTTTAAAATATTGCGTAAGTATTTGATTTTCTTTGGTATTCACATTATATACAAATATATGAATTTCATATAAGAAAATATAGATATAAAGAAACTATTTTATTACTTCAAAAGTATATTTTGTGTTATTTATAAATCTTTTTTTAAATGGAATATTTCGATTTTCTGAACTTTCCTTTTTAATGAAATCATATTATATATACATTTATTTTCGTTTTAAAATTTACTTTTTAAACTTTATAAATATCTCCTTTTTATTATATATGTTATTTGGAAAATTTTAAAAAGGAAACTAAAAAAATGAGTAATAGTATTTAAATGTAATATTTTAAATTCATTAAGGGTATCAGTGTAATCAACCATTGTGAAAGTTAACGTGAGCGCGACACATAAAAAACTGACTTCTCAAATAATATTATAGAGATGGCACGTGCGTGTAACGAAAGGCGGGTAATCAATTTGGCTATTCGATGAACGTTCCTCTCTTTCGATTCATCGTCCTCATTTCCCCATTTCAATCTCTCTCTCTGTTCCTTTCTTTATTTCTTCGAAGACTATTATCCCCCTTAGGTTCATCTTCGACAACAGAGAAATGACGACGAGTTTGGATCGGTGGGAGAAGGATCCTTTCTTTGCCGCTGCTGAAGAAGTTCAGGAATCTGCTGACAGGTTCCGTTTATCTTTTTTTTCTCGCACATTAACTCTCTCATTGTTCGTGATGCAATGTCGATTTCTCTGTTGCTTGGTGTTAAGGGATTTGGATTCAAAATAGAAAGTTTTTTTTTTAAATAGATATTTGAATTCACACAATGTGTTTATATTGGATTGATGTGAAGGATGGAGTCAGCTTACAGGTCATGGATCAAGCGTGGCTCTTCGAATGTATGGGACTCTGATCAGCTTCACAGGGGCCTTCACGCTGCTCTTGGAACCACCAAATGGCAGGTTTCTATTATTTCTTCCCTTCTCTGGGATCTCGCATTCGCTTTGCCCGTGGACGTAGCCAATTTAGTGAACCACATTAAACCTCCGTGTGATTTATTTTATTGCGTTTATTCATCTGTTTTCGTATCGATTAATATTGTTGATTGATTTCTTCAAGTGAATATGTATGTTTTTTCGTTGTAGTTAGATGAATTCCAACGAGCTGTTAAATCTAGCTACGACAATCGTGTAAGTGACGAAACTCGAGATAGGCATCGGGAGTTTACTTTCGTGATGGAGACTCAAGTTGCGAAGATCGAGAAGTCTCTCAAGGAAGCTGATGATGGCAAAGGAACTCCGAGATGGGTGCGTCTGGACGAAGATGATCGTAACGAGCTTGCTCTCTTCTTGACTGGACCATCTGAGTCTGAAAAGAAACAAGGTCATAGAAGGGCGGCTAGTGCTGCTCCTGAGATAGGTGCTTGGAACATTGCGGTTTCCGAAGACGGTTTATTACAGAAACCTTCTGGTGAGCCACCGGTTCGACCTCCAAGGAAAGTTCCAAGCGTCTCCGGGTTCTTGAATTTTATGGAGCCTGGCTCTAAAAACTGCGTTAGGAAGTGGAAGGCCTTGGATCGTCAAGGAGACTCTGATGCTGTGTTGTTATTGCCTATCCAAGCGAACCAGGTAAGATCTCCAAACAAGAGTTGTATGGAGTGTGAAGAGGATTGTTATGAGAAGCAGCTTCACGGTTGGTATGGAGCTATACAGAGGCAGCTTCAACGGTCACAGTATCGAATGAGATATAGTAAAAGCGTACAAGCTACGATTTGGATTCTTCTTTTACTTTTTCTTATAGGTAAATATTTACTAAACCGAACTTTTCTTCCCCCTCTGCAAGTTAATTAGTATTTGAGATTTGGCTTATTTTTGTCATTGCAGTGGTAGTCGCAACGCATGCAATGTAGAAGACAGGACGCTGGACAGTTCATTCATCTTCTGTGTAACACGGGTTGCGAATGAGACGGATTTGGCAAAGTCTACATGCTTACTGTACAGTAGTAAAATCACAGAGTTTGATTCTCTTGTAACATAGAATACAACCAATTCGAATAAACAACAACATTGTGAAAATGGATGTTTTGTAAAACAGAAATGCATTCTTGATTTTCATTATTTGAAATATGATTCTTATTGAGAAATAAGAAAGATGTCATAACATTGTTTTCTTAATACAATGAGTTTTTCTCAGTGATTTGGGAAGGAAAGTTCCGAGGCTGCTAAGAGTTGTTGGACATGTTTTCAACTTTACCATCCTTCTCTAGCTCGACGCCTTGAAAGGTAAGCCTAGATGATCGGTAGTGACTACCAAAGGCAGTTCCAAAACCCCACCCGAGGCCTAAACCCACTCCGCAACCTCCACCTTCAAATACAATATGGCATTATAGATTAAGCAATCATGTGCTTGTGTAGAGAAGAAGCAAATATGTATCAAATGCTTACCTACACCAACGCCTAAAACATTCAAAGGCATTCCTGCAAGAAAAGCAGTAACATAAATCTCCAATTCAGCAACCATTGATACATTATTAACACGTGTGTGATTTTGATCTCAGCTTTCCCAAATGCTAACGAAGTCTACAACAAGTCAAAATAGGCATTGTCTCTTTGATCATTCAAGAAACTGACTTGTAATCCAAAATCTACTCCCTTGATTTCAATTTTAAGTAAAAAATTAAGAGAGAAATTGTGAACGAACCTCCAAAACCCCACCCAACGCCAAATCCACAGCCAACGCCGAATCCTATAAATTCCATATAATAATAACATAATTACGAGTCAAATTATAAAAAAAAAAGTACAAGGGGGAAAGAAGAGGAGAAGCAATTTGCAAATTGGGCAAATACCGAATCCAACACCGACTCCAGTGAAGTCAGAGAGCACCATTATCTTCTTCACAACAAAAGAGAGGAAATGGTGAGTGATTAAGAAATCGATTAACAGAGGTGAATTTGAATGAAGCGAGGAGGATTACCTTTTGTTGTGTTTGTGAATCTGCTATAGAATGCTCTCTACCTCCCCCAACTATAAATCAGACGGAAGAAGAGAATGAGGCGAAACCAAGTTGATCAGCGATACCGGTTTATCTGTAAAGTGCGAACCGGCCTACCTTTCACTAACCGGTTATCATCAACTGCCTTATCAGCCTCCCTTTTTTTTTAACACATACTTGTGAGATAAACCTCTATTATATTTTTTTTTGAATGAAAAAAAATTAATGCGTTAGTGATGGGATCGAACCCTGATCGATAGTGATAGCGAACCGGTGATGCTAATCTACCTGCGAACAAATTTATGATAATTCATTTACCATTTGTAAAAATGATGTCAACAAATGGATAACTCGGTTTGGATAGTTTAGGAGCAAAGACAAATCATACGTTGGTTGTTGATAATATAAACATGGGTTGGTTTATTTATGCTACAATTGATACAAGGGTACTATTCATCAAATCCGGTCATATCACTACACTGCATTGAAACAACGCTAGTTAGGTGAAAGAAACAACATTTTGTACTACATGCTTGCTTCTGTCATTGTATTTGAAACTATATTTTATCAAAATGAAACTGGACTGACTTACTAAGTGGATAATGAAAAATAGCCCTCGAATAGAGACGCTACAAATTCCTCTTACATTATGCAGCAAAGACTAGTAGTATATTCTCCTGCGCTCTATTTACATCTTCTTCAACCAAACTTCCTACAAGAATTTTAGCTTCAACAATAATAGCAAACTAGAAGAATAATCCATCTAAAGGTTTTCATTTGAATGTTTTTTTATACACATTGATCTCCTGCATCCCCAAGCTTCACTATAAACCTTGGTCACCGCATCAGCCATAATTATGTCGGGTCGCTACTGAACCCTGCTGCAGTGTCTTAATCTTGGGGCCTTGAGACAACTCTTCAACGTGGGAATCGAACCTGAGCTCAGAAGGTGGAATGAAGCAGTCCATAGACAAACCAGGGACATTGAACGCAATCTCATCGATCACCCACGCTTCTTGCATTGTGGTCTTAGTGTTATGCCCCGACGACATATCTCCAAACCTCAGTAGCGTCGCCACTGATCTACCGGAGTGAGCTATCACAATCCCTTCCACAGGCTTGTAGTCTTCTAAGTACGAGTTGATAGTCGTCTCCCAGTAAACCGCTTCGCCTCCTATGTTCTGGATCCTGGTTAGCTGCGAGTCTTCTAAGTGAACAAGAAGACCGGTCTTTTGGCTGAAGTAACCGAACAGAGTATGTCTTATAGTCTCTGATGCACCTTCGCTTCTAGCTTTGAGTGTTGCCGGGTCTGCACATAGCTTGAGGATAAAACAGTCTTCTCCATCGATCTTTTTCTCTCCTATGCATCTTGCACTCGCAAACATATTCGCTGTTGTTCTCGGATCAAGCCCCTGAAAACACACAATTTAATCATTTAATCCAAAAAACAAAACAGCATGAGCTTATGGCTTTTACCTGAAGAGCGCGTCGCAACGGTCTAACGGGTCCTTTAGCAGCATGAGGGCCAAGCCACGGTGTGTGTCTCCACACAAGCTTCCCGTCACAACCTGCTAAGACCTTACTCCCACCAAGAACAAGCTCCATGTACCACATGTCAGGACTCATATGCCACAACACAAACCCTCCAGACTCAACAGCTTTCGACGAATTGCTCTTACTCTTTGAACCTTTGGAGCCAGTCTCAAACTCAGACGCCACCGTCCTGATTCTCCCCATCACGTAACCGTTTTGCACTGAGCTGTGAAGCTTATAACCACCTGACGCAGCCGTGTACTGCTGGAGAATGTACTGCGCAGAGGAGGTTTCCTGAAACACACAGTAGATTTTTTGTCAAGATCCAATAATGGGCCTCGGAGGCCCAATAATCTTATAACAAACAGTGAATTAGAAGTTAGAAGCTCACCATGGGAGTGTTCTTGATGCTGAGGTGAGGAAGGAGATCCAGAGCGCTGACGTGGACAGGACCTAGCGGCGCGCCGAGGACGCCGAGGAGGAGCCTCAGATCCGTGCGTTTGAAGCCGGAGGAGGAGGAAACAGACGGCGGAGCAACCGGGAGCTGACATTTCATCCAATTGTACCACCGCCTCTCGAGCCTCGAGTAGTCTCCGCTGCTCCCGGAGTCTTCTCCGTCCGGATCGGGACCTTCTATGACCGGAGGAAGCATCTCGGACACGTGGCGGTCAGGTTGGGAGACGTAGCGGCCTTTGCGGCGGCGGATGATGATGGGAGAGACGGCTCTGACGGGGCTCTTGGAGCGTGATCGGCGGGAATGTGACTTGGAGAACAAGCCGTGCTTCTTATCCATAGCTTTGAAGGAGGAGGAAGTGTTAGTGGGAGAGACGGAGAGAGGAAGGAGGTTTGGTGGTAAAAGCTTTGAGGAAAGGGAAAGAGAAGTGTTGCGTTGAAGGGAAGGTTGCATATAAATTCTCCAACTTAATTCATTTATTTAATTTAAGGTAATTAGCAATTTCAGATTGTTTTTTTTTTTGGCTTTTATTTAAGGTTGCAAATCACAGAAAATATGAATTATTTTTTTATTGAAAAAGGGAAAATATGAATTCTTATATTGCATAAAACAAGTGTTGTCTTCTTCTTTCTTTTCTTTTAGCAACTACAATTGTTGTCTTCTTTCTCTCATGTCTACATATAGTTCCTCATTGGACAATAGGAAAAAAGTGAGAGAGGAAGAATGTGTTTGCGTGTTTGCTCTAAATCCCTCAAGTGTTGTGCACAAAAAAAAAAAAAAAAAATTTAAGGTGGAAGTGACTTTTAAGTTAAATAGATTTAACCACTGGTTTGTAAAGGACTAATTAAACGGGTGGGAACAGGTTCGTCTATCTCTGTATGGAATGATCCTTGGATCCCAGCCACTCGCCCGAGACCAGCAACCAAAAATTTTCCCAACTTTTATCCGGATCTTACAGTGGATTCCCTCATAAATTCGGAATCTCGCTCATGGAATTTACAGGTAATTAGGACTCTTGTGGATCCTACGGATGCGAAAATAATTGAAAGTATTCCTTTAAGTAGGAATCAGTTTGAGGATAGGAATGGATGGCATTTTACTAAAACTGGAAAATATTCAGTCCAATCAGGCTATCAAGTGGAACGGGTCTATCCGGATAAGGAAAAACCGCCAGTTTTTTATGGCCCTACAGTGGATATACTTAAAGCTTTCTGTTGGAAAGTTCGGTGTCCCCCAAAAATAAGGCATTTTTTATGGCAACTTCTCTCAGGATGTATATCGGTCATGAAAAATCTCAAGGCAAGAGGGATAAATGGAGATACATATTGTGCTCGATGCGGAGAACCTGAAGAATCAATTAACCATGTATTTTTGAATGTCCACCGGCACGCCAAGTGTGGGCATTATCCAAGATTCCGTCAGCTCCGAATTTTTTTCCTATTTCTTCATTGTTTGCTAATATGGATCATCTATTTTGGAGAGTCCGGCCAAAGATGGATGATCATCAGTTTGCATGGATTTTATGGTATATTTGGAAAGCTCGAAATAACAAAGTTTTCAGTAATTTGGATATTGATCCGAGGGATACTCTTCAATTAGCTGAAATAGAATCATCACTTTGGGCAGAAGCACAGGTGGGAAATGACCCAACGAGAGGGCTCTCGGTACAGACCAATGTTCCCCTAGTGACACAAGGTCGATGGTGTTTCCTAGATGGTTCATGGAAGGATGAGGATACATTCTCAGGACAAGGCTGGTATAGTACTTTACCAGGGTTTGATGGGCTGCTAGGGGCAAGGAATGTAAGGGCATGTCTTTCACCCCTTCATTCGGAGATAGAGGCGTTGATTTGGGCAATGGAATGTATGAAGAATTTAAGACAGTTTCAGGTAACGTTTGCAACGGATTGTTCTCAATTGGTGAAGATGGTTTCGGAACCAGAAGAATGGCCAGCATTCGAAAGCTATTTGGAAGACATACAGTTTCTCAAAGGAAGTTTCCTCAACTCAGATATCGTTCATGTACCTCGGACAGCGAATCTTCGGGCGGATAGTCTAGCACGCAGTGCTAGGAAACAATCGTCCTTTGTCGTTCACATGGATGCGGAGTTACCGATTTGGTTTACAGAGTCAACATGAGTCTGTAAATTCTTTGCTGTCAAAAAAAAAAAAAAAAAAGATTTAACCACTGGAATTAATGGACAAAATAAGTTACATAGATGAATAACTTCTATTTGGATGTTTTAGTTAAATATAAACTTCTATTTGGATGAGCTTTGAATATTCATTTAGCCTTTTCAAAAAATATTCATTCAGCTATTTATAAATCTAAAACATGTGTTTAATTGAATTTTTAAGTGTTTAATCTTCTCTATTAATTCATATATGTATCTGGATTTAGTAGAACTAGAGCCTCTGTCCGCGCTTCGCGCGGATTACATGTTAGTTAAAGAACAGTTTAATTAAAATTGGGAGTTTTAAAGTTTCTGAAAGTGTAAGTTAAGTTTTGTTTCTTTTATAATGCGAAGACATTGGAAGCGGTGATCACTTTTTTTTATAAACCAAAGTAAGTTTGAATAATAAATTATGTTGATGAATTTAATATTCGTAAGAGAAAATAGTATTTGAGTGTGCCTATTTAATTGACGTAGAAAGCTGTAACGTAAATTTTAAAAAAGTTGACTGGTGTCGTTTGCTATGAGGCTTAGGATAGCAATTTATTCCTCTTTTGGAAGCTTCTCACGTCGGTTTGCCGGCATTAAATTTATACCATTTCACGTTCGGGTGTACTGAACCGTACCAAACTGAGAAAAAAAAAATTAAGCTGAATTTCTAGCTAAAAAACACCATATAGAAGCAAAATAGAGAGATCATATATCTTTTTTGCCACAAAAAAATGCTCTAGTTCATTATTTTGTTATCTGGAAAACGGTAATATGCCATTTGTAGAAGCCACATGTTTTCCATCCTGAAATTACTTATGTGAATTAAGAACAACAAATTCAGAATCATGGATTCGTTAATCAAGTCTGAAGACTGAAGTAGAGAAAATATTACTTTCTTTATTTGGACAAAAGAAAATATTATTTTAGAAGTATTAAAATATTAAGAAAGGTAGACAGCTGGGAAAGTTTGTAATACCAGAGGGAACCTGATTGTTACTGCTGCCTTTAACAATGTGTCTTGCAGATGTCACACTATTGTCGCTCTTATACAATCATTTTCTAATCAAACAATCATGCAATCAAAACCACACGCAACTGTACCAAAATAAAACCATACCATTAACAAATATAGATCAATCAACTAATAGCATAAGATAACGCGTAATGGATTGTACCATGTAACCGTAAGTGTCTGATCTCTAAGTTATAGGTGAATCAAATCTCGCTGAAGAGTTGATCCGTCCATGTTCTTAATATTCTGACGTTGTTGAGATGTTTCCCATTAATTAGCTTAATGTGGAGGAGACAAAGAGAGGGAGAATATTTGAAGAGGTAGGCTTCCATAGGAAATTTATAGCAATTTAGGGGTTTAATGGTGGAGGAACGTTATGACGGAGATTCAGAATGGCAGGAAGTGGCTTTGCTCTTAATATTTGGTTGAGAATTATAATACACTAAAAAGTAAAAGAGTAGCTGACTTGTAAGTTTGGTTGGATGAGAATATTTATGCTTATGTGGCATAGCTTAGGAGCTTTCAAATTAGCTCCTTTTATATAGTAGGATTAGTGTATTTAGGGATTTCAGAGCAATTTTTAGATCATTAGTAAACTATGTTAACTTTTTTTAATATGGGCTTGGATACTTTTCAAAGACATGGAGTTTCTGTATAAGCTTGTTCATGCATTTCAAACGAAAAAAGGTCAAGGTTATTTATATCACCAGTGTATAATAAATATGAGTTGCTTTATATAGTTTCGTCGTGGTATCAATCTTTAATGAATGCATGCCCATTGATTAGAGATCGTTTTCATCAGTTACAATTCTCACTTAAAGACTGATATATATACACAAACAGTTATATGTATATATATACTCAATGCAAAGTTTTCATTATTACTACAGTCCCACATAATACATAACATATATAGATTGTCAATACATAAAACTAGCTTCTAGTCAAATTTACTGAAGTTTGGGTCCTGTTTGTTTGTTTTTTTTTTCTTTTTGAACTTTAGTTTGGGTCCTGTTGGTTTTCATTTTAAGCTATCTGGAGACAACTATAATAAAGCTATGAATTTTAGTCTTTTTCCTAATTATATCATTTAATAATTTCCCCATCCATCCGGTATTAAAGCATTTTAGCGACCTAAGATTGCATTATATTGACGTAAAAGACCACTATTATATATAAAAAATCTCAAAGTTTAGTTTAACCAAGTAAGTTTAGTTACTAATGGTCTTGTTGATTATTATAGGTCTCGTTCAGCGTATGTGCCTTGATATTGCTCAACCTTAAACTAGTTATAAAATACAAAGAGTTCAGCTTTTTTAAAATCAAGTGGTGGTAGCCTGATATTAATCTTTGAAGTTCAATGTAAACCTGTTAGTTTTGAGTTCAATCCGTGGTAGAAACTAAGTTATCAATGTGTGGTCGTTCTTGGTTTGAGCTTTCTGATTAGTCACCTCTATAGCATTGAGCGCATTTTTCTCCAGTCCGATCGAAGAAGATAGATCCAAAAGAAACTATTATTAAAAAAAAAACAAAGAGCTCAATTGATTCTTAAAGATATTTATAATTGCATGCGTTTATAAAAAAAAATTTGCCGCGTAATATGGTGAGTATCCCTTGGTACAATTCTTAAAATCTCCTCTTGCTCGTGCATATAATCATCAATATGTGTTTTTCTCCCTTCCTCCTTTTCTATTAGTTATAAAATGTTAGTCTTTCACTTTGACAGAATTCGTTAAAAAAATATATTAAATGAATAATATATGTACATTATTATATTATACTTTATCTTCTTTTTTGATCAAAATATTATACTTTATCTAAAAGCAGCATAAATCAGTGAGCAATTAGCCTTAAAGGACACGAAAGGCATGCACTTAGAGATGAAAATTAAAGTTAGAACAAAGCAATTGAGTGTGATGATGCTAAAAACAATACAGAGTAGTCTGGTATGCATGAGCATGAGGATAAGCCACCAAAAGTCAAACATAACGCAAGATTATAAAAATAATTTTGCTTTCGTGAGGTTTTTTTAATTTGTTAAACTCATGGGACCAAGTTAGAAAATACGATGTTTGTTTTGTTGCTCATTAGCATCTTTAACCTCTCAATAACCATTTTAGGTGGTACTTATTCTGATTGCAATTTATTAGACTCTCAAATGCCCTTTTGTATATTCAATAACTCTGAAGATGTCAAATACTACACAATTGCAATTTATTAGTAAACTTTAAAATAAAAAACAAAAAGAATTGTAAATATGCTTTGCATCGATAATAAACCACTTCATTGTGATCTAGAAGTTAGAACTCGACGTTCATTATACATTAAATATCATAGTAGTAGTGAAGAAGAAGCCTATATATACCAATGACCCACTTGAGCGGACGATCATTAGCTTTTATGAAAAAACTTGTGTTATTTTGTGATCGTTTGTGATAGCTACCAAAGAGAAAAAAAAAACAAAGTGCATATGATGACAAAATATTCTGATATATCATCAACGTGAGGCGGGAAGTAACGGTGATGTGAGGCTGGGAATATAAATAAATAAAAAATATAGAAAGTCGGTGTCTGTAATTATAAATGGTGATGATAAACGTTGAGCATGCGAGTTTGGTCCATTGTTAATAATGACAACTTTTTGCAAACGATCTTTGGGAGACCCAAACACACAGAAAATAAAAATTACATAGACATTACTTAACACAGATGATATTAATCAGTTTAATAATTCACCAATCTTGAGAATCACTCATGATATAGTAAGGATTTTCCTTCCATGCATATTGTATTTTCTGGTTTTGTTTCAGAACACTTAATGTCATAATTAATTTGGCAATCTGATTGTTACTCAATTTGTTTCAGTAAAATGAACTTACGGCCTCAAATACCATTTTTAAAGCATGTAAGATTCACTCGATACGCAACTGAAAGCGAAATTTAAGGGGCTTGGGGTTCAGTCTCCATTTCTGTTTCTCAGCTCCACTGTAAAAGTTAAAATATATAAGAGAAAGTGCATATGTGGACCAGGAAGAAAATGAAGTCTTTCATCAGCTTTCCATTCTAGCAAGATGTAATTTTCATGGTAAATGCAACTGAAATATGGGCCACAATATAGATAAATAAAATCACATAGTTGTAAGGCCCATTAAAAAGTAAAGAAAAACTAGAAACATTTATAAATAAATATTATTCTTTTTTTAACAACAATCAAAACATAAATTATAAACCACCACAATCTATATCAACAACATGTCCCCTCATCTCCAAACGTTGAGACTTTCAAGTACTTTCCTTTCATATATGTTAGCATGTCATTATATTTTTTTTTGTTAATACAACACAACAGTTTCATCCTACATAACACCAAAAATGAATTTTTTTGATGATTTCATACAAAATAAATCTAAATTATTATCATTATTTTTAACTGAGATACAGTTACATAGTCTCATTGAGACTCACGTAGTTTATAAATAGATACATAAAAAAAAATTAATATTATCTAGTAGTTTGCTTATGATTTTTTAAAGTTGAATTATCTACTACTCAATCAATTTTTCTATTTGACTCCGTACTTAGTATTATAAAAAAGTTACACATAATTCACATCGATATATATGTATATATATATATATATATATATATAGAAAAAATACATGCCACTTGATAATTTTCTAATTCTCACACAATTAGACCATATAATTTATGATGAATATAAAATATAATTCAAAATAAAAACAAATTGTGATCTATAAAATGACTAACAATAGTTAAGTTACTTGTATAATCCATGCATATCTATAGCAAGTCATACATATGTTTTGAGCATTACCTATTACGTCCATGATTTATAGAAAATAATATATCGTCTGTTTTGTTTATGTTTCAAGGAAACATCCAAACGAGGTAGAAATCTTTTGTTAAATAGTAAAAATATCACTTTCAGAAACATCATTAAAAAATGTTATGCATTTAAGACAACTAATTAAATTAAAACTTGATTAACTACGAAGTTATGTTTAGAAAGCAAAGAACCAACATTACATATTTGTAAGTGATTGTTATATTGTTGAAAATAGGGAACAAAAAAAAAGAACCAACATTAAATTTTTTCAGTTCTACCACAATTGGACCATATAATTTCCGAATAAAAAAATTAGAATTAAAAATAAGAACCAAAATGTGGTAAAATGACTAACATTAATTATGTTATTTGTGTAATTCATGCAAATATTTTATTTGTAACAATTCACTTTCCACACATTAATGGACATCTTCCTAATTAAAATATCTTTTAAGTTTGAATGGGATGTTGAAGCATTCAACAATCATGTTGATCAAGTATATTTTGATAATAATTTTGAACAACTACTTGAATAAAACACTAGATAATGTACGGTTTTTATAAAAATTATGTATGGTTTGTGATGTTCATGTTTCTCCAACAAATCAAAATACATTATTTTCAGTGACATCATTTGAGAGAACAATATGCATTTTAAAAAATAATGAGATGCAATTTTGATTAACTACAAAATTGTGTGTTTTTATACAACAAATCAAATTAGATATTTCTGAGTGATTGTTATTTTTTTTAAAAAATGAAGATAAAACTTATATTAGTTTTTGAATGAGAAAAGTTAGTGAATTAAAACATTATTAAATGGTCATGTTTTCACATAGGTGATTTTGGTCAAATGTAGGACATTATGGCATAAAATTATCTTAAAGCGAGATATTTGCTCTTTGGAGCCAAATCATCACATCAAATCTTGTATTGTGTGTGTTATGTTATCTCAAACCAAAATACATAAGATAAATGACATATAATTAATAGGTTCATATCAAATAAACATAAAAATAATATCAAAAGTGTATATCCACGTAAATCGCCACAAAGCGTTTAAAACTGAATAAGTGGTTGAATGACGCATCCAAAACCCCTGTGATATGTTCATTTGTGAATAATACATAAGCTTTTGAAAGACTTGATGACCAAAAGGGTCAATCAACATTTTGCAAACATTTGATATCAATTGGTTAAACGTCCTCTCAATTGTTCACCTTGAACTATAGGAAATTACAGTTTTCTAGTTAGTTTGACATTGTCCTCGTTTAAAATAATCCAACCAATTAATCACATTTATTTTAATTTATATTTGGTATTATGTGAGGAAAAAATTTCAAAAGCTTGTAGCATATATACTATTTTGTTATATATCCAGTGTTGATAAATTTCAAAAACATTTTGGACTACAAGGCTCATGAGAATATATGAGAGGCTTATATTTCATTGGTTGAATCTCTTGTATGCAGCTTGTATGAGTTGATAAAATACAATACCACTATTGCAAAAGATGCAAGAAATTTCTTAGAACACATTGAAGAGGCCATTTGTGACTATTATGGTAGTCGTTTTCTTAACCTATTTATTGAAATCTACGACTGGATGTATAAGAATAGGAACTTAGATCCATCATTTCAAGCTGTTGAAAGATTCTTCTAAGATTAGTTTCTTTTAAAATAAAAGAGGTAAATAAAATAATTCAAAGCTAATTGATTGTTTATTTAAACTTCTAATATTTGTTCATGTAAACAGAAACAATCACATTATTAACCACAAATGAATCAAAGCTTGGTCTATCCTGGTTTTACTTCTCTCTTTTTTTCTAATGAGAAAGACCAATTTTGCTTCACCATCGAAACCGAAACTTACAAATAAACCAGATTCAATAAGATTAAATAACTATTTCTCTACCTCAACATTTTAGTGTGGTACACCTAGATTCAGAGGCGGACCTGCATAGACTAATAGGGTGTCATATGACACATGTTAAAATTATATAAATGCACTTTTACCATGTAACATTGAAGATCTTTTAGATCATTTGGTTACATAAACCATCTACTGACTCTTCATAACTCCACTTGTAATGCATTTTTTAATTTATTTTTCTCCCTTAATTGTTGTTTTAATGAGCCAAGACCCATATTTTCTGACCCCCTAAAATGAGATCCTGGGTTCGCCATTGCCTAGATTTATTGTAGGGACTATGATTAGTGCAGGTTCGAGGCACATAGCCGTGTGAATAATTCCAAGGGAATGGTTACTTGAGAAAAAAGTAACCTCTCCTAAATCCTGGATCATTATAACTATATTTTTTCTTTTTCAAAGTGTCAATAATTGTCCATCTTGTTTTATAAAATTATTAATCCAACTTAACGCATTTCTCGTTAAAAGCCACAGGAATCACACGGCTCCTAAGAGAAATTTAAAGCTAAACAATCAAACCATCTCTAATGGTGGCGTTTTCACCACAACGGCAATGACTGATCTTATACAAAAACCTTCCTCTGGCATATCTCCTTCTTCCACAACCTGCCACACTCAACTAAAACAAACCAATATTGGACAATGGAAATTTTTTGAAATCAACAAAAGATGTAACCAAAACAACATATACATCTGTATTTGCTATGACCACGTTTTTTCCAATCTTGGCATTTTTGTCAGTGATACAGACATACAGTTCCTGCATTTTGCACAACTACGAGTAAGACAATGAATGCTACAGATTAGGGACGGGACTGCAGCTTTTGTTATACTTAGACCTAATCTTGGTGTTCTCCCCTACACTTATGGACTGCAGCTTATGTAGTATGCCCACAATAGAGTGCTGCACACTACATTCTCTCAAGAAGCATCCATGTGAAACTATAGAACCAAGTATCTGCAACTCAAGAATACATTCTGAACGAGTCAGGATCGATGATATCATCAATCATCAACTGAAAACAACGGTGATAAACAGATTCAAGAACCATAACTCAGCACTTATCAACATTGGTAGGTGGCAAGAATCGTGGAAATGTGAAGAAGGGTGTCCTTGGGATCGTAAAAACTGGAAACTTAGGAGACTGCTAAATAACAGAATTAAACGGTATGATTTAGATTTCACTAAGGTCAACAAGAAAGGTCAATGAAAACCTGTTCCGTGAGAGCTAAGTTGGCATCAAAGAATGATTTGAAAAACAAAAAGAAATCATTAGCATCGCCTTCAAGGCATCTCCCTTTGGTTTCTCCAAGAACTGAAAGTACGTTACCCTTAGCTTGCCTTAACCCTTCCTTAACCAACTCTAATACAAATAAGTACTTTTTTTCTCACTACAAAGGATTTCAGAGTGACATCGGTTTTTGTTTGTTTGTTTTGTTAAAAGAAAGGACATGGATTTAAAAAAAGGTCCTACCGGGAGTCGAACCCAGGTCGCTGGATTCAAAGTCCAGAGTGCTAACCACTACACCATAGAACCATGGTGGCCTAACTTGAAACAGTACAAATTCAATTCTAGTACATAGAGACGAACACAAGTGGTTTAAACCTCTTGTCAAATGGTCTTTCTGCCAACTTTTAATTTTATCATTATTTTATTTTATAGATTTCCATTGTACTATGATATTTTGATTTTGTTAATCTGAATTATATCTTTCAATCCGGTTTGACATTAAGACGTAAAATTTAGTTTATATGACTAGCTCAATGTCACGACAAGTTATTCTATTCGATTCACTTCGCAGTTGGCACCAAACCCACTACCTTTTTTGTTCCTCATACGGTTGTAGAGTGTGTCAGTGATCTGATCCTAGAAAAGCTCAAATAATTCGATGAGCTAGACCACCTTCAACAGGTGACTCATGAACCCTTAGATATTTCGTCATGTACTTAGATATGAAAGTAGATCAGTGGCCTCATAGCTTCGGGATATAACTTTCGTATCATAAGGCTCACCTACGTAACTCCAACATCTTCGTATTCCGTAATCAAGACTTAGGTTATACTTAATTACACTACCCTTGGAAGTGTAGATAGTCATGATCTATTTGTATTAGTCTTGTATATGTTTTTTTCAGTTTTACGTGATAACTACATACACGATCGGTCCAACTAAGGTGGCGTTTTGGATAACAAAAGCAGAAAGCAAACGAGCACGAGTTCTGAAGATAATTGTTTTGCGTGTAACTTGTCTATCGAACGGGTATACAATTAGTTTGAGCCATATATTTTGTTTTCATTTAATCCGACATTGTCCTCAGGAGTCCTCATTTGGAGAAGATCCAAATAATTAACCACGCTTGTTTTTTTTTTCTGTAAGATAAAAATTTTCTTAGGGCTTGTAACATATACTTATTTGGTATATAATGTTGATCAATGATATTGACATAAAAAGAGGTGAACAAAATAAGCCAAAGCTGTTCGATTTTTTATTCCCAAGTAGAAATATATCGTCATGTCTCATTACTAATCATAAATGGATCAAAACTGGTCTATCCTGGTTTTACTTCCCCTTTTTAATCAGGACGACCAACTTTGCTCCACTGTCAAAACCGAAACTTACAAATAAACCACAATCAAAAGAGATAAAAGAACTATTTCCCCACCTTCAATATTTTCTACCTCCAAATCCGATAATGATAACACCATAGTCGTCCTACAGTTTGTTAAGTCCACACGGCTAAGTTCCACCACCAAAACCAGGTGGCGTTGGCCAAAAGCCACTGCCAACACCGCCTCCTCCATCTCCACCATCTCCAGTAACATAAGTCATGCATGATAATGGCACGAGACATAGCCCACGGCTTCTTAGATCCCTCGTCTCTTCCTCACCCCCTTCTTGTGGTATTGAGCCCTAATTAATTAAAAATAAGTAATTTTGTGGACAAAATAATAACATCCGAGTGATTTTTTATGTAAGCTGCAGTAATGTGTTATATGTTCTCTAAGTATATATACCAGTTGGGAGGTTTTTCCTGGTCGGTTCCTAGATGCTCTCATGTAGGGAACGCTTAGAGTCTGCCCATTAAACACGTAAGCTTGTCATTTGAGTTATGACAAATTTAGTATTTTTCTACATGCATGTATTTGTAATGTTATTAAATGATGAGCACGAGCATCAGCTTATATAAACATATATCTAATTATTCTTAATTAGATTTAAAAGAAATGGGATCAAAGGTACTTACGAGTAGTGCGCCAAAGAGATATGATAAGATAAATATCAAATCTAGCTAATCTCTTTGCTTTAAAGGCAAGCTAAAAGCCTATGGAACTAACTATATTAGTTTAATAATTTTTTTGAGAACAAGTATATATTAGTTTTCGGATATAATTGATTAGCCCATACTCCATAGTCTTTTAAAGTTCGATAATTTTAGGACGTGTTGGATTTCTGTATGTGGATTATATACTAACTAATATAAAAAGTTGAAAATAATTGGCAAAGGGAACTAGGATCAAGAAGAATGTCTGGAAGTAACATGGAATTAAAATATATTTTGCTTTACTCCGAAGGTGTCATGTAAATATGACTTCAACTCCATTCCTTTTACAATTTAATTGAATATCTATGTTCTATGTGTTGAGTAAGATCGTGCATGTACAGGTATGGATGTGTATGATGCGTTGAAGTAAATTACCTCGATCTGGCTCTGTAGGAATTTGATGTATCCAATTGCCTCCATTAGTACAGACGCTGTATCTGTCTGCACTTTAGCATTTTTAATCAGCTCAGCTAATTTATCATCTAAACATGAGTATGAAAATACCTTATCTACTTCGGAAAGTTCTTTAAAGTCAATACTATCTAAATAAATGGTTATAAATACTTTTTTCTATTGTAATAAAATTCAACATTCATATAATTAGTATGCTATCATGAATTACACTTTGTTGATCTATAAAGGTTATGAACCGGAAAAACTGGTACTTGAAAACTTAATGGATCTATCCTCTTTAATTGTCAATTGTTTGTCAAATCTTAGTGCTATAGATGATTTATAACTGTTACGGCAAGAGTAATAATATAAGGAATTAAATTAATCGTTGCTAATTACCTTCCCAAATGGTGAAACCAACTGCTGCAGAGCTGCTATTCTGTCTCCTAACTTCTCTTTCCTCACCTGTTTTTCAATTTCCCAACATATAATCAATACAATGAACAATTAAACTCACTTTTGCTTTAGTTATATAGATTTAAAATGATATAATCCTTCATAAAATTTTAATTAGGCTTTAGCTAACTATTTTGTTTTAAGTTGATGAAGAAACAAAAGTAGTAACCTTGAAGGGTGGGCAAGAAGAGCGTGATTCCACACGCGGTTTCTTGGAAGCAGTTTCTCCTGCCTTTGGCGCCATCAAGTTATGTCTCTTCCCTTCACTTGCTTGAGGTTCATTACTGTATATTTCCATCTTCGGCACAAATAAAATTCCAATTAGTATTATTGCACACATAATTACATATATATATATATATTATTGTTTGTAATTATTATACGATATAAAGAACAATAATAGCCCCGACAATGAGAGAAACAATTTAACGAAAAAGATTCATAAAAAGACAATAAAACAAAGTAAGGAATAAAGAGAAAAGAAAAGAGAGAACAAAGGTTGATGTTTCAGCTTAAAGAGAGCTGCTTACGAATTATGTTAAAAGGTTTAATAGCTCAAGCCTTGGCCCTCCAACCAAGAACCACAGCATCAAAGAAAAAGACGAATAAAAAGAAGATTAAAAGTTTATACGTATATATATATATATATCTTCTTTTTTTCAAAACTTTGTTACAAAGCTCCAATATGTTTAAAAGGTCTCACACTTTCTCTAATCTGATTAATCTACTCTCTTGATAACAGTATATCAGTTTCTTTCAATGTGTTCTTTCCGTAATTATTCCACCAATTTTATCATAAGATTTTAAAAACTTATTTTATGAGTCCAAGTGTTCAAAAAAGTTCTGCGAATAATAATGCAATATTTTCCGTTGATTCGTCAAGAAAAATGAATACATATACAGAAAACTAAGCTTTTAGACTCTTTTTGTGACTGACATAAAATTATGAGAATAAAGCTGAAAGGTTACCATGCCGTAGTATGATCCTATATATAATACTTTACTACTTTTAAAATTCAGAAATGAGGGTGAACCCAAGATAAAATATATACATAGTAGTACATTTTTTTTGTAACACATACATATATAATAGTGATATAGCCCTAAAACTTAATGCTCACAGATGCACTAACTTCACAAAATCCACCGTCAGACCAATCCTTCAAAGCATCATTTATAATTTTTATATATTTTTTTGATCAAATTATAATTTTTATATATAAAAAATAGAAAAAAAGATATAAGAAATAGAGATACTTTTTCAACAAAAGAAATATAGAAAGTAATGACTTAAAATAAACTTACTTGATGACTAGGGGAGGAAGAAGGGTGGTGAAGTGTTTGCTGCAGATGATGATGAAAGGGGAGGCCAAAAGGAGTAAAATTTCCTCTAATCTCTTGAGAATTTAAAGGAGGAACTAAGACATTCCCTTCAAACAATCTTCCATCCAAAACTTGCATGTTCATATCAAATGGTCTTGGGGTGTTGCTTATCCTCTGAGACTCGCTCAAGCTTGATATGTTTACGCTCGGGTAAATCTGGCTGAAACTGCCTCTGTGAGATTGAGACGAAGGCGAGGATGAAGAAGACGAAGAGGGAAGGCTGTTGGAATAATCTCCATTGATGGGGAAGCCAGAAGATATAGTATTGAGAAGAAGCTTTTCAGTGTAGTCCTTGTGTTCATTGATCTTCAAATAGTTTGTGATCACCGGACTATTTAACATGTCTGTGAACCTGGGCATGCCTTGTTGATGGTCTGAGGTAGTTGCTGAGGAAAGCTCTTCTTTGATCTTGTGAAGCCCTTCATGGTGATGATAGGAAGATTCATTATGTGTCCATTGTAAAGGAAAATCTTGTTGTTGGATCAAGGAGTGATTGTGGATGTTAGAGAGACTCATACATTCACTTGTGCTGTTGTTGTTGTTGTTCTCATCTCTTGTGTTTAACATCTCATTGTTGAAGTTATGACTCAAGCTCACACAATTTCTGTCACAAAATCACAGAGTGTTTTTTTTTGTGTGAGTCAATGCAAACTTCAGAATATCATATATATATATATATATATAAGAAGTTAAATATAATATTTGTATTTTATCAGCCACTTAAATTCTATCTTATTGTCTTCTCACTAACTTATCTTTCAAAAATCAGAAAAAGAAGAAAAAAAAGGAAGAAGAAAGATTCCAAATTCTTGACATGTTGATACCAAGAATATTCAAAACACTCAAATAGCTGCAGAAACTTATAGCAAACACGTGCTAAATAAATATATACATATATATGGTCATGTATGTGTGTATATGTACATATGATACTAGAGAGGACAGATAGTGTGTAAATGGGAAACTTACAGAGAAATACCTCCTGGGCTCCATTGATGGACAGAGGAAGCTTCATAGCAAGAAGGGTGGGAGTTATTATCTAAGGATGAAGAAGAAGAAGACGACCCCACAAGCTGTAATTGATCTTGAAGCTGATGGAGATTAGCAGAGTCCATATGTATGAAAGATGATATATATATTTATTAAAGTTGCTCTCTGTATCTATGTGTATATCTTCTTCGTGTGTTAAGAAAGATGGAAAAGGAAGGATGATCTCAGAAGAGTTTCTCTTGAAAATCCCAAGAGATTTATAATAAGATGAAGTAATTAATTAGAATTGTTGTTGAATATCTCTCAAAGCTCCCTATTCCAGCACATCACATAACATTACCTTAGCTTTTTTGAAGCTTGACACATCTCTCTCTCCCTCTCTTTCTCTACTATTTCAAGTACCTATATTATGAAAAGCAATAAAACCTTCAAAAGAAAGGAGGGGAAAATCATTCAATAATACAAGAACAAAAAAACTATATTAAATATTTAAGTATAATATTCTTCTCTCTCATGGTCTCTCTCTCTCTCTCTCTCTCTCTCTCTCTCTCTCTCTCTCTCTCTCTCTCTCTCTCTCTCTCTCTCTCTCTCTCTCTCTCTCTCTCTAGAGTATATGCCCTACTTTTCTATTTTCACTATTTGCATATATATGTCACTACTTTGTATATAATTTTGTATTATCTTGTGTAGCTTTTATGCCCTCTCTCTCTACAATTAGAAGGAGATGATTAAAATTCCTGAAAGCCATGATTAGTGTCCCAAGCTCTTGACTTCGATCCCAAGGCTTTGCAACAGTTGTCTCAGACGAGAAATGATGACATCCATCCATCTCTGTCTACTCCCACCCAGTCACCCCCACAATACAACGTTGCTTTCTTTATCTCTCACTCCCTTTATATGTATACTGTATACATATTGCTTTTTATTAATTAATTTTGGGATGTCTAGTGTAGTTATGAAATGGCTATCATGTAGAAAGTATACTGAGCCCAAACCCACTCCTGATTATAGAAGTTACGTTTTCAACTGAACATTGGCCATTCACATGTGTTTGAACATATACACATATCCAAAAAATCAATTGTTATTCGTCATTCCAACCTCAGTAAATCCAAGCTACTTGGATGTAAGAATGGCTGTGGAATGTACGCACGGGGGGATGTACTAGTAATTTGAAAATTCTAAGAACGTCGGTCGGACAGTCATACATGTCAAAAAAAAAAAACTTACCACAAAAAGAAAGAAAAAATTTCACTCATTTTTACGAAAATTGAAAGCCTTAGATTTGATCTCTTGTATCTCTTTGCTTTCACTGAAATGAATTCACGTACTTGCAAAGTATAATAAAGCTTGTGTATGCGGTTGAAACTTAGAAAGCCAACAACGGAACTCATTTTGTGCTTTTGAAGTGGACGCAGTTAGCAATTAGAGATGGAAATGATGATGATTTCGACGGCTTTTTTTTTACCTTTTTCAAGTGGAATAATTCTAGTAGCAGGAACCACCACCAAGAAGCTCAAATTAGAAGAAGAAAAAAACCAAATTAATTTACAAAGGACTACAAACATGTAATCAGTCATCACTCACTGTCATGATGACGTCAACTCCTCCAAAAGCATGTTGAAGTTACAACATATACAGAAATGTTAAATCCATAAATATATCTTAAAAATTTTAGGGCTCAAAATCAGTGTTTCATCACTTCTTTATGCTCAAATGGGAATGTCAAGCTGGAAATGAAATGAGCGGAAGGGAATATAAATTGTTCTAAATTATTCAAAATTTTGGTGATCTCGAAAAAGACCCTACAAAAATATGCAGAACGAATGCCACGGGCTGAAAGCAGTGACAGATCAATAACTTACAATCAGCCGTCATTAACCGCAATGAAATTCAGCGGAAAGTGAACATAACTCTTACGTTAGGAGTGAACCATTAAAATTGTGCGTCTCTGTTATTTTGCTTTTATTATGTTTTAAATGTGGGTCAGATCTGTGATCCAAATACTAACAAGAACAAACAATATATATTGTTTATAAAGCATTTCTTATCAGTGACTCAAAAGTGCAATAAATTCAGAAAATGATTATACTACTGTTGATAAAACTGTCACCAGTTCGATCGCATCTAAATAAATGTTTTATTAATCGACTCATTGATCGTGTGGAAAGCAACTAATTTAATCGATTAACCAGTTAGTAATTCGTATCAGTTCAGCCATATAAATAACATGATAAATAAGGTAAAACATGAAAAAGAGAGTAACAAGACTCGAATCAGAAGAAAGGGACATTGGAGAACGTGATGAGATCAGAAAGAGTATGGGAAAAACTTTGTTCTCACTTTTTGTGTTTCTTTATCTCTACTTGCACGCTCGCAAATCTCTTTTTCCCCCTCTAATTATATACAAGCAATTAGGCTAATTCCAATATCTACTTGCGTAACAAAAATATATTGTGATGTCTATTTGTATCTTGGTGGTCCTTGGAGTTATTATGGTTGAGTCTGAATACTAATTGAGATAGTTTGCAAATTATAGAAATTTAAACTTTATACTCAACTCAGTTGGGGTTGACCTTAAAAAAATATTAAGGCTATGGACTAAAGCATGTATAGTATGGTCATGTTCCACCTCTAGGCATGTTTAAACTCATTTGATCATCTCTTTTCGGAAACACAGTAGTGGAATAATTTTCCTGCGAGTAATATTTGAACAAAATGTGCTGTTTCAGAATCATTTACTAGTGACAGGATGTTAAGGTTTAGTGGAAATTTCCGTCTGTAAACCTATTTTGTAGTTGTAAACATACCAAGCACAACTTTAAAATTTACTTGATAATGGAGATTTTGCAAATTAATTTGATATTACAAATCTCCATTATCAAGTAAACACCGAGCCTACGAACTACACAATTCCAGGGAAGATCAACTGATCCCTCCATCTAAAGGATCTGGTAAACCATATTTAGATCAAAGAAGATAAAACTAAATATCTTATTTAACTCAATACAAGGGATATATGTACTAATCTAAGATATACATCCAAATTAAATAAAAAGAATCAAGGCTCTTATCTACTTGAATACAAATCTTAAATGCGATAACTCAATAGAACATATAAACAATGCTAAATGAACAAACCTGTAGCAGTCTCTCGTCACAAGCTCTAATTAATTAAGAACTTCATTCTAACTTGAATATCATATGATCCTCAAAAGACACCTACAAGTATCCTAAATGATCTCGACTATCTCTTCCATATTGAAGATTTATTTTGTTGTCAGCCGTCATTTTCTAATGATTTCCAAACACAAACACAACATAAGGAATACTGAATATTCTGAACAAACAGTTTGATGTTAAAAGGAAGATCATATAAACCGGATTTGTATTTTTTTTTCATTGACTACTACGCATACTCTGTCGAAACTGTATATAGATGATGAATTGATAGATATGCTATTACTAACCTCTTGTATACAAATTGCATATTTTGATCTTATTCATCTGATCACTCGTTAACATTTCTAGCTAATATTCATATCTATTATATATTCAAGTATACATATACACACATGATATACAAGTGTATACATATGTAGATTATACAGTCCACCAGGACGAGTATAAATCTAGCATTCACGAATATGTTCCAGAAGATGAAGAAATGATGGGCTCCCTCGATCCATTATCCAACTTGACCGTAGATCTTGAAAAGCTATCATGTGTTAATCTATTGTATTGTCTACCTTTTGAAAAGTTTTCTAAGAAATATATGTATTAATATAAAAAGTATTAGGTGTAGGAGCTAAATTTGTTTTACATCAGTTACCAATCAGGGCTCCATCATCGCCATCATAAACACATCACTTCTGAAATACTAATCGTTTTAATTAGTCACAAACTGGTTAACACTTCGTAAAGATAATTTTTCATAGATGGATCAGACAGTTTGATAGTGATAATACCATTAACTCGATCACACTTTTTACAATATAACTACTTATTTCCCCTTATCTTGCATATCAATATGTTGATATATATACATATATCTCTTGATACTTGATAGATATACTAAGAGTTTCTTGGATATGAATGTTAATTTCATTCAGTTTATATGGATTAAAGGTTTGTAAAATGATTTTCAGAACTAAAGATCTGGTGAGCCTATATATGATAAATATATGTAGATATAATCAAATCATTATTGTAACATGGCAGAGAACACATAAAAAGACCAGCGAACTAGGGGCATCTTCATGCTTGCCAAAACCCTAATATATTATTACTTCTCTATACACTTTCACATCACATTGCACTCTCCAAAAATCATCAATGAAGCAAATATTTTTTTCATACCGACTAATCATATCCGAGTTATTCAACCCTACATTAAATCCATTCAACTGGACTTACAAACGCGGATTTTGTATCTACATTTTTTAAGGAAAGCAACTAATGCTAATATAACGATTTCATGAATAAGAGTTATCTATATAAATACATGATACAAGGCTATGCAGTGACGACGAGGGTTCATGATTAAATAGATTTCAACGGAAATTAAAGATGGTCGTCGATGGTTAATCATATGCATTATTATGTTAGAAAGGAAAAAATAAAATAAAAGATAACCTCTCTTTTTTTGGGGTCAAATAGAAAAAGCAGAGAACAAAGTCCTTAAAAGGAGGGTTCTTAAAAAGTATGTTAAAGCATGTTTATTTATCTTAAAGTTGTCTAAGAAGAGGACAAAGGCTTTAGAGCAGGGGAATATATGCTTTCTCAATTTTAGGGCATCTCAGTCCAACATACTTTCCCCATCCCTTCTCTTCATCATATTTTTTTAATATTTTTAATATTTTTTAATGTTTTTTTTTAATTTCTTTACAACTACAAAATATCATTTATTTTATTTCAGTTTCATTATAATTTTCACTTTATAATATAGAGAAACTCAACCAGACACGCGCATGTGTTATGTGACTATATAAAAAATCCTAACACATTGCTATACATGGAATGCTATGTGACTATAATGGTATTCAGTAGTTCATCATCTATTATTCCTTTTTATTGATTTTTGGGCCTTGTAATCAAAAAAGTTTCTCGTCTTATGATAACCTATGAGGAATGTTTTTCTGTCGCCTAACCTATATAATGAATGTTGATATAGTTTGAGTTTATAGATGCTTGTTTTGTGTATATCTAGAGCTAAAACCCACTATATATACTAATATACCTCTTTATGAACTTTCAAATCCACAAATAATGAATTTTGAGAAGATTTATAAACAGCTCCGTTAAAATGAATAAAATTCAAGTACGTTTTCAAATTACTAAAAGGAACAAAATTATTTGTACAACAAACAAAAACTTTTACGATTATTTATTGGTAATGCAATGTGTTAGGATTTTTTAGGGAATTAAGAAGCTATGAGCTTTTAGCTCATCATGTTTTAGAGAAGAAAGCATTTAAAAGTAGCTATTTTTTTTGGCACTCGAACTCGTGATCTTGAAGATGCTCTCTTCTTTAATGTTAGTTAGTAACCGAGATTTGGTTTTAAGTCGACCATCGTCTTGATGCAACCTTTAATCATAGAGCAGCGGGAAAATTTTTTTTTTTTTGTCAACTAGTATTTTATTAAACAAGGACATAATTTACAGAAAAGGCCCAAAAGATAGGACAACACTAACAGGCCCATCAGAAAGGACCAACAACAAGAGACTGCCAGAAGCCCAAACAGATGGCCCAAACATAAAGAAAGAAAAAGACGAGGCCCAACTAACAGCCCAAGGGTTTCAAGGCACAGCGGCCTAAGCTATGGAATCGACACGAAAACAAACGCGCAACACACACGCGTAGGGAGCAGAGCAGCCGGAGTACACGTGCCTAAATAGTCGATCCACCGCTTCAACGCCGACATCGAAGTCTTCGCCGGAGCTCCGACCACCGGAAGACAAAACGTCCAACGACGAGAGGAGAAGGCTCAACGAAGAGCGCCCGTTGCGAAGAAAATCCAAGCCGACAACAACTAACGAACCACCGCTTCGGAAAAGAGGAATCGAAAGCCGTCGATCGATCTAACAGATCAGATTCACCAACAAATAAACCAGTCACCTTTAATGATTAAGAAAAGCGCGAAGGTGAAACAACCTCTTCTTCAAAGGAAGGAGACAACAATCCGATCTTTAGATGGAGAGTCAAACGAGACCATATGAATTCAGTGAAGCGGAGGTGAAGAGAAAACATGGGAGCCGGAAAGATCCGGTTCCGAACTCGCTAACATCACCTCAGAAGATGAGATGCGAGAGAAAAGCCGGCGAAGTCAGAGCTAAGGGAGCCACCGTTTCCCGGAGTCAACAGCCGGCGAAGTCAGTGCTAAGAGAGCCACTTCTTCCCGGAAACAGAAGCCCGACTTACGGGAGACAAGACCGGAAGAGAATCCGGTAACCCAAAAGACGACGTTGCTCTCTCTCTGAAAGATTTAGAGAGAGGTAAGAGAGAGAGCAACCGCTCCTTTCAGCGGGAAAATTCTTATTCCCGTCCCCGATATTTGTTTGTTTATGATGTAAAAAAACTCTTGAAAAGTTGATAAAGCTTCGTATGGGTGTATTAATATTATATAACGAAGACGGCCGAGACTTTCAACACGTGGTCAATCAGTATGTCTGCTTATCTACATAATTGATTATTTATGTGGTTAAAAAAAGTTAAGTCGACAATATACATGTTATACATGCTTATCCAGTCAATAAAAGGTAAGAATAAACGACTTTTTGTTTGTTTTGTTTGATACTTGAAAAATAATACGTATCTTGTAAAGTAAATGACACAGTCGACGGGCGATGGTGTGGTGGCTGCTCGGAGGGGCAGACAGGGTTGGAGGTGACCGTGGCGATATTTGAGTGAAGATTAATGTAATATTGTTGATTAATTGTAAAGTAGATATATCTCTATACTATTATTTGCAAAATGATTTTGCTGATTTGTGACATTCTGCATGATTTTAGCAAATTTTATTTATTTATCATATTTTTATTAGTTTTTCGATTAAATCATCAATTCATTAAATTAGGTAATATAAATATTTTAAACTTTCTAATTAATTTATTAATTTAAATAATATAAATATTTCAAAATTTCTAATTGTAATTATGATTAACTTTCACAATGAAATAAACCAATGAAATATTTTCATTATCTCAATTTGTTTTTTAAAAAAGTCTTCTTCTAAATTATCATTAAACTTTAGTTTTTATTTACTTTTTTATTTATTTTTTTCTTACTTGAATTTTGTGTGGTTTAGTGTTTTTTCGTTATTTAATATATATTTCTGGTTAAAAATACAAAAAGTAGATTAAGAGAGATAAAAAATTTACATTTGTACTTTACTTTATTATGTGGAATATTTGATATGTAATTATGTTCTTATGGTTTCATAGTGTTATAGTCTTTCTATGTGTTAAGGAGACGTAGACCGAAATAAAAATCGAAGAAAACTAAAATGATAAAGAATATAAAAAATATGTTATTATAACGTTTAAATCATAATACATATATTAATAACTTTTAGTAAAACGATTTTACCTGCAATAACCATTAGTAAAACGATTATGCCCACATGTACGGGCAAAACGCTTAATATTATTGTATTGTGCTATCAAGATGCATATATATGGTGCTAGATAATGCTAATTTTTCTAAATATTTAATGTAAATATGTTAAAGATATTTTAAGATTAAGTTGATCTTTCAACTCTTTCCTATTAGTTATGAAGGTCGTCGGATTTCACAAGCTTTACAATCTTGATATATAAAATACAGTCCAATATATCTCTAATATTAATCTTGTTTTTTTTTTATATAAGAAGACTAATTGAAAAAAATCCTGGTTATTATTAATAATAATTTTCGCAAATTTATAAAACATTTGATGAGGTACAGAAAAAATCAACAATTTTATTATTATCTGTAGAATCGATAACCATTTAGCAGACATAGTCCACCATATCAATCTAATGCAAACGCTATACAGACACGCTGCATCTAAACAAACATATATAATTGAGACACACACACGCATTAACGTCAAGCTAGTGATTTAGGTATCTAACTATCTCAATCTTTAAGAACATTAATTGTAAGGAGATTGTTGTGGTTTGAATCATAATTTTGTAATTCTTTTTAGCATTTGTGTTTGTACATTCAAAAGTTGTTTTTGGTTTGGGTCCAAAGACATGGTCACATGGGCTGGCGCCAAGGCATATGATCAAATCCATAAGCAAGGATCACTAACATAAGTGTCTTCTCAAAAAAAAATGAGGGAATGAAATTAATAAACATTGGATGCAGTGAACCTTGGCTATGTATTCAACATACATCTCATCACACAATCACATATACTCGATATTTAAGCCCATGAATTAAGAGTTGATGAAGAAAAGAAAATGTAAAAAGGAAACTAAACTCCTTTAAACCAACAGAAGATAGTACAAAGTTATGAGGAACACTGGTGAAGAGGATTAATATCCAAGGGGCAACGGTTTTACTAATCAAAACTAAAAGAAACTAACCCCCAACATTTTTTATAATCTAAAGGAGTTGAATCCCATTCTCATTTCAAGTTCCCAAATTAGAACAACCAAATGATTCAGCAAACGCAGAGAAAAGCAGACAGCAGAACCAACCACATCGCAGCAGCTTATTCTTATGCTCCTCCCTCTTCCTTCTCCTCACGTTCTCTGTTCCACTGCTCAATCCTCGCCCTCCTCTCCTCGCTTCCTTCCCTCCCACCACCAGGGCTTCTCTCTCTCCTCCTAGAACCGTCCCTGTCCCTGCCTCCTCTCTCCGACCTCTTCCCACTTCCACGCCGGTAAAACTCCCCATCCCTCTCACGATGACTAAACTCCCTGCGAGGAGGATCACGATCACGATCACCACGCCGGCCATACTCTCTCCTCCCCCTGGGACTTATACTCCTACTCCTACTCCCCCTTCGGTACGACCTCCTCCCAAACAGCTTCCTCCTCATCTCCCTCGAAACAAGCTTCACATGCATAAAGTTACAATACCCACCACGGCTACAATTCTCCTCCTCATACTGCCTACACGTGGCCTCCCTAAAATCCGTCACAGGAGAGAACTCCCCGATAATGGGCCGGCCCAAGTAAGACCTCCCCTGCAAAGCCTTTAAAGCAGCAGCAGCCTGATCCTCCTCCTTGAACTGAACATACACATTCCCAATCATGTGGTCAGCGAGGTTATCACAAATGTTGAGACTCTCAATCTCCCCAAACTTCCCGAGCTCCTCGAACAGATCCTCGAAGAAATCCTCGAAATGCTCTTGGATCTTGCGCGGGTCGAGGGGCTGGCCCTGGGCGTCGACGCCGGGGGTGATCATGTCGGGTCTCTGGTACATGTTGGCGAGGAGGAGGGTCGGGGAGATGGCGGGACGGTTGTGGATGCGAGAGCAGCGGTCACCGTGACGGCACGCGCCCATCTTGTTGTAGAAAGGGCAGTTCACTCTGTCCTTCTCGGTGCCGTAGATTGAAGCTAAATGCTCGGCCATTGCAGTGTTGATGATTCCACCCTAATCAAAACAATAATCAAACAAATAAATCTCACACGCTTAGATTAAAAAGATTAGTATCCAAGCGTGTGAAGATAAATCAAGAGAAAAGCAAGAGACGGAGAAATTAAATCGGGTAAAGGAGCTAATAAACCACAGAGACGGCGGCTAAATCGAAGAATGGGGGAAAGAAAGCGTACAGAGTTTTGTGATTAACAGCCGCCGCCGTCGGTGGAAGAATCTGCCGTCTCCGTGAGGCTGATGATCTAGGGTTTGCTTTGTTCGCGAGCTAGGAGAGGGAGAGGGAGAGAGAGAGAGAGAGAGAGAGAGAGATGATCGAGGATTTTTATACTGTAATTGTTAATTGAACAAAAATATAAGAATCGGGTTTTTTACCTTTTCCGTATAATTTGTTTTCACCGCACTTTTAGTTTTAGTTTTATTTTTCTTTCTACGATGTTTTTTACCTTCGCAAAAAGGTAATAGTAGGGGAGCAAAGATCTCCAGAAACTATTTCCTAAAATTGTTTGACAGCCCAATATACGTTACTGTTATTTTTATTAAATTATTTATTGATAAAAATGGTGTACTATAATTTGATTTAAAAAAAATATAAGAACTTAAAATCATTTTTATATATAATCTCATTTATATCATAATATAATAATTAATACATTATAAATATTTTAATTATCAAATATTATGTCATCAACTATTAATAAAAACACTAGTTTTAATATCTTAACCAGTTAGATTATATTTATAATAAATTTATCGATTAAACAAATTTTAGTGTTATTTAATATATATTTTTTATAAATTAAGTCTATTTATATAAAACATCACAGTCCAGGATTATTAGTTTTCCAACTAGCTAATTTTTAATATTTATAGACTAATTTTTATTAACTGATCATAAGTTTTGTTTTCAAAATTACTTAAGGGGGTTAGACACAGGCTAATGGCACTACATCAAATGAAACTACTTGCAACGAGAAAATAAGCCGAAGACAATTTGAATTAACCCAAAATATAGATTCCAGATGTACAATAACATAAAGGTTTTGGCTAGTACTGTAACAAGCGAGTGGACACTTCTAATAACCAACAACTCTACATAATCTCTATGTAACAGAACAAACAAGAAGAATCTTGAGAGAGATTCACTCTGGTGAAAGATAGTCACACCTGAGAAGGCTTAACTTAGCCACATAAAAACCTCACTCTGAATGCTAAATAACCTTACACTTCCTCTCTCACGAGACTCCACAGAATCTTCTTTTGTCTATCAAGACTACAAGAGAGAGAGATTACATCTTCAAGCTGCTGAACAATGGCTCTCACCAAATTCCAGGCTGTCTATAGGACTGCAAAGGGTAGCTGTGAAACGGATAGCCTCTAGACATATGGACCGGAGGCTTTAAGGGTGCAGGGATTGCCCAAGCTACCTCTCTTCTTGGAGGCGGAGGTGGAGGCGGAGGCATAGTCCTCCTTCTGTCCACTTCTATCAGCATGCACATCTCCTGGATCACCTCTGTAACCATTGATAAGAAACATCCCGTTATTTTTAATCAACAACTAAACCATGCCGCAGCTTTAACAAATAATATAAAAAGTGTTGAATGACAAACCTTTTAACAGCTTAGTTGTTACTCCAAAATCTAACCACCAATCTCTCCTGCTTCCTACTTTACCATTCTGAAACGTGGAAGCTAGATGCACAGTGGCAGTTGCAATAACATGAGGTTTGTACTGCAAGCACAGTGTCGTCCGAAGCCTGCACACAAACAATGCATTATAAGATTATTCAAACTCCAGAAGTGCAGATACAATTATTAACAAAGGGCCTTTACCAATCGTGCACAAAATTCCATGAAGCTGTTGCAAGATCAGGCCAAGCGTTCACCCTATTCAAAGCTGCAGCCAGAGGTTTGTACGGAAGCTCTACGTCTAGAAGCTGGAAAGCGCTTGTGTCCAGCAGAAGCCTCTCCCCCGCCAAAACAAATTCTTTAAATTCATGGTAATATTCCTAAAGACAGAGCAACGAATAATAAGTTAGCACAATGCACATATTTTACCAAATAGATTTAAAAATACTTACAGTTTGATGGATTCTAATTGAGGCAGAAGGATCCCACTCATAAATAATCTCATAAGACGCAACAACAACGCTGGACAGTTGACACGGCTCATCTTCAGCTTTGCAAGCGAGGAAGAGACTAGAAGTTGCTATCGTCTGCAAAATCACCAAGTGAGAATTAGAATTTCAATTTTCTCTGTTACAGATCATTGAATGCAACTGACGAATGAACCAAATGAATACAAGAATATTCTTTACCTGCCAGTTATTTTTTGCATGAGATTGGCGCATGTAAAACCGGTGACACATCACCATCGCACACCCTATTATAACCTGGGACCTGAAGCAAATGAGATTGTCAGAAAACCCTTCAATAGCACCAAAAAAAAACCATATCACCAGCAAGTTCATTATTACAATTTATCTTCAGCGACTAAAAGCTACACACCGTGAAACCAGATTTAAAACATAAACACCAGTACCTATGATGGATGATTCAAAAATAGTAGGCCGGAGAGACACGTGCACTTGGTCAGAAAACTAACAACAGGTAGGAACAGCTGATAGGTTTTGATAACCCACCAGAGAATTACAAATTATCACAGACATATATAAAAACAGGTGAACAGCTCCCAAAGCAAGTTCATGACAGATGCAAGCCCTCCTATGTGCTGATGAGAAGTGATCCAATTTATGACACCAAATTTTTTTGACTAGTATTACATAATTAACCATTCATGAGACAAAACTTATAGGTGGAGAACCTCCAGACCACCTCCCACAGTGGCCCCTACGACAAAACTCAACAGTTAGGCTAGCCATTGTCATGCATAACAGCACCCTCTTTAGCTAGAAAACAAGTACCAAGAAATAGCATATCAGAAGAAGCAAAAGTATAATTCCATTCAGCAAAAAGAACCAGAGAACAAGCACAAACGTCCTAAAATAACAAAGAATAATAATACTGCCAGCTTACACATGAAGCTTCATGCCGAGTCTTTGGATGAAAGTGCAATAGGAAGAGCGTAAAAACGACTCCTTGGCTAGATCAATCCCATCTTTCCTAGAAGGAGAGAAACGCTCAATCTCTTCCTTGCTGAAATACCACTTCGCCGTTTCGCAACGAGGAGACTTTATTAAAGATATGTGTCTGGTCTCCTCTGCTTCAAAATGCTGTCGAGATCTCTTTCTCGGATGCTGCTCCTCTCCCATTATAACCCCAAAATAAAAAGCTTCAACCTTTTAATCCACAAGACAAGCTCTTATACGAATATCTGCAAATAGCAAGTACCATCGTTAAGGCAAACACACAGAAATAGCAAAAGCTTGTTTTTTTTTTTTTTGTGTTGAACAGGTTTGGAACATAATACGACAAAAGAATCTGATCCCAGCTTTCGAATATTGTTTGAAGCCATATATCACAGCAACAACAACAACAACAACAGTATATGTTCAGACAAAACATTCAAACAGATTCGAATAAATCACAAAAATAAATATGGAATTGAATATGGAAGAGATGGGAATCAAAGGAAAACATAAATCGATTTTGATAAACGAAATCGGGGTAGATAGATTCACTAACCCAACGTTTGTGTGTTTGTTTGGTGAGGAAACAACTTTTTTTTTTGTTTCGAAACTTGAATTTTTCTCTGCTGCTTTTTTGCTGTTCACCTTAATTCCAGAAAAATATCTTAATGATGCGGTGAAGCGATTTCATACCTAAAAAAGAGTAAATATACAAAAATATCGTTTGTTTCCAAAGCATATGGGCCAGATTTTTAAATATGGTGGATAATGGATATGGGCTTGGATTTATAATTGGCAATTCAAAGAGTGTATAAATAGTCGATGGCAATTCTTTTAGGGAGGATTGATTTGTAAAGAATTTGAGAATTTTAAAAGTTATGTGGATATATATATATATTTCTTGATAATGTATGTTTTCAAGGATTTTACAAAATATTTTCTTCCAATATAGGATGTTTATTTTTATTTTTATAAAAATAAAATTATTTGTTGAAAATCAAATAATAATGATACATCTATAATTTTATGTTAATATAATAAGATGAAATTGTATATTGACAATGTTAACAATATATTATCTTTGTCTATAAATTGTTATGCTATTTTATTTTTTAATTCAAAACCATGGTTCTAAAAATCGGTCTAGGCGGCAACTCGGTTCTATCCGAAACGATTTTCTTAAAATTCGATTTATACCGATTTATATAATTCAAATCGGTTTAAACTGTTCTAAATCGGTTAAAATTAGTTAAAATCGATCTAAAATCGTCTATATATGCTAAATTAAGCAATAATATTATTACTAATCTACAAATTTGTCTACTTTCTTCTGTGTTGTATATCTAATTTTGATAATTCATCTCAATAATTTTATAATTAAACTTAAAAACTAAAATATGTCATATAAATATATAAAATATATAAAATAAATCCATAATTTGCTAACGCCTAGGCCTCATCTTGACCCCGAATAATCGGCATAGTCGCTAGTCCTCTATAAAGCGCGTAGTTACCGACTAGCGATTTTTAGAACATTGTTCAAAACTGATCAAATCTTCTTGATTATCTATCACTCTTAACTCCCAGAAATATCACCAACATGATTTTTGCTTAAACTCTTTTATATATGAATTTTAAACTCTTTTACTTATTACTTATATGGTTTCATCTTCTACAAACAAGATAATAATTATTCCAGTGAACAAAGACAAACTTAGATCACTTGAAAACCCGACACGCGAAGGACTTTCTTTCTCATCGAAACCATTGATTAATGTTTTTATCTCTCACGACTTACTTTATAGGAGATATAGATCGCTGAAATTATTTTTTTCTTTCAAAACTTTATTATGCAAGAGAATGGTCTTCCTCCTTGTCTTTTCCGTCTAAAAACTTAACCATATAATACTCTAGCCTCTTCACAACATCCTCCGGCAACGACACCTGAACCTTAATCGCATCTAAGTTTCCTGCCACCGGCAGAAATAAACAGTAGATGTCACTCGTCAAAGAACCCGTATACATTGGCTTTCCTCCTCCAAAGTCCAACTCCTCTAATCCTAACTTCGCCCATTGCGAGATAACCAAACTGCATGAGACGTCCGTTTTTACTGTTTTATCCTCCAGTAAATCTATCGTTGATCTTACATATCCGTCGGTGATCCTCGCTTTCGCGTCCTGTACTAATTTCACCACGTGGTAAATATTACCACTGACTAGGTCTTGAACCTTGCTCTCCGCACAAGCCAGCACGAATCCATTACCATAATACCCTTGAGGAAGTTCTGGACTCAGCTTCTTCCTCATATTGACTGAGAATAAAAGTTTGACTTGCATGGTCAACGGCAAGTCAAGAGATCGAGCCCAAGAGCACCACGTGTGAGCAGCTAGTGCCTCGAACGTGGTGCATTTTAGCGAGGGAGCGCATGTTTTCTTTAACCTTAGGATTAGGGATGGTGTGAAGGTTAGGGTGGTGGGAGCTAGCGGTTGGGACTGTAAATACTTGCAGATGTTGAAGTTGGTTGAGGTTTTTTCTACGGTGGTTCGGGTGAAACCGGGATGTGAGTGTGTGACACGCGGTGGATCTCGTGGGTCTAACATGTGTCGAGAATGGAACGGTTGGACCAGAAGAGAAGCATTGGTGTTATTTGCATGGGCCCATGCATGTAGGAACTGCGATGTGCCGATGCCGTCACAAAGGCAATGATTGATCGCGGTGCAGAGGATCATACCCCCGCAACGGAGATGCGTCACCTGAATCATTAATCAGCAAACCATAAGGTTTCTATGCTTAAACATTTTATTTCTATAGCAGTTAAGCGTTAGTCATATTCACTTGCCGATGAAAACTTTATACAGTACACAGAAACGCAGTTATAATAAGACACGTAGTATGAGTTAAGGAATAGACTTGTAAACAAACTAATTTTTTTGGTAAATATAAAACAAACTAATTCACGGCAGGAAAAGGTGTTTTTGTTTTTCTTCTAACCTATAAAAGAACCAATCACCATGAATAGACAATATTATTCTCTTTTTAATTTTTATTGATTTGTTTTTGACATTAATCAAACCTCTTTATTAAAGTTCACGTATAAATATTAAGGAGAAATGTGGTAGGAAAGGACTTTATATCATTCATACATCAAATGCATTATATATGCACGACCTAAAAAGTATGCATTTCTTATTTGAAAAGAATAAAAGTGGCCGAATCAATTTAGGAGTTAGGAAAAATACAACCAATTTAATCTGTTAGATTCTTTCATGATAATATGTATCTAAACTTTTTTTTATTTTTAACTCAATAGTCGATCCAACTAACTTTATGACATCTAAAATATTATAGGGTATGCCCATCCAAAAAAATGATTTGGTTACAAACTATCAACTAATATATACGGAAACTATCTGAGTTATGCATGATTTTTTGAAATCATTGTTTCTAAGCAAGAAAAAGAACATTAATTAATTGTAATACGACTAAAGCAGAAAAACAAAACCTGTATGACAAGAGGAGGAATCTCCAAGAAACTAGGTGCTTGAACCTTAAACAAGAGCTTCCTCCAAGACTTGTTTGGCTTGGGTGAATGTTCAAGAAACTCTTGACAAGTTATATCCATGAAGGCTTCCGCGAAAACTGCTCCTTCCCCATTACAGTCAACCTCGAGCTTGGCACTGACGTCAGAGACTTTGATCCGGCCAGCGAGTGGGTAGTAATCGACTAAAACCCTAGACAGAGAATCTTTGAGGGTTTGAGAGGAAGGAGACTTTTGGAAAAGGTAGAGGTACTTGATAGAGAATCTGAGAAAATGATGGTCGTCTAGGTTGGAAAGGTAGAGAGAGTGATTTGGTGTGGGGGATGAAGGAGTGATTAGGGCTGGTTGATTTCCCTCGTACAAGCAATCTGGAAGTTCTTGCATCGTCCACTTTTTCTGTTTGTTGTTTTTTTTTTAGAGAGGCAAAAGAGAAAGAGAGATGGTGGAAAGGGAAAGTAAGAAGCAAGATATGTGAATGGGAGAGGTTAGGTGGTGGTAATAGTTGGAATCCGTCTGGACTTGCAGCATCAGCCCTCAAACATCTCGGACCCATACGAGAGATTAAAATACGTACAAGATGCTATCTTAAACTAAAGCACACTTTTTATATAGAAAAAAAAAAGAGGACAACAAGATAAACATAAAAACTTTACAATCTAAGCTTAGAAATGAGTAAAATCTAAACCATAGGATATAAAACCAAAGAACAAAAGATAAATGTAAAACTTTACAATCTAAGCTTAGAAATGAGTAAAATCTAAACCATAGGATATAAAACCAAAGAACAAAAGATAAATGTAAAACTTTACAATCTAAAACTAAAAGTAATGAGTAAAATTTAAAGCTTAAGATTTATATACAAAGAACACATGATAGAGAGAAAACGTTACAGCTCAAAGTTACAAAACAAAATGTAGGGTTCAAACAAGATGCTGCCGACAAAAATAAACAAGATGAACTGAAACTTTACTCCCTAAGATTAAAAAGAGTAAGAGAAAACATTTGACAAAAGGGTATAAAATATGTATACAAAATGTTAGAAGAAATACAAGACTTAACGTACAACAAGGAATACAAGATAAAGTTGTTTTATAACTTAAGATAAGAGCAGACCGAATCAGTAGATAAGACAAATCAAAAAGAAAATGAGTAGTGTTCGAAGCTAGAAAAACAAATTGCTAAGTTCAAATGGTGTGACCAATTGCAAGAGACTACGTGATGGATTTTCAAAAGCCTGAAGGATCCACTAGAATATCTTTAATCGTGGTGGTGGGAAATGGAATTTGGGCCGGAGACTTAACTAATCAGCACTCGTACTCGTTTGACAATCAATCGGTGATAAAATTCGTGGGACCTTTCGTGTAATACCTCAACTATTGATGGTTAGGCACGATTCTACCAAAATATGGTTTAATGGTGATTGGTGCACTCTTTGACGACTTGCAATACTTTGAGTAGGTACAATGGATTGTACAATTTTATTTTGGTGCCTTTGTGAAATACCCATCCTTTAACAAAATCAATTCATTATTTCCACTTTGTGAGAAACTCCTTTTTTTAATTAAAATAAAATTATATAAATGAGGATAAAAGTTTTTTTATCTAGTTTCGCTCAACACTTGTTCCTAGCGAATTCTACTTGATAGAATCCTAAATCTTTGAGTATCGGTTGACGTTCTCAACCTTCAACAAGGACCATGAAAAAGAGAGAATCACTTGTTTCCTTAGATGCCGGCTTCCCATGTCATTTTCGGAATAGTTAATTTTCGATGAACTTATCAAATGGAGGATTCAATTGGAAATTTCACATGTCTTTTTGAAACTATTCACATGTCTTTTTCCTAAGTATGTACCACAAACTTGACCAGCATCGAATTGATAGTTTGCAAAGTCTAAAAAAACTGCCATTAGCCCGACTTTAATAGACCGTTGTGTCTAAATTGCTTTATGTATTATAATCAATGATTATAAATTGTTTAACGGAATTTGGAAAACAATGGAACATATCCCACTGTAATTGACTGGAAAGTGTCCTTTTAGCTAATGGATCAGCACAAAATATTATCTGCTCGATTTGCGTGGGAAAATAATACCAAACGAAAACAGAATTGCCATTTATGATGTCTGATAAGCCTTTAAACTTAAGATTATTTCCTTAACTATTGAGTAATCCACACATATATATCGTTGTTATCACCTTCAAATAGTATATCTTTTCTGTAACCTAGAGACCAACAAGACTGCATCATCCATAATCTTTATGGAGAGTGTCGTCCGATCCTTCAAAATTTCTCACACCAAAATCTGGAAAAGTTACATAACTATTCTTAATGATCCAAACCAAAATCTAGGCTTTGCTCAAAAAAATATTAACCATATATTTAATGATATAATGTTGTAATTTTAAAAGTTAATGTATCCATCCATATATGTCTCACATTTTTTAAAATTCTGTTTAAATTTAGAAGTTTACCTAAAAGTTTAAGGTATATTAACCAACATTTTGGCGGTGGTTTGCAGTGCCCGGTTGTTCATTGCATGATACTAGAATCAAATGACAAAAAAAACGAAAGAAGACAAAAAAAAAACAAATAATTAATTGATTAACAGAGTGTTCGTCCCTCTCCGATCCACAACTCGGCCACGTGTCCCACGAACCAGCGTAGCAGCTCCTTTTCTCTCTCTCTCTCCGCAACTTCCCCTCCAGCTCTCTTCTAGATCTCGGCGGCGACGGATCCGAATCGGCGACTTAAAAGAGTTAAACTCCACGACCTTGACTGATTCCGACTTGAGCTTCATCAGCTCCTTCGAATCGGCGCTCTGAATCTCTGGAAACTGCTTATCAATGTTTAGCATAATCTGAGATGGCTTCAATCCGGCGAACTCTCTCGCCGGTGTACCACGATCGCCATTACGAGAACGGAGGCGCACCGTTCTCCCCCTCCTCCACGTCATCATCCCCCTCTCAGAAGAGCAGCGGCAAACACAGCTCCTCCTCTGATCCCAAAGCCTCCCGCCGAGGTCCATGGCGGCGTCCGTTTTACCAATTCCTCGCTTTCTTCCTCATCGGATTCCTTTTAGGTATGACACCGTACGGTCAAATCGATGACGTAAATCGGTTCGATTTCGAGATCAAACCGCCGAACGTCGAAGAATCGTTGAAACGACGGGAAGAGGTGGCCGTGGACGGAGTAAGCTTCTCGGCGGAATCGAAGAATAAGAAGGAGGAGGAGGAGGAGGATTTTGCGCCGAGGAAGCTTGTAATCGTGGTGACGCCAACGTACAACCGAGCGATGCAGGCGTATTACTTGAACAGAGTTGCGCAGACGCTGAGGCTAGTGGAGGCTCCTGTGCTGTGGATAGTGGTGGAGGGGAATGCGGCGTCGTTTGAGACGTCGGAGATTCTGAGGAAGACTGGGGTGATGTATAGACACTTGGTTTGCAAGAGGAACATGACGAGTGTTAAGGATAGAGGTGTTCACCAGAGGAACACTGCGTTGGAACATATCGAGTTGCATAAGCTCGATGGTGTTGTTTACTTTGCTGATGATGATAATATCTACTCGCTTGAGCTGTTTCAGAGCTTGAGGCAAATCAGGTGAGGCAAAAAGTGTGGATTTTTAGTTTTGGTTTGTGGTAGTGGATGGGATGTTTGATAGATTCGACCTAGTGGCTTGTGAGGAATAGAGTGATTAGATCGTTGCTGGTTGTGCAGAACTATAATGTCTTCATCATTGTGCAGTCTTAGTGATTCTAGTGTTGCTTATGTTTTGAATTGTTAGTTGAGCAGAACTATATTGTCTTCATCTTATTGTGCAGTCTCAGTAATAGTAGTCTCAGTGATTGTAGTGTTGTTAGTGCTATGGTTTGACACTCAATTGTAGTAGCATATTACAATTCTTACTGTTTCTCTGCTTTGTTACTTGCTCTTCCATGTGCTCAGCCTATCTTGTTTGAGAAAATACTTCATTTCTTGTTATTGGAAAGGGTTTTATTGAACTTCTCTATGTACCTGCTTTTGTTGGTCTTCTGAGCATTTTCTTCTTTCCATTGAGTGTGAATGCTGACGGCTTCATATTCAACTCCAGAGTGAAACTTCTTCTGAAGTATGTTTCCCCCATTTTAATCTATCATACTTATATATTTCTTTTTGTTCTGTGTAGACGATTTGGAACTTGGCCTGTTGCAATGCTAGCGCCAAGCAAGAACAAGGCGATTCTTGAAGGTCCGGTGTGCAACGGAAGTCAAGTAATTGGATGGCACACTAATGAGAAGAGCAAAAGACTACGCAGGTTCCATGTTGATATGTCAGGATTTGCTTTCAACAGCACTATACTCTGGGACCCCAAAAGATGGCGACGTCCCTTCTCACATCCAACCCGCCAACTAGACACCGTGAAGGAAGGTTTCCAAGTATGTGTTTTTTTCCCCTTATCTGTGGATTTCTCTCGGTCAAAACCTCTTTATTAATCTTCTTATACAACATGCAATGTTGTGTTTCCAAGCAGGAGACAACATTTATAGAACAGGTGGTGGCAGATGAAAGCGACATGGAAGGTGTTCCACCAGCTTGCTCGAGGATACTGAACTGGCATCTTCACTTGGATGCCCTGGATGTCCCTTATCCACAAGGGTGGGTGGTCCAGAAGAATCTTGAAGCTCTCATAACTGTGAAGTAGTTTAAAGACGCAACTTTTGACTTGTGAAGACTTTAAAGGGTTCTGAACTTTGGACGTCTGGTGTTCAGGAAGTCTATAAGCAAAACATGAGAACCCAACAAGACCATGAAAATTTTGTACGTTTTTGGATTTGGTGTTTTACTATGAGATGGAATTATATTTAGCCTTTGGACATTTGATGATTCCACGCCATTGTCATCTTCTCTGTGGAAACGCTATTGATATGTCCTGCTAGTTGTTGATTCGGGTTTATGCCAACCGTTTTTAATGTTAAATTAGAAGGAAAATGAGGCAAAACAAAAATGTATGATTTGTGTGTTCGAATCCTTAAGTCATCAAACTAAAGAAAGAACATGTGTATAAAATTATAAATGAACAACAAATCACAAACAAAAACATATACTGTATTAGTTAATTAATCTATCTCTCTAAACATTATTTTTTAAGAAGTAACTAGATTTTGATCCGCGCTTTCAAAGCGCGGGATTTGTTTTGTTGAAAAAATTGTTAGTCTGTTTGTTTTTTCTAATAATATTTTTATGGATGTGCATTCAGTTTTTGATTTGATTGTAATTAGATTTTCTATTTGGTTATTGATTTCGGTTTGGTTGTAATTTTTGGTTATTTCGATTTAAGAGATATAGAGACAGTTCAAATGTTTTATGAGTTTGGTTTGGTTTATGATTAAGTAATTTTGTTCTCGGTTTAATCGGGATAAACCATATTTAATAAGAATAATAATTATACATGTGTTTATGTTAACAAAATATAAAGGAATTAAAGTTGGGCTTTAAATATTATAGGACCAAAAATTACACGAAGGGTTTGTGGTAAATCGAGCTTACATACTGCCGACCAAATTTTATTTATCATAATCCAGACCCAAAAACAGGTTTAAGTAGAAACCATCAAAAGAAAAAGTTGACTTTTTGACTCTCCCTTGGTAAAAAAATCTTCGCTTCTCTCTCGAAACAGTAATCGAATGGGTGAAATATGATTAATCATCACCGATCTATGAAGGTATAACACAAATCCCTTTTGGTTGATCAATAGATCTTTCGATCATAAAAACCAGAAAAGATTAACTAAAAGTTAATGTTTTTTTACTTTTCAGATGAGTTGCATGTGATTTCCGATTATAGATATATTCAATCAGATGATAATCCGTTGTTTTTGTTTATGTCCGTAGACGATCTGAGTCCAAGAAAATATCTTTCAATATAAACCAAAGCGTTCACTTCTCGGATCCAGATTTTCCATTATCTTCCGGTAAATAGAGTTTCATTATCTATCTTACTCTATATATAGTATGTTCATTGTAACTGATCAAGAGTATATATATAATTTGAATTCTAACTCTTTTTACTATTTTATATTTTTATTTTTCATGTCGCAATGGTGATATCTTCCGTTCTATATTATCTGGATGTGCAAAAAAGGGATCGAGAGGTTGCAGGCAGACTGGAGAATGTTGGCTAAGTTGCCCCAGATGCAACATGGTAAACGCGAATCACTATGGCGTGAGTCAAGAATGGGTTAGTTGTAATTTCATTAAAGTGTAAGGGATTATCTTTGTTTAAAAATGACAGCAAACTTACTTGATGTCACTTAGGGTGAACTCCAGTTTTTTACGTTGCTTCCCCCAGTACATTGAATGGTTTCTACCTCACTACAATCCAAAACCTGGCCCAGAACATCTGACAAAAAAAAACATTGTAAAGGTTAGTATTGATAGCAAGTATAAATATTTTTAAAACACTATCACCTTTCTATTTATCAATTGAGAGATTTTCATCATGTGTGCCGGACATAACAGTTTGAAAGTCGCCAAACTAAGAATCTAAGATACAACTCATCATTCATGTGACTGGATCGAGTAATGACTGTATTTTAATTAAAAACAATCTTGCAGGTATGGCTTGTTGATCGATAAGCTCCTCCTGCAAGAATAATTTGAAGTTCGGGACGTTGCACCATACTCCAACCGGAAGAAGCCTTCTTTTATTCTCAATGTAAGTCTTTCTGCATGTTGCAGGAATTTTAGGCCTCTTATACATGTTCCAGTCACATTGAAAATAGTAATATCATTAATAGCAAGTTTAAATAAGATATAAACGACAAAGAAAACATATTTCAAAAACGTAAATAGGAATTTAAGATTGCTTACATTCTCATCCGCCAAGATGAATTTCATGGTTTTCCCTGATAGTTGAATATTTTGTTTCTAAGAGTGTGGAACCTTAACATGAACAAACCAAGTGTTTTTCGATGGCCTCAGGTCGTTAATGCCGGTGATTTTTCATTAGAAGCACTCGATGTTTTGATCTGCATTTTAGAAGCCATTTTTTGTTTGACTGTGTGAGTTTGATTAGGAAGAGGCGTTGTTATATATAATAGGAAGAGGCGATAGGGATGGGTGTTTAGGTTATTAGGAAAATTTGTGGCATACTCTGAATCTCATGAGATTGTCTACTTAATATTAGGAAAATTCAGTTACCAATTTGAAACCCAAAATATTATGCGAGTATTGGACACGCAATATGATAAGATTGAATTCCTATGAACCGTGATTGTAGGTAAATTATATAAACTTCATTTTCTATATTTTGATTCTCCATTTATTATAGGTATCATATATCGAATATTATGTTGTTAATATTATGAATACTCGCCAAAATCGAGGAGTACATAACGATTTTTAAAATTGAAAATGGAAATTACTGGTTGTTTTAACGATAAATAGATTTTAAAAAAATATTTTTGAGAACTTTATTTATATTTACTGTAATACTTTTGGTTCAAATTCAAATTTCATATTTTTGGCTTGATTAAATAATTATTTAGTATCCATAAGTATATATTACATTTTCATAAATGAATATTTTAAATAACATATAGGTAGGTGAAATGAACTGAAAAATAAACATTTGACCATTTATTTATATTTCTGTGAAGTAGATGTTTGAGTTTTAACCCCCGAGCTTTTTTATTTCAGGGTATAGGGTTTTATAATAGGGATAATTTTAATGGGCTTAACATCCATTCTTATTGGCTTTAAAAATCCAGGCCTTACTCGGATCTGGGCCGAATTTGGTTTGCTTTAAATAAGTCCTGTTATGGTTAGGTTTTAAAAATGGGAGAGTTCTGATTGGTCAAAACTGGGTCGACATATATTTATTTTTTAGAAAAGGAAATTAGGCAGTGGCAGAGTTGTAATTAATTTGAAAAGGCAGGGGCAGAATCCTATGAGGGATTCTTCTTTAATAGTATAGATTTTTAAAATTTTGCTTATGTTTATCACTGTACTTGTTTGTAAGACAAAGTGACTATACAAAAATATAACTTGGCTTCCATTTTATTATGCGATATGTACAGTATTAATAATTAAATTTTAGAAAATTTCCTAAAATTAAATAACAACTAACTTTAACCACGTAACTGAAGTATAAAATATTTTCTGTCTCCATCAGAAAAATTAAGCAATTGTATTATCTATATTTTGTCGACATTAGTTGTAAATATATGTTAACAAATACAAAATTGCCCAAAACTACTTTCCCTTTTTTTTTTGAGAGAGAGAGATACTCTCTTCTATTTCCTCTTCACTCTTGAAAATCTTTTTTTTTTTTTCACAGAGAAGAAGAGTTTTGCTTTTTGTTTGTAAAATAGCCTTCGATCTAAAGATCGAAATCTAGTTTCAGTTTCGCTTTGTCGGATTATAATTTTGCTTGGGCGATTTTTGTTGTGTGTACTTCACCAAGTTGAAGAGGTTGATATATATAAAAGAGGTGAAGACTCATTGTACATTTATGCACCAAGTTATCAACAAGAACACTTCTCTTTCTCTCTCTTTTTTTTTGTCACAAAAGTTCTCTCTGAAAAATGTGATTCTTTTCGAAAGCAAGTTTAGGTTTTAGTAAAATGCTAACTTAGCAACTACAAAGGTAGAAAAGTGCCAAGGCCACACGTTTAGATTGAGTGATGAATCTGTATGTGACATGCATGTGGTTGACTAAATGCATGAGAATCTGAGATTCTGAATCTCTGTGCACCAAAATAGCTCGTCAACAACATGAGATCACTTTTCGACGTTTATTCATACGTATCAAACCAAAGGGAAAGACCATGTGGGTTGACACGTGTCACATTACTAGTTGACGCCTACGCAAAAAGGAAGCTTACTTCTTCTGCAAGTTTCTTTTGGTCTTACTTTTCCATTTTAACAAAAATGGAAACTTAATAGATTTAAGGAATAAAAGTAAATTAATAAAATATGCCTTTGGCGGTTATAAATACGATCCTCATCCTCTCTGGAACCACTTTCATTAATCTTTTGAGCAGAAGATAGAAGATGTTTCCTTCATCCGACGCATCCCTAACCGGATTCTTGATGCTCTTCAGATCAATGCTCCACGACTTCGTCCCGGTGCAGCTCCGTTCATACTTCTCCGGCTTACTCGAGCGGTTCTTCACTCCGAAATCGAAGAATCTCACGGTTGTTATCGACGATAAATTCAGGAACAAAGTCTTCCACGCGGCGGAGATGTACCTACGCAAAAAGATGGGTCCAGAAATTTATTTTATAATTCATTCGGTAGCTTTGGTGGTGATAATTTTTTTTTACCAAAAAAGAAAAAGATCCGTCCAGAGACGGAGCGAGTACGAGCGGGCAAAACACCGAAGCAGAAGCACTTGACGGTAAAGGAGAAGAGATCCTGGATTCGTTCGAGAAGAGATGAAGAAGAGTCAATGATACTGATGCTGTAATGAGTTTTGTTGAGAAGAGTAAGGTCGAGAGAAGCAAGGCCAAGGAAGAGCTTTCTATTTGTAAAGATGTTGTGACTAATACGAATGATGATGACAAATAACATAGTGGTTCTTCAGATAGAAGAAGAAAGCAGGTAAACGAAAAGGACAACTAATAGATTTAGTGATTTGTATTAGTGGCTAATTAAGCTTGTAGTTTACATTAAACCATTTATAAAGCTTGTCTTTGACAGAATTTAGATATGTTGTGTTGTGTACTTTAATTAGAACTTCTGTTTATGTTCGTTGTTTTGTAATGGCTTAATCATTTATAAAAGCCTATAAAAATCGTCATTTGTTTCAAGTTTTAGTTTCTGCAGCTGTTAGTGTTGTTTGTGTTCTTAAGAAAAGAAAAAAAAAACAAAAGAGAAGGAGAATGCATATCCACAAAAATTCAAAAAGAAAAAGACTAGTTTTGTTTGCATTAGTAGTTTCCATGTTTACTTTATTTCCTAACCTAAAAGAAAACCAAAGAAATTCTGTCACACGTTGTCATATCTGTCCGACCATATGTTGTTTTCAGTCCTATTATACCACAAAGTGATGCAGGGATGCGAACAGAACTTGTATTTCCAGACACGAGTAAGCATGCAACGCATATCAAACAAATCAGCATAACTTTGACACCTCCAACATTTGTTCCTAGAGCAGCTGAACAAAGTCCATAGGCAACAATAGCTGCTGAACCTTAGGAAGATCCGCCTGTTTACCTTTCAGGTGCGCATGGGTTTCTTGTGGTTATGCAATGCAACATATCAGAAAAAAAAAATGTAGAAGAGCAAACTCTTGAAAAAGTGGAGTGGATAAAAGAAGCAAGAAACACATTGACGTATAGCATTTTACATCATAAGTAAGATTTTTGTTCTCTGCTGTGTTACTTACCCGTAATTTGAATTGTTCCCTGAGGTCCCCATGCCTAACTAATGCATATTTTCCGTGCCAAGTAATATTACACCACAACTAAGAAGTCAATGGCTAACCATAGATGGAGTTGTCAGATTAGATCTGTAAGTATATGCGTAATAACATATCTTCCAGTAACAGATGTATGACCTTGGATCTGCGTGGAAGCTACGAGAAGGATCATATTGAGGAAGACACTTCAACCTCATCGAGTTACCATCTGCAGGACAAGTATCACAAATGTGAATATCTAAACCAGTAGTTCTTTTCTATGATATGTTCGCTTTTGACGTACCATCTGACCGAGGGCCTTTGCTAAGACTTGCTACGTGAAAACAGTGCGTTGCTCTTCAAAACAAGCCGAACATGCATCTGTTATCTGAAAACAACACACAGCCAGATGAGAGAGTAGATAAAACAGCTAGCACATTTGCAAAATTTGATAATGGGTCCATTTGCAAACAGATTAATCAGCTGTATATCAAGATTCAAGGCTGACATCTAGCTAGTCAGTTGCTAGTTAACATGTGTGTATAAATAAGCAAATCACAAACAAAGACATGTATTAATTAACATTAAAAATAATCAAAAGTTTCATAAATGAAATTTATTATGATTAATTAATTATATCGCTCTACGCATTATTTGATAAATAATTTTTTGTAAAAATTGCTTATGTTTATCCTGGAAAATTGCTTATTTTCTAAAATTTAATCATTAATATTGTACATTTATACTATTGCGAAGTAAATTTTTGAAATCGAACTCTCAACAAAAACAGATGCGTCATTTGTAGAATATAGCGTAACTGAGTCCAAGTATAAAGCAGTTTACAAAAGAAAAAAAATGTATAAACTATAAAGTATCCATATCGACTTTGCCTTTTGTCGAAGACATATACTTTTCTTTTTCCGGACCTTGGTGGAGAACTTGAGGAAGGGAGTAGTAGTTCTAAAGATGCTTCACTAGAAGAGATGGATGACAAAACAGTACATCATTTTAGCCATGAGCATGGCTTATCGAGAATCCATGTCGATGAAGAATGTTGGCAGCTATGTGAAGCATGTATCCTTCCTATTGATATGGGTACTTTCTTGCGTTGCAAGGAATGCAGTTTTGCCCTCCATGAAGAATGTGCTCGCCTACCACAGGAGATGGATCATCCGTTACATCGCCATCGGTTAACACTGAAGGTCAAAATGAACATCAACGAAGGGTTCTTCACCTGTTCTGTTTGCAAGCAATATCATTGTGGTTTTAGTATCAATGTCGCTATTGTGGGACATTCAAAATGGATGCAAAGTGTGCTTCCTTTACCGAACCATTCAAGCATATAACCCACAGATGCCCTCTCTATCTTAGACTAGAAAATCATGGTTATAACACATCGTCTTACTTGTGTTGTGGTTGCCATAAAAAATATCCAACTATTGTTGCAACTTGTACCACATGTGAAGGCTTCTCCTTCGATTTCAAATGCTTGAACTTACCTCCCGTGGTCAGATTTAAGTATGATATCCATCCACTGTACCTATACTTCGATACAGAACACAACAAGAAACAACTGCTGGAAAAGAGACAGGAAAGTTACTCTTGGTGTGACGTTTGTGAAGAAGAAATACATGAGAATTTATTGTTCTACATATGTTTTGATTGCCGCATCTCTCTACATGTTAAGTGCATCTTGGGAAACTATCCTTATATGAAACCTGGCCATAATATCAAGGTGGAAGATCTCAATATTCAGATAGCTTCAAACACTGGTGCTTGTAGGCCAATGTGCCATAAATGTCACAGTCTCTGCCGAGACAAGTTAGTATTCAAGGAGGAGGATTTATGTTTCTGTTCTTTGACGTGTATTCGTTATTACTTATGAGTAAATAATATGTTATAGTAAAATGCAATGCATGCGGTTGTAATGTGGAAGGAAATAAATTATGAATCTCTTAACAATTTCAGAACTTTTAAATTTGTTTGAACTGCTCAAAAGATATAGATGTTTTGGGGTTATTGATTGTTATTTTTAAATATTTTATTACAGATTATATAATGCATACTCTGAACTTTTTGAATTCTCCATCTTTCTCTTTATAAGAAACAGTATTGAAGCGATCCTACATCCACTACAAGTGAGTGACCCCTTCTCATGGCTACGGTAAAGTTTTTATAATTAAGAAATATACACCAAAAAAGGGGTAACAAATGAAAGAGCCACACACACACGCTGGGCTACCATGCTGGTCTTGCTACTAAAATCTCAAACACAGAAGTAGTAGCCAGTCTCGAGCCAATCGACAAGAAGCTTTCAGTATCTGTGATTTGTCTCCTTCAAACACTTCAACTTTGTCGATATTCTTCCAGAGAGGGGTGGGTCACGTTAAGGCTGCCCCGTGAATAGAAGAAGCTGCATCTGAAGGGTGCATTTGTGAACGTGAATCTTGCCCATTTTCAAGCCCAAGAACTGAAAGAGCTGAACTGGTAAAACATGCATCAAGATTCAGTAGCTGACAATACTTCAAAGATTGCATAACGAAGTGTCTGTTTGATTTTAGAGGACGTACTTTGGTAGAGAAGCTCTGATGGCTGGCTGATTCGCATAAGCAGTAAGAGAAGGTCTTAGATCAGGAAACTTCTTCATGATACTTTCGAGTTGAGGCATTGGTAACTGCAAAAACAAAACCAAAAGAGTCGTTTAAAATTCCTGTAAATATACTTAACTTGTACTAGTATATTCTTCTATTACGTTTCTTGTACCTCCAACAAGACAGGGAAAGAATGTGGTTGTGTCTGAGACACACATTTCAAGAAACCAGGCCACAATTTTGGCAGTCTCCAGATCTGCATCCAAAAAGACATTCCATCATAACCACACTAGAGGGGAAATATATCTCAAAGCTGATCCTTTTATTTGAGCTTAAAATTTACTCACCTGCCTACTCACCAACTTGGAAAGGATTTCCATGACAACGTCAACCTGGACAAACAGAAAACTTCTTTATTCTGACCAAAAGAATCCAGACTTTGACCTATAACTTAAACCAAAGACTTGGAAAAAAAAAACGATTTTGTTGTATATTCCTGCTTAACATGATTGCCAAATAGACTTGCTAGCTACATGTTAGTCCTCATGATAGGAACCAAAGATTCTCAGATAATCTTGTGCGTGATATGAATTCTCTCTAGTCTCTATATCCTTATTTACGAAAATACTTAGTATTTATGTCAATCTTATTCACTTTTCCTAGAGTGTACTTCTACTTTTTATTATAAATGAGTCTGAGTCTCATATGTGAGACTTATCCAAGTAAGAGAGAGCTTCGGAATAAGGAAACAAATATATGTTACTTTGATTCAGTTTTTTAAAAAGAGCTTTTGTTTCTTACGTCACTTTGTTCTTAACTTTACCCAGTACGACACTTACCAGTGTTGGAAAAGCATCGATTGCCTGAATTACTGTTCTCATGAAGAGCAAAGGCAGAGGTGTTCGATTAACCTGAAACCAAAAAAGTATCACAGATGTGAATATCTAAACCATTAGTTCTTTTCAAAGATATGTTCGCTTTTGACATACCATCTGACCCAGCGCCTTTGCTAAGACTTGCTGCGTGAAAACAGTGCGTTGTTCAAAGCAAGCTGAACATGCATCTGTTATCTACAAACAACACAGCCAAATGAGACTCTGTTAACACGAGAGAGAGTAGATAAAACAGGTAGCACACTTGCAAAATTTCATAAAGGGTCCATTTGCAAACAGATTAATCAGGTCTATATCAAGATTCAAGACTAACATCTAACTAGTCAGTTTCTAGTTGGCACTAGTTAACATCTAGCCTCCTATGACATGAGAATGCATCATCGACCTTGGCATAAACAGCTTGCATGAAAATAGCAGGAAATAAAAAAGAGCATTTGGTATAATCATCCAGGGGCCCTCACGCTACCATCACTCTTTGGAATGTTAAGAATAAAGATCAAGCTAATTAAGCAAAGAAGAAGGCTGATTGAACCTCCTATAATTATCTGATAGATGTACGGACCTAAAACTAATGGTTATTCCATAATCCCCACCTCTTTTGAATCTACTAAATAGATAGGGATGGTAACGAAAGCATTTGAAGTGCAGGCAACAAGGCCCAAACAAGATGAAAAGTCAGGACATACCTTTTTCAGTGGTGGCCCATTCTTCTCAGGAACAACATCGTGGATAGCAATCAGTACCTCGGCAGGTGTGAGGGCAGGGCCGGTGTGAGCAGAACCCTATCCCAGATATAACAAAAAGGATTTGCCAAGTTGTTACAGCGGAAGAAAGTATATAATCCGACAGAGAGAGAAACACTTCTCAGACAAAAAAAGATCACCGTATGAATTTCAAATAAGAAACTAAAACCAACAATGCATGGAACGAATTATATGCAACATTGTTCCAAGATATATAATTAGAGGATGAACTACGAGAATATGCAGATACCTGTAATATATGAGCTAGTGCAAGTTGGAACTTCTCAGGTGGAAGATTAAGAAGCGGGGGAAAGATAGGCAGAACCTGTTACATCCAAAAAGAATGTCTGTCATAAAAGGTAATGAATTGCTACAACTGATGAGCAATTTATAAGACCAGACAATTTCCAGATTCCATGGTTACTGGTACTAATTTATTTCCACATTTTCGGATAGGTAAAAGGAAAAAAATTGCAAGTCCTCATCCCCCCTTTCACTTAATAAGTAGTAAAAAATTACCTCGTCTTTAGTGAGTGAAGAAAGCAATGGGATAAGAATTGAAACATCCTGCCGAACACACTTCTTTGTTAAGGCTTTGCAATGTTGATTTTCATAAATATATACATACACTGATACAAAAAATATGTACGAGAGAGCTCTTCATAACAAATCAAACCTTTAGCTTCGTTTCATATAGATGCTTTACAGTAGTAATCAAATCCGACGAAGGTGCCAATTCTTGTGTCAATATTTGCAATACCTTGACAATAAACAACGAGCACGATTCAAAATTACAAAATAATTTTAAGGCCAACGTGGATTTACGACAAGGAAACACCGAAGCCACTTACCAATGTCAATAAATTTTCACTTCCCTTAGGAGGATCAGATATTATATGGAGCAGTTCCTTATAAGATGAACCTAATTCTCGTATCAAGATGGGAATATGACGATGAAAAGCCTGAACAATTTCAGAAAGTTACCAATATAAGTCAGTTCGGTGTTTGTGAATATGTTTTACTCCCACTACAACTCAGATAATTTTTATGTACCATGCCACACGTGACTCACATAAGTGGCTTGAGAATTTATAAGGGAGGGAGGCTAACTCACCTGGATAACTGTTTTTGGAGCTTTCCCGTAAACTTCAAAGACAAGTCGTAGGAGACTAGGTTTCTGGAAAAAAATCACAATATTTCTCTCAGAACAATGGAAATACTTTACGAAAAGAAGATTGTGAGATTCAGGAGCAAACCTTTTTACATAGAGCAAAGAATAGAGAAATAAGTCTCTGAGCTTCAGCAAATGATAAAACAGAAGCATCACGAGAAGTTTGTAGATCCTGCTGAGAGTGAGTATCGGAGGTTCTAGAAGATGGAGAGTCGCTTGTCGAAGTTATCTGACTTTTAGCCTGAAAATCAGTGTAAGCAACTCAACCCACAAAAATAGTCAAGGTTTGGAAAACTAGAGCATGTCCATTTCAACGACTAGGCAATCCTCACGAGGGAAAATTTAGAGCCTTACAAGAACATGCACAAAGAGTAGCTGGCATCTATTAAGTTCTAAGAGATAAGCCTTTTTATATATTATTCAAAGAATAAGCTAAACGCCCTCAAGAGAATTATTAATGGCTTTTGGATCTTTACTTCCTTTCCAACAATGATACTCAACTACCAGATTAGACCATACGCTGTTACCTCTGTTTTAATTCCTTCTGCAATAAAACCAGTCTGTGAGAGATCTGCCTCAGAGTTCACAGCAGTCAGCAGCATATCTGTTGCAAACTTCTCAACATGCTCTGATGTGTATGTAAGGTGATATAGTTTGTTCGTGACCTGTGCATGCATTTGAGAAAATATACATATGAATTTCTGTAACAGTAGAAAATAAGAACCATATTTTTATCTGGGACTAATTTCCTTACAAGTCGGATGGCTTTTGCACGAATGTCTTCTTCGGAATGAACAGAACACTGCGATAACAGGATTAAGACATGCGTTAGAAAACATGGAAAAATCAGTAGGACCATATATATGACCATGAATTTAAGTATGAAGATAAACATAAAATCTCAAGCACAACATTCCTTTCTGGGGCTTAGAGATCAGAACACAACGTTTATGTAATTGCAACTTTCTCAACATTCCTCATAATAATTGCAATGTTAAAAGTTTCAAAACTTCATAATGTAACCAGTATACATGGCAAATTTCATTTCATGCTCTGTTGAAAAAAAAAACTTATAACAAGCCAAAGGACTTCTAAGTGGTAAACTAAGATAAATAGAGCTGGAAAATCCTCACTGCAGTAAACAGATTAACTTGACCAATTTCAAGCAACGGATCTAATATGCTCCAACTGTTTCGTGGATTAGTCAACTGGAGGCTTCAGTTGGAAATTTTACAGGCAATATGTAGAGATTCAAGTTCTGACGAAGGAACTATCTAGCCACTTTAAAACTTAAATTATCTGAATTCCCGTATTTTCCATCACTGAGACTATAAAATAACACACCAATGTGACAAGGTTTGTAAGAAACAAGAATAAGAAAGTCTGGCTACCGATACTTACATTCAATGCTATGGCTAAGAATGCTTTTCGCTCATTTGGACGCACTAGAATTAAGCTCCAAACAGCACCAAGCCCTTGGGTAACACGCTCACTATCACTGATTTCTCTTCCAGTTGGATCATGACGAGTGGAGCAGAGTTCATCCAGTAGCTTTATGGCAGAATCAGGTAGATGTGGAGCTTCCCCAAAAAGTCTGCTGAAAGACTTGTCGGAAGCAGGAAGAGCATCCAGAAATAATCTTGCCTACAGCAAGTACCTTAATAAGCGAAATTCAGAAACAAGAAATGGAAGAAGTTGAATAAATGCTCACCACTGTTATGAGAAAATTTTCATACACAGCAGAATAGGAAGAGGTTTCATCTGTGTCCAGATTCGCCATTGAATGCAGATGGTACAAAACATGTAAAACAAGTTCATGCCCCTAGAAACAAAGAAGCAAACAGATTAGGGTTTCGTCTAGACATATGGTAGACTATCGGCTATTAGCTACAATGATTATGACAGCCAATACATTCTCGGATATGGGAAAAGAGATTCAAAATCCAAAACAAAATAATAGAATGACGGCTGAGTTTAATGAACACTGCAGTCAAATACGTACCTTGAATTCCCGATGATCCACACTGATATGCTCTCTTAGTATGGCTACAACATCATTGCCAGCACCGATCTGGAAATGGTATCATAAATAATATTTATGCTTGTAAACAAAAGAATTAAAGAAGAATTTTTAAAAGGATTCCATAGGGATAAAGCCAAAAGATGGAAATGGTAGCTAGAGTTGAAGGCAAAACTACAAGTAACAAGTATCAAAGAGGGGCTCACTTTAGCAATCAATCGGGCAATCAATGGCATGCGTATCTTGTTACAATCAAACCCGCAGACATGTCTATTTGATTCAATTATCCTTTCTAAAGCCAACTTTCCAACGGTTTTGCTTTGCTCTGTGGTAAGTTCAACATATGATGGAACAGATGCCAACTCTCGGTAGCTTTCCTCTTCTGCAGTGGCGTCTGACGCAGCAGGGGGTTGTAGATCAAAATCTGGGCCTGATTCCAAAGGCGAATGTTGATCAAAATCTGGGATAGACGCCAGATCATCCCTGCACTTTGTTTCTCTGAAGCCTTCATCATCCCTGCAAGGAGATACTGGAATGCCCTTTGAGGGATAAACGCACTCGCTGGGAGCAGTCAACAAATCCTCTCTGCAATCAGGCTGATCAATTATTTTGATAACTGAACTTCCCACCACCTTGTTTTGGCTATGCTCTATTGTTGTTGGATGCACTGAACTACTAGCCCCTGCCGTGACAGCAGGAACCGAAAGTGGATTGCTCGGTAAGCTCGAGATGTCCATCTGAACTGGGATTGGTTCTTTACCTTCACTTACAGGCAGTGATGTTGGTGCCACAGATGAATTTGAACGTCTTGGATCTATGCGACGGGGATCCTGCATAGCTACGTGTAAGTTATCTTGGAAAAAAAAAACATTAAAAATAAAATCAAGCGGCAAATGGAAGCTTATACCCTTCTTGGGTCGCGTCTAGGGTCGGCAACTGCGCTATTCAAACTAGGCACATCGGCAAATGATAACCCCGCCGGAAGGGTTGGATCAAAAGGAAGTTGTGGCAGAAGAGTCGGGGAACACACGGAATCCACAATATCTGCCGGAGTAGCCAGTGTAGTTGTTAATTTAGGAGGGCTACTAGGCAAGTGTTTCATGCTTGTTATTACAATATCAGCAAGCATATCTGGATGGAGCTGAGAAATGAGAATATCAAGTGATGCAGCTCCTCTGTCTCCTTCAGCAAGCAAAGCACCAATCATAGAAACCATTTGTTCCACTGGAGTCGGCTCACTGTCCGAAGGATGGTTTGCAGGGGATATGCCATTGATAGAGACCGGTCCATGTGGAGAATCACTTATTTTAACTTGCGGAGTCAAATGCATGTTAGTATTATGGCGTAAGCGCTTCGGAGCAGCCTCTCCATTGATTGTATCATCTTCACCCTGGGACATTTTTCGTTTCTTTGACAAATCCCAAGAATTTGGGTGACTAATCGCCTGGTTACTCTGAAAGTAGGTTCATCATGAGACGTTACTGGTCACAGTGATCAAAGCTGACGTAGAGGCATATAAGCTTAGGAAAGAAAGAATAAAAAGTATTACCTTGCCTGACCAATTTTCACGTGCAAAGCGCTCATTATTTCTGATAAATTTATCAACTTGACGGACAGCTTGATCAGCAACATCTGAAGCATTCATTGCTCGAAGCGCTCTAACAAGCTTGTCTCTTGACTATAAACTCATAGAAAATAATTATCTCAGTAACAAAACAAATATCACCAAAAAAAAATAGAGATATGAGACTTTCTATGATTTGATCAAGCAAACACTTCTTTCAACTCTGTTCTACCTACTACGAGGCTTCACTGCATGGAATACCACTTAATACATGCCTTTTTCGAGCAGTCATTGAAAACCTTTCTTAAGGAAAACAAATGCGACACAAAAAGGTATGCCCAATCATAGAGTACACAAACGAAATAACAACATCAAAGGTTTATAATTTGACCAGAAAGCCTGAAACGATTAAGGAATGTCTCCGACATGAGGGAGCTTGGCTCTATGAAATATGACCGAATATTCCCAAAAAGAGGTCTTTTGTTTCCAGCCTTTATATGCAAGACAGATTGCTATATAGCTATAACACTGCTGGACCTATAGAAACCTCTAATGAACGGATCAATAATAAGCAAAATCAATTGAATTTCAGTAGAGACTAAAATGATAATTAAATAAAACAAACCCACAACAATAGTTTCATTAGTAGTACATATACTTAGAATTGATGTTTAACAACGATTTCAAGTGATATTCCGAAAGAACAAAAAAAAACAGGGAAGAACTGAGGAGTAAGAGATGAGCCAAATCTAGATATACTGCAGAGAGAAATAAGACAATAAAGTATGAACGCTCTACCTCTATCATAGGTGAGGAAGTACATCTAAGAAATCCCAGTAAGGCAGTTCTAATGGAATACTGAACGCTTGCAGCATGGCACCCCTTTACTGTCACAAGATTTGGGTGAAAATCCAGCAGAACAGAAAGGACAGTGTTGTAGTGGACAGGCCTCTTCCTCGCTACCACCGCAAGACTGAAAGATAAGCTACTATCAGATAAGAGACCAGTGCTTACACAGAAAATATTCAAAATTGCAAATGGTTCAGGTTTGCTTCTAAAAGCATGTCCTAATGGATCACTGCACATCTCAGCAAACAAAAGAATAACACTTGCGTCAAAGAAACTTCCCTCAGGTTCTTCCTATGCAATTATTATCTAACGTACGAGATACTAGAGTTTAAATATAACTTTAACTAGCAACGATTCCTGTGAGAAACTTTCCTCATGATTCTGCAGCATACAACACCAACAATAAGCTCCTTAACAGTAAAACTTTGCTCAGGCAAACTTTTTACATATCCCATTATCAAGTTTGAGAAATCAGAGATTGTGTCCTGTAAACATATCAACATAAACAAATCTCTTCAAAGCTAGCATATCCTAAAGAATTCCTCCAATTACAATAAGATGATCTATTTCACATTTTCTTACTTTAAGACATCTTCATCAATAAAAGGTCAAGTAAAACCGAATGAAAAATCAATCTCTGAACAATGTCTTTCCTCTCAGAGTTTAACATTAATCTATTTTACATAGATAACAAGTCCCAGACATTAAAAGTTAATATCAGTTCAAAAATCAATCATCTGTTAGGTAAGTACTAGGTTTTGAAAAGTTCGCCAAAAATGACACTAAGCATAGATAATTTCCCATGTTAAGCTAACGGTGCCCCCAAACAGAAAGGAACCTTGATAGTTCAAAGTGACTAGAGATATGCCACCTACACAGGACACAACAACTACGAGATCACTTTTATCTCGATCTTAAGAACAAGACATGACATAAGATCAAGCAGGAAAATATATTCAACCCATCATCATCAATATCCACCAAAAATATATGGAGAAGATATATTAATATGCAAGTAAATATAAGCTTGAATTCAGCATAAAGAAATCTCTGATTGCCATATTATAATGTGCGTAATATTGTAGTGTATACATTTTCAATATCCCAACATCACAGTCATAAGTAATATTATATACAACCAGTTCACATAACCAAAAAAAACTTCCCTCTACCACGTTTCAGCGTTACTTGGAAACAGCATTTCTAACTACCATCTGACCATTCTATTCGTTGTTTGATGTCCGTATGACTTGTATATTGGAGCTCCACAGTACCCAAAAATTGCAGGCGCCATAAGCCCAGGTAACTGTCAGTATCCAATAACTGATGCAGCTTCAACCGAGCCATTTTCCCCCGGACTATGATTCAGTTAGCTGCAACTATATCATATGGGTTGAACTGGTGATATGACCTGTCTCCATGCTTTATCTCTCTCAACCAAAAGTTTAGTAGACGCATAAAAATGGAAAACAGCAGTTTATTCCCCCTGGTGTTATTCGTCTAACAAAGCTTATTTGATTATGAAACTGCTTAAAAGCGGAAGATCATTTCTTATTGTTGTTTCTCAAAAACATGAGACAAACATCAAACTTATGCAAAAGATACTAGTAATATCACCCCATCATACGCTTAACAACACATATCATTGCAGCAAGACACATTCTGCATGGTTCGTTTTATCACCAACATGCAGGTTACCAAGCAAAACAATGGGCAATCATTTTGATCTAGCTATCAGGTTACATCTAGCTATCAGGTTACCAAGCAAAACTAACACCATGAAGAATATAAAGCAAATCGAATACACAAGAATAGCGGGATTCAGACAGAAACATACCAACTAACAACAGCTACCGTCAGTGCACCCGGTAAACGACCAGCCGACTGTACGAGATCTTGTAAGATACCAAACGTTCTATTTGCTTCAGACATAAGCGTTACTGAATTTAGAATGGGGTGACCGCCAGCAAGCCAGGATATGTTAAACATCTGCCTACTCCCTGTAGTAGAATAGTAAAAGTTGACATGCCCATAAACAAAAATACAAAATGAACAAATCATGTATCGCGCTATTCCAGATTCTACTGCATGATTAGACCGCAATACCTTCGTTGGAAAAATTCTCAGGATCAGATGCATCAGGAGTAAATAGCAAAATAAATGTCTCCATAAACTTTAGCGCCAAAACTTTCACCCCTACGCTACCAGGCTATCATGAAAGAAACAGCAGACTTAAATTAGAATTAGAAAACCTTAAAATTGACAGAGAAGCAGAGCAAATACTCAACCAAAAAACATTCCTCAAGAGAGCAACAGACAAAAAAAAAATTAGGCTATACACAGCCAGTATACCTCCAATGCAGTAGAAAAGACAACATCTTTGAACTTAACCATCCATGTCCATAGTTCCCCAACCCAGCGATCAACTTTACCACGGTGATGAAACTGTATCATCAATAATAACACATATCAGTGAGAGAGAAAAAAGGGAATCACATCCATCGCTGTGGGGAATATACAGGAACACTCACAAAAGCCTCCAAGATCTACTAACATATAAAAGTAATAAACACCACCAATTCAGCACAAAAGTAAAGAGAAAGGGATAAACAAATCCAAAACAAAATCACCAAGCTAGCACTGCTTTACTATCTTCAAAATAGTAGTACCAATATAAAACCAACCAAAGCTTTGAAAAAGGAAACAATAATTGGCTTTTAACTGAATCTTAAAGGCAACTACGAGAATGTAAAATAATAAATCTGCAAACCTGCATTGCCATCTCCTCCAAGATGCTGCAATAGAAAGCTGTGCCAACAGAAACAGCTTTCTTTGCAACAATCGGATCCTCATCCCTTGCTAAGACTAGTAAGACAGTCACTAGAGCATAAGAATGATCCATCATCCTCAAACCAACCTCCTCAATGATCCTGTCACCCAAAATGAATTCAATCAACCACAGAAGAACCCTAAACACAATCTTCTGACGAGTTCGTAAGAGAAGAAGAGAATCTACGCTATGATTTGGTTAAGGACTCACTCGAGAAGGGATTTGCGAACCAGGATTTCACGAGACGAGTGGAGTTCTGTGAGATAGGGGAAAATCTCGGCGGAGAGAGAGGGGTCGAGCGATAGCAATATCTCCTTCACCTGTCTGAGAGACGAGAGCTTCACTGCCAAATCGCCGTGGTTGTTGGCAGCGGCGAGGAGAGAGAGCGCCTGCGTCCTGGCTGTCGCGGCAGCCATCGCTGAATTGGAGATTGGGGTGGCGGAATTATCGAAGGGGGTGATAACTGTGCCTCTTCTCGCGGTGGTTTTCTCTTTTAGGGTTTTGAAGGTTGAGGAAGAAGAAGAAGAAAAATCTCGGCGACACGGGAGGAGCTCAGAGCAATTAGGCGTAGAGAGGCGGTCACACACGAGAAAAAAAGAAAAAGCGAGATGGCACACACCCTGTCGTTTTATGTCTGGGAAGTTGCAATGAGCGCTGTTTATGTTACGTAACCAATCTCGTTTAAACCGTTGAATTGCAAATTCTGCTTTTAGTTCTAGCTAGACACACGGTTTTAGCACACTTGCGTTTGGTAATACACAGCTGAATCACGCTTCTTTCCTGATTATCAAATTTTCACGCAAATCACATTTCTTTATCGATTAATTGGTCTCATGCGTAACCAATCTAGTAACAGAATTTTAGCACAACTTAGTTTTTTAAGCTAGTTAGTAACACAAAATCAAATAGGAAACGTCTACCGGAATGGAGCTTGTAGGTTCCTCTGAGTGACATTCCAGTCAGCTAGGAGCAATCATGCATCACATATCAGAATTTGTCATTCATAGTACCTAATATATTAGTGCAAGAAAAATCTGGACTAATATCTCCTCGTTTCTTATTCCATTGTGAAATTCTTCATGCAAAACACATTAGATACCAAACATTCATGAAACTAGAGTAGAAATGGAAAACACAGTATAAATCCAAAGGATAAATTTAAACACCAAACCTCCCAAAAATATATTGAAAAGACAGTATAAATCTTCAATATATTTCTTTATTTAAAAAAAAAATTATCTGATGTATTCTTCTAAAATTAAAAAATATTTTTTTAACTATGTATAAAAATATTAATTTTTATTGGTGAATTGCATAAAATAGTTTATAATACTATTTAGAGTTAAATATAGTGAACCAAAGATGCATTTACTTAAAATATCATTTTAACATTTTTAATCAACTTGAAAAAAAAAGCTAAGGAAATAAAATAATCAAAAGTTTAATGTAAAAAAAAAACTGAAAAGATTGGTTCGGTTTTCAGTTTTGAATCGAACCAAACCGCCAAACTCAAAAGACAGTTTGGTTTTGTTGTTCGGTTACATTTTCCCTTTTGGTCCCCGTGCTCCTCCTTCCGACACAATATCTAAAGAGAAAGGAATCAGAATCAAAGCAATTCGATCAAAAGTCTTTAACATTCACGCCCAAATCAGCGAGCAAGAGAAAAAAAAATGGAAGGATGGGATCCGAGCACCAAATCGACCCTAACGCGAATCCCTCTCCTGACGACAAAGGCGGGGCCAAGAGACGGCGATGCATGGAAGCAGAGGCTTAAAGAAGAGTACAAATCTCTCATCGCATACACACAGATGAACAAGTCCAACGACAACGACTGGTTCCGCATCTCCGCGTCCAATCCCGAAGGTACCCGTTGGACTGGCAAGTGTTGGTACGTTCACAACCTCCTCAAGTACGAGTTCGATCTCCAATTCGATATCCCTGTTACCTACCCCGCCACTGCTCCCGAGCTTGAGTTGCCTGAGATTGACGGCAAAACTCAAAAGGTTTGTGCTTTGTTTTTTGGTTGAGATCGGTGATGGTTTGCTTAATTGTGTTAAAGTGTCTTTCTTTTTTGTTTTTATGTAGATGTATCGAGGTGGGAAGATTTGTCTGACTGTGCATTTCAAGCCGCTCTGGGCTAAAAACTGGTAACTTTATTATGCTTATAGACATTGTTAGAGAAGCATGCAGTGTTTTAGATCAGTTTAGTCTGGTGTTAACATTGATTATGTACAAGGATTATCAAAGTGGTCGCGGTCGTGAGATGTTATTTAGATCGGTTTGTTGTCTATATTGATTCAGTTAGGCTGGTACACTCTAGTGTTAAGCTGTTTGTGCAGGTCTCAAATGAGATTTAGTGGACATCTAAATATCTAATCAACATCATTTTGTGTGTGTTCTCGTTTTTATCTTGTTGGAAACAAACTTGGGTTTATAGAATCCATTTCTATCACGAATACGATGAGCACGTTACTCTTTTTCTTGGCGTTGATGAATGGCTTTTTTTTTGTTTATGCAGTCCTAGGTTTGGAATAGCACATGCACTTTGTTTGGGGCTAGCTCCATGGCTTGCTGCAGAGATTCCAATTCTTGTGGACTCGGGTATGATTAAGCACAAAGATGACGCAGCCTCATCTGCCGAATCTTAGTCTGTTTAATCTGTCTTATCAAACTCAGAATTGAGGTGTTTATCATTAATAGCTGTATTCAGAAATTATTGAGGTGGATGCGTCTACCCTTTAAAACTTTTACATGAAACCCAATAAAGATTTAAGCTCTTGCAATGTTTTTTTTTTCTTGAAATACTTATTACAACTTGAGAATGTATGATGTTCTTTCTTACTTTGGAACTGGTTCGTTTAAGGTGTGAATATTTTATTACGAATCTTTGTATGGGAGTTGCTTCCTTGTTTCTTCTTGGTGGGAGGAAAAATCCAACACTGCAAAACTGAGGTCTGTTTAAGGGTTGTTCGAATCATAGACTGGTTTTGCAGGTACTATGCTAACTTGAAACCAGCTAGTTGATCATGGAAGATAGCGTATATATATATTCATTTTATCATCGTTTCACCAACATCTAGGACCCATGGATCTAGAGCACAGAGATGAAACAGAGATCTATTGTCAGCGAGGTTGCCTCATATCTCATCATAAACACTAAGTGTGAGACAATTAAAAATAGAGGCAAAAGCATTTTGTAGCTTGGTACAGGTAGAACGTGGATTCTGCTAGTTCAGGACGCAGTAAATAGTACCTTTCAGTAGGATGCATCATTTGATGATCCAGTAGATACCTGAACAAACAAAGCGTCCTTTAGCTCAAACAGCAGACTTGAAATGACTGAACTCAAGATCCAAGTAGGAAGCCAACAGATAAAAGACAACTGATTGCATACATCTCAGGTAAATCTGCAGCTGCGACATCCCCAACAAGAACCTAGTAGTAAGAAGTTGAATGACAACCAGAATATCCTTTATCATCTGTTCCAAAACTTTTTTTTACAGCGAAAAAGTTATGAAACAACCAAAAACAAAAAGAGTAAACCCAAAATAATATTAACTTAGAAAATTATGTCAGCTATTTGATAGAAAAAATCTCTATGTATATATGAAAATTAAAGATACACATCATTCTGGGATTTATGATTTGGTTTTTAGATTTTTTGTTTTGATCAGGATTTATAATATTCGGTTATATTTTATTTTCAGGTTTAAGGTTAATTTTTGTGAGGTTTGATGTTAAAATCTAGAGGTATTTACAGCATAGTTTTAGATTACTTTATTATATTTTCGACATGGTGCATAGCATATCATCGAACATAAATTTTATATTGTCGACTGGAAAACCGTCTATGTAATAATTTTTATAACTAATGTGACTTAAAAAAATAGTAGTCTATATTTTATTACTTTTTTTTGGTGTAAAAAACATAGTAAGTATGCGACAATACAAAATCATTTTTAATTATTCCTCCTTATCTTTTGTAAAGTTTGATGTTAAATTCTTGAGGTATTTACAACATAATTTTATATTACTTTATTATATCTAAATAATATTCTTTTTTTTTGCGACATTCTAAACAATATTCTATACTAGAGATTTTCTGCAAGGTGCATAACATCAAACATAAATGTAGATTTTCCGAAAATAGTAAATAGAACCCTAAATTATTAGATTATATGTTAAATTCTAGAGGTATTTAGAACGTAGTTTTATATTACTTTATTATATCTAAACAATATTCTCTTTTTTTTTGCAACATTCTAAACAATATTCTAAACTAGAGGTTATTCGCAAGTGTATAGTATCAACCATAAATGTTCATAGGACGGTTCAGAATGGTTGGGTCAGATATGTATTTTTATAAGATGGTAGAATTATCGACAGGAGAATCGCGAAGTGTTTTTCATAATTAGTTAATGTTAAAAATAAATAGTATTATATATTATATTAATTTTTGGGTCTAAGAAAACATGGCAAGTATGCGAAAATACAAAATCATCTTTAATTATTCCTCCTTATCCACCACACACGTCGTGAGCACGCGCTCGAACCAGGCAAAGCCTCTCTCTCAGTTCCGTAATAGATTTTCCGGCGAAGCACAACACCTAAACCTCCTCCCGTCATGGCCTCAACTAATCCGTGTCTTATCGGACAAAGAATCTCCGTCCCTCAATTTCACCTCCTCTTCAACTCAAAGCCTCCGAACCACGAGCTCTCCACCACTAAACGCTCGAATTTCTGCGTCTCCATCGCTTCTTCTACATCAAACCGGAACCCTGGAAAATCATATATCACCTGTCCGCGGCGCAATTGCGCCGCCGTTGATGGCCCCGAGACTAGTTCGAGTGAGGATAAGTGGGATTGGGATCGTTGGAGCCGCCACTTCGATGAGATTGAAGAAATCGATGGCGTGGTGTCTCTTCTCAAGGTTGTTTCCATCAAACTCAATTGATTTTGGTTTGCTTTATAGTAAGTTTCTGGTTCTCGAGTTGTGTAAACAGGTACAACTTGAGGAGGCCATCGAAAGAGAAGACTTTGGAGAAGCGGCGAAGTTGAAAGCAGCTATTGGAGAAGCTACTGTGAATGATTCTGTCGCTGAGATCATGTGCCAGTTACAGGTTAAGATTGTTTGGTAAACATCAGACTCTCTTTGTGTTATTTTATTTACTTATATGTGTTAGCTTCTGCGCAGGATGCAATTCGTGAAGAGCGTTACCATGATGCTTCCAAGTTATGTAGGCAGACAGGAAGTGGACTGGTAATTTTTAAATTCACCAGCTTTGTATTTAGTTTTTTTCTTGATATAAGCTTGTAAGATAGCCCTAGATGACACCTACACGCCTAAATCAAGAAAAAGGCAAAGAGTAGAAGACTTCTTAAGCTTTATTAGGAATGGAGAATGTTTCATGTGTGTAAACTACTAAGGTAGTTTAGGTTAGTTGAAGGAAACTTATGTTGCCTGGCATAAGTGATGGTTTCAGGAACTTATTACCCAAATCTGTAGTGAAGAATCTGTGTGTTTTTATCTGGACTTGGATTGTTTAGAACTTAAAGCATATTTTTCACGTTTCTGAGGTCTATGTAGGTGGGTTGGTGGGTTTGTTATCCTCAAGATTCCGAGGAACCATTTGGCAGAATTGTACGCATAACTCCAGGCGTTGGACGGTTTATTGGCAGGAGTTACAGTCCAAGGTGAGAGCATGTTTTGCTGATGATTCTAATCTTTAATTCAACTGCTAGTGGTAATTGAGCCTCGTAACTGCTTCTTTCAGACAGTTAGTGACAGCAGCAGCTGGAACACCTCTCTTTGAGATTTTTATTGTTAAAGACACGGACGGTGAATATGTTATGCAGGTAACTTTTAAGCACAACACTTATTAAAAAGCAGTTCTAGTGACAGTATATCCTTTTACCTGTGTCTTCTATACGACTAGTGTTACATGATTGCTATTCTTATTACCGATCAACTCTTTTGAGCTGTTGTGTACATATCTGCATGTGTACAGGTGGTCTATTTGCAACATGCCAAGCAGAAACCATCCATTCCCGAGAGTTCCTATGTAAGTTCACAGCAATCATCGAATGCCTCAGCTGAGAGCCCATCAATATTAGATGCAGGAGGAAGTGAAGTGAAGGTGGATAAGAAAAAAGATAAACTACTAAACGCTGAGGAACCAACTGAAGAAGGGATCCAAAATGTGATAAAGTTTCTAAAAGACAAAATCCCAGGGCTAAAACTGATGAAAGTAATGGACGTTGAACTCCCCGACGAAGAGATCATAGGCAGTGATGATGATCTTGTAGAGCTGGTTGGAGAAGTTATTGAGGAAGCTGGTTCTGCTGATGAAGAAGAAGATGATGATGACAGCAGTGAAGAAATTGCATCTATGGATCGTGCTGATAATAGAAAGGATTTAAACCCTAAGGTTTTCATCGGAGGGGTTCTACATAGCACAGAGGATTCCTCTATAGATGATGAGCTTGTACGTGTTACCGCAGATATAATGGATAACGAAAGAGATTCCTTTACCTTGCATGTTCCTGGGAGAAGAAAGAGTGATGTTGATACAAGAAAAGACAGAGTGTCCAAGGAGCAAGTAACAGCTTTAGCAGCTGAAGGACTTTCGGATCTGATGCCACCAGAGGTTGCCAAGGCGTTCTGGGGCTCAGAGAGACCTTCTTTGAAGGTGAGTTCCTTAAATTTACACTAGAGTTTTTAATACATATAGGAAGCTTCTATTGTTAACATTTTCTTGACTCCTTAGATATAAAGATGGTTCGATCATTTTTGTAGGTATCAAGAAATGTCCGTGAGATTGTCAAGCTTGCTATAAGCCAGGCACAAAAAGGAAATCGGCTCTCTGAGTATACAAGATTTAATAGAATCATAACTCCTGAAAGCGACCTAGACCCTTTTGATGGTAATACTCTTTCTTTTGATATGAGTTCAAAATGTATTTGTACAATTCAACTTAGTATATGTTCTGTATTTGAAAGTGCAGGCCTATATGTTGGTGCATTCGGACCTTACGGCACTGAGATAGTACAACTCAAGCGTAAGTATGGCAACTGGAATGATGCAGAGGAAAGTGACTCCACAGATATTGAGTTCTTTGAATATGTTGAGGCTGTGAAGTTGACAGGGGATCCAAATGTGCCAGCTGGCCAGGTTATTTAATGTTTTTACTTCTATTTTCGTATTATGTACGGGATAAAGAATTTAAAATAGGGTCCACAAATTCATGGTAGGTGACATTTCGTGCGAGGATTGGGAAGGGGAGTCGCATGAGGGATCGTGGAATGTACCCGGAGGAAATGGGAGTGGTAATGAATACGTTCCTCATCTCTTGAGCTTAGGTTTTATGAGAACTACATAAGCTGACCTAAACCAAAAGAGTCTCCTTAGAGATCTAAATTGATAAAAGATCTAGAACAAAAGTCAAAAACCATCTTTGATTTGAAACAATAGCTCGAGACAATTCATGGTTTAACCATGTTGACATTTGAATTGAAAGCTTATCTAGAGAGATGTTTATGTGTATGCAGCTTGCGAGTTACATGGGAGAAGGAAGAATAGCAGACTTTGGGTTTAAAAACCCAAGATGGGTCGGAGGGCAGCTTTTAAAACTCAACGGAAAGGTAAATACACAGTAGAGCTAAACCCATTAGTTATTTGTGTTACAAGTTGATGGTTTTGGGGTTTGGCTGACAGGGAATGGGACCATATGTGACGGGTGGGGATCTTGGATTTCTATATATTGGTCCTGAGAAGAGCTTCATGGTCGTTTTCAACCGTCTGAGACTGCCTGAGTGACTAATGCTCAGTCTCTTCATTGTTACTATATTTCTTCTTTTTGACCTTCTTCCATACACACTTTACTTACCCCTACAGTTTCAGCATTACTGCGAGTGTTTTAGATGGGAAAAAGCTTTGTTGTAACTATATTGTGGCTCATGTTTTCTTCCATACACGAGATATTATGCATGTTGACTTGCAAAGTTTTTAGGTGAGCTTAATCAAAACCGAAAATAGACTCGACCCAGTCTTCCAAAGTTTGTGCCAATCGATTAAAAGGAACAATATTTACATTTTTTTAGTACTAAATAATAATCTTTTGATGAGGTAGGTGTACGTGTATGTATTTGACATGTTCTCTTTCTCCTACAATTTAGGTGAACTTGTAAACTGAATTTGAAGTAAAAGATAACAGTTTTTTTTTAATGTACCTGTGAGAACGAAATGACAGCGCAATATCAAAGAGCATGGCGGCATCAGAGAGGAGGAAGGAAGAGAATAAAAGATATTCTATCTATCGACATTCCACCGAAAAAGTTGAAACTTCAACTCTCTCAGCCTCGACCTATTTCTGGACTTATGGTATATCGGGGAAGAAACAATCGACGTTTTTAGGGATTGTGCTTAACCAAATGTGTTTAGCTTGCGTTCAGCTCCACACAATAAAAGAAGGTGTTGAGTTGTTTGAAGAAACCAAGTGTGTTTTGGAACAAGAATGTGGTTGAATAATAGAGAAACCACATATTCAAATCAATCTTCACTCAGAATAGGAATCTAATTATATGATTTGAATCTACTCTTACTAGTAGGTGAATGTACAAAAGCCTAAGGGGAAGATCATTCAAAAATTTGAATCCTCTTTGATTTTTAAATGAATGCTGTCTCATCATTAATGAGTTTTGAGTCTTTTGACATGGTTCTGATTGGATTCCACTTACGTAAATAAATCAAATTGGATCCAATTCATGCCCCCAAGTCTTTAACCGGGTCAACCCGACCGGTTTAAAACTACCGCCCCTAACTTATTAAAAACCCTCGAGAAAACCTAAACCCTATCTGCTTCCTCTCTCTCTTTACTCAGAGAAAACAGATCGCCTCCTCTCCTCAGTCGCCACCATGTTTGAATACCGTTGCAACTCCATCAATTGGAAGCCGTCTCCGTTAACATCCCTCGCTACCAGCTCCGACGGCTCTCAAGTCGCCGCAGCTCGCGAAGACGGTTCTCTTGAGCTCTGGCTCGTCCCCCCTGGCTCTGTCTCCTGGCACTCTCAACTCGTACGCTTTCTCATCCCTAATCTTCCGATTAACACATTTCAAATTCGTTAAGTTTGTCAATTGATTGCAGATTATCCATGGAGATCCAAAATCGAGAATCTCGCACCTCGTCTGGTTAGGTGCTAGGTTGTTTTCTTCGAGTATCGATGGCACAATCTCAGAGTGGGATCTTTTCGACCTGAAGCAGAAGGTGAGTGTCATTGTATAAGTAGCATTCTCTTGTTTGCTTGTTTTCTAATATGAAATCTATCTGTTGCAGGTTGTATTAGATTCAATTGGAGTATCAATCTGGCAAATGGCTGTGGCGCCTCTCTCCACTGCTGAAGCAGAGATGATGGTGAAGAAGGAGTACTCGAGTGAGGAATCAGATGAGGAGGGAGAGAGTGGAGTTGAAGATGGTTCGGAGTTTGATGAGCTTGAGGAGAAACCTGATAGGCGTCTTGCAGTTGCCTGTGATGATGGCTGCGTGAGGATGTATCATGTCTCTGATTCAGAGAAGTTAACGTACTATAGATCGTTGCCTCGGGTCAGTGGTGAGGCATCTGTACTCCCACTTAACAACATTTTGAATCTTTAATGTTGTGTTTGCTTAGAGATTTATGGACCGTTATCTTTGTAGGCCGTGCTTTAAGTGTGACGTGGAGTTTGGATGCTCAGAGGATATTTTCAGGCAGTAGTGATGGGTGAGAATATTTTCTTTTGACGAGATGCAAGTTATCTAATATATGTTTTTCGGTTTGCCTAAGTAATTTTTTTTGGCTTCCCGACAATTACTTGTAGGCTGATAAGATGCTGGGATGCTAACCTCTGCCAAGAGGTATATAGAATTACAGTTGGACTTGGAGGAACAGGAAATGGATCTGAGCTCTGCATTTGGACGCTTCTTTCGTTGAGGTAAAGATTATTTATCATGATCATATGTTAGTTGTGTCTTTCTTTTCCTATTTCTGATGATCTTGTTTGCGTTTGCTCACTTTTTGTTTTAGATGTGGAGTTCTTGTCAGCGGAGATAGTACAGGAAGTGTCCAGTTTTGGGATAGCCAGCATGGAACCCTTTTGCAGGCGCATTCTAATCACAAGGGTGATGTCAATGCTCTTGCAGCAGCACCAAGTCATAACCGTGTGTTTTCTGCAGGCGCCGATGGACAGGTAAATGATTCTTCTACTTGTGTGATCCCTCATGTGAACGTCAGTTAACACTTAATGTATCTTAAATACTGGTTCCCATTTGAGGAGATGAACCTTAAATAAAGTAGAAACAAATAGTTTTACCAGTTGTAAGGTTTCACAGATTAAACAGAAACCTTCCTTCATTAACATAACATTAGATGTGTTATTTGGTTGTGAGGTGTCAACTTTCTAATTTCTCTCATCCTTTTGTAGGTTATTCTATATAAGCTCGCTGGGGGAACATTTAAATCACAAGATATAAAACCTTCTTCAACTAAGAAGTGGGATTATATCGGTTGTGTAAGGGCTCATACTCATGACATCAGAGCTCTAACTGTGGCAGTGCCAATTAGTTCAGAAGGTCAGTGGCGTCTTGAGTTATTCTGCTTTTACTATTTCCAGTATAATTTGCAATTAACGTTCATGTTAGGATGTGTAAGAGTTGAAGGATTACAAACACAGAGAACTCAAAGCGTTTAATAGAAAAGAATCAGATATAGAACACCAAATGCGTTAAAGTCTCCCATTGTTAAAACCGATAAAGCTACATCAAAGCGGTTAACTTCCAGAACGCTCCTTTTCACCCATAATTTTGTGATTATTCTTTAAAAGCTTGACCAAATGCTTATGGGAACAATGTTTTCCTGTATCTATAAGCTGTTGTTTTGTGGTTCTTAAACTCCCATTTTTTTTTCAGGTTCTCTTCCAGACAGTGATGCAAAAGGAAAAAGTCGTAAACAGCGCAGGAAGGAGAAGCCTGGTGGTATCAGTTACCATAAATGGGCACATTTGGGGGTTCCAATGCTCATTTCAGCTGGTGATGATGCAAAGCTTTTTGCATACTCAGTTCAAGAGTTCACTAAGTTCCATCCACATGATATATGTCCTGCGCCTCAGAGAGTACCTATGCAGATGGTACATAATACAGTGTTCAATCAGACTTCTCTTCTCTTGGTTCAGGATTCTTGTTCTTTAGACATTCTTGGTATTCACATAAGCAGTGAGTCTAGTGGGCGTGTCCGCACCAAGCCACTAGTTCGTGTTAAAAGTAAAGGTGGCAGAAAGATCATATGCAGTGCAATTTCTAACGCAGGATCACTTTTTGCTTATTCCGACCAAATTCGACCAAGTCTGTTTGAGTTGAAGAAAAACAAACTTGGAAAGAACCCATGGAGTCCCATCAGAAAGCGACTTCCGAATCTTCCATCTGCTCATTCCATGGTCTTCAGCTGTGACTGCTCTCGGCTGATAATAGCTGGACATGACAGAAAGATATATGTATGTGCCAATTTTTCTTTTACCTGCTTGACCATATCAAACATCTAAAACTTTATTTTGTTGGCAGACCGTTGGGACTGATAGCATGGAGCTATTACACACCCTTACTCCACGTCAGGAGGCGCAGGAAGGTGAATCTCCTCCTCGTGAACCTCCAATTACAAAGCTGTATACTAGCACAGATGATCATTGGCTAGCTGCTATCAATTGCTTTGGGGACGTATACGTGTTCAACCTGGAAACACAGAGGTGAACATTTTGTAATCTTTTTCTGCTTACAATTGTTTATTAGGACTTATTCAGAGCAGTATATCTTCATATGGTTATGGCTTGCATATTTTCCAAGCAGCTGCTTTTATATTTTATTCATTCATTCTCTGATTCTGATTACAGGCAGCATTGGTTCATATCAAGGCTTGATGGTGCATCTGTTGCAGCCGCTGGTTTCCATCCCAGGGACAACAATGTGCTTGTGATCTCCACCTCTTCAAACCAGGTCTTTGCATTGGACGTGGAAGCTAGAGAGTTGGGCAAGTGGTCACTTCTTCAAACTCTTTGTTTGCCAAAGAGATACCAAGAGTTTCCTGGTGAGGTCTTAGGGCTCTCATTCACTCCATCGCCAAGCTCATCATCTGTAATCGTTTACAGCTCCAGGTACTTCAGATTTTTCACTGACGACACTACAAAAATAAAACAAAGCCCTTCTAATCCTGACAGTTGTATTTTTTTTGTTGCAACGCAGAGCAAAGTGTTTGATTGAGTTCGGGAAGCCGACGGAACAAGGCGAAGAGATGGATTTGTCTGAAAGGGTGGAAGACAGAATTGCAAGCATTGGTTTGAAGAAATTGGGGAATGGGACCCGAAAACGTAGGTTGGAGGAGTATCAGAAAGAGAGCAAGAGTAATGAGAGAGACGAGATCGAAACTTCAAAGCACCCGGTTCTGTATTTAAAACATCTATCAAAGAATGCAATCTTGGTGGTAGAGAAACCATGGATTGAAGTTATCAAGAGTTTAGATTCACAGCCAGTTCACAGACATATATATGGGACATAGGGCAGGAGGAGGGAGAGAGAGGAAGCTCCTCTGGAGAACTCTTTTAATTTTTGACAGGAAAAGCGCAATAGAGATGATGAAGAAGAAGAATGTTGGCTGGCGAGGAAGTTTGCTTGCTTCTTATATGCTACCAAGAATTTTGTAAGAGCCTTAATTAGTTTATTTGCTTGTTTGATTTTTAAACATTTCTTCTCTAAGCTTGTTGTTCTTGTCACTCCTTGGATATTGGGTTTTATCTAATTCATGATTTTGTTATATATTAAGAACTTTTAATTTCAAAAAATGGAACATGCTAATATGTGCCTGGTCACTTCATGTCAAGATTAGTACACAACATTTTTGTATCTTAGTCATTTATTGCTAGTGACTCTTTCTTTTCTGGTTACCTGAAAACATTTATATGAGAATCCACTTTGTATTGTATTTTCTTTTGTTATAAAATATGGTAGGATGCATTATCAAAACATTTGGTGGATGTGGTACATCGTCATCTTACCTAAATTCGAAAATAAAATCTTTAACATGGAGCGGTAGAGTCTGCATACAAAACGTGCATACTCTTTTTTATATTATAACGGATTCCGAATTTTTTTTCCTGAAATCAGAATAAGAGAGAGTAAAGAGAGATTATCAAAACAACGAAAACGGAAGATCAGTATGTGTCGACCAAGCATAGGATGTTAAACGGCCAAGGCAAGGCATGACATCATCAAAGACACGTAAGAGAAAAGAAACCCCACTGACGTCAACTAAGAAACCCCCACGTGTCTCTCCTGCTCTCTCACCGTTGCATGAAGCAGACAGAACCTGCAACTGCCTCGTGTTCCTCCCCAAAGACCAGTTACTAACACACACGTCCCTAAATCATCTCGAACAACCAAAGACTCCAATTAACATTGTCACAAAACCTTGCATGTAGTAAAAAAAGAAGATAGGTGTAGGCACGCATGACGTCCTGCAGCAACACGCGTTGCAGTGATAGCCTTTGTGATTGGTGAACCGAACCATATCCCACAGTATATCTGTTTTGTAAGAATGGCACATTAAACGTGTCCCTATCCCCAACTCTCTCTAACACGTACCCATCCTTTTCTCTCCATATGTCCTTCTTCCTTAAATATTCGCCTCTCTCTTATTGGCTCTTCACTCTCCTTATTATAACCTTACTTCTCTTTGTTCTCTCAACATCTCTCGTCTTCTTTCTTCTTCTTGTAGTGATTTTTGAATTTTTTTTACACCATGATAAAGATACTTAGCTCTCATAACTCGCACCATTCTCACTCAACCACCACAACTCTTAAAACAGCCGAGATCTTGTCCAAATATAGACCCATTGCTCCTAGGCCTGGGACGAACCAACTAAACGACAATGAATCTTCTTCTTCTTCTTCTTCTTATATGTCTCACAAGATCAGCCAATCTCCTTACCTTCGTCACCTCTGGCCACAGCTTCAAGCTCGTCCTACGAGAACCCGCAAGCGAGGGAGAGGCGGGATGGGTCCAACGTCTCATCTCTCGTTGAAGAGACCCAAGTCATTAGCTACGTCTGCCAAAACTCCTACACAGCGGGTGTTTCGCCCTATTAAAACGCTGGCGTTTCAGGCTTTCTCTCATGCGGGGCTACCAAACCTTACTACACAAGTTGGCTACGCCTTGGAGAATGGTGGATCTCCTGCTTTGGTGACTCTGCCTCTTCTTCAATGCTCTCCTCTTTCCTCCAAATGCATGGAGCCAGAGATCAAAGTAAAGGGTCTAATTGATCTGAACAAGAGCCTAGAGACGATACAAGAGAGAGACTTCTTGACGCAGCTACAAGGACCCATCACAACAACAACAAAGACAGCAGCAGCAGCAAGCAGAGTCATAACTCCACAACCCATAAGACCGGTGTGCTCAAGAATCAACGTAGCATGCATAAACCCACTAAGCAACCCGTCTCAAATCAGCAAGAAATCATCACCACAAGAGGTGGAAGAAGAAGTTGAATCCGATGTGCTGCCCGCTATAATCTCCGATTCAAACAACAAGGTCAGGCTGGTGAACTCAGCATACAAGGAGATGATGGGGCAACCAGAGTGCTCGTGGCTAGATTCAATGGTGAAAGTGAAGAGGATGTGTGGTGAAGTGGTGATACAATTCTGTGAATCCAAGATTTCAGAGAATAATAATGGCTATTCATGCTGGGTGAAGATAGAGTGGGGAAGAGACGGTAAGGAGGAGCTTGTGCATGCGTTCTGCGATGTAATGAAACGTGAGTGCGACTCCAAGGATTATGTCTTTACGTGGAGGTTTCACATAACCGCCAAAGAAACTTGTCAGCCAAGCTACAATGCTTAGTTAGGTTTTGGAGTATCCGTGTTGTTCTTTTAATGCTTTAGCCTAATGATAAGTCTATATATAATATATCCAATATTAAATATCGTTTAGTGGTAAACTCTTCTCTTGTAAATACACTATGAAGAACAGCAAGTTACTCCTTATTTATGAATGGTTTCATCTAGGGCTGGGCATAAAATCCAAAATCCGAACCGAATCCGACCGAAACATCCAATCCGTATCCGATCCTAAATGTAAAAAATACCTCAATAGATTTTATAGGGTGTTATAAAACATATCCGAACTCGAAGTGTTATTAATCGAACCCGAACGGATAATCCGAAAACCCGAAAAAAAATATCCAAAGAAACCGATCCGAATGTTCAAATTAATATATAATATAAATATCTGAAACATCAAATATTCAATTTCATATTTATTTGGATATGATATCTAATAATAAGTATTGAAAATTTAAATAAACATCTTAAATATTCCATTATATACAAAGAATAATATATTTCTTATGTTTTACTTTTAAATTTTAGATTTTACTTTGTATATACCCGAACCGATCTGATATAATCCGAATTCGAATGATATATGGTTACTTCAGACATATCTGAACCGATCCGTTATATCCGAATCTGATCTGTACTTGTAAATTTACTAGAATGGGACCTAAGAGGTGTTACAAAATAGAACCAAAATCCGAAAAACCCGATCCGTACCCGAATGGGTACCCGAACGCCCAGGCCTAGTTTCATCTAAGGAAGTGCATGTGACATTCATTTAGGTAGATTTTGAGATATAACCCTTACTGTCTTATATAACATAACCATCCAACAAAAGTACAACTTCAAACTCTAATCATCAAAAAAGTTATCCTCTCAAGAACCTGCCACTCTGCAAGTTTTGTTTAGAGGCTGAAGAAGATTTTGTTACCTAATTTTCAGTTTGCTTGTCCGAGTAACTTACTTGCAAGTCAAATGAAACTCTGCACCGGAGCCGACAACTCTAGCTCATATGCAGCTTGGTAAAACTCTGCAGCTTGCTGTGATAAGCCTTGCATTTTAGCAACATGTCCTAGCTTCATCCACGCGTCGTGACTTCTCGGATCTAACCGTAAGGCGTTCATCAGAAAACTCTTGGCGGTTGCAAGTGTATCACCTCCAGATTTCATCATAACCTCTGCTATAGAAACTATGCTGGGCACGTGGTCTGGATCTATCGAGAGTGACATGAAGAAGGGTATCAAAGCCTCTTCGTGAAGTGATTTAGCTTCAAGACACAAACCTGTCCCAAAATTGAAGGAGATTGTTATCAACAAGAGCGAAATCAATGAACGTCGAGAACATTTTGAGTCCTATTGTTTTCTCCATACCTGTTTCATTCCAGCCTCTGGGAGAATAAAAGGAGATGGATCTTGCCTTGTCCAGACATGTTTCTGCATCTGACAATGAACCTAGCTTTCCATAGACAGAGGCCAGGTCTTGCCAAGCTTCCGTTTCATATTTCTTTAGAAGAGTCTGAAATATAGAATAAGAGCAGTCAGAGAGATCACAAACATTTTCATTTATGACAACCAAACTATAGTTACCTCAGATTGTTCAGACTTCTCCTGCGCCCGGATTAGAGCCAGAAAGTTACTGCATGTCTTCAATGCCTGCTTAGGTTGTTCTTGAGCCATCTGAAGCACAGCTTTCAACTTCAGAAGCTCTAACTTTTCCATGTCACCAGCCTCTTCCATGGTAAAGTCCAGAATAGATTCCGCATCCTTGAGCCGTTTCTCTGCTGAAAGGACAGCAGCTAGATGTTTCCATCCTCTAGTTGAAACTCCTCCTCCCACCATACTAGAATACTCAACCGCGCCATCCAAAGCCGCCTGAAGGTTTCTTTGAAACGCATTCTCAACGCTTAAGTTATATACAGCATCTGGTTCCGGATCACCCTTGGCCATCGTTGCAGCTTTATTTAGAGAGAATAGAGATTTCTTCTGAAGTAAAACCCGCTCAGAATCTAGTTTGGAACTTCTTGCAGCGTTTCCATAGCATACACCAAGGAACCTGTGCGCTTGGCTGAGAAGATGCTCACTCTGATTATTAGCCAAGTCGAGCAGCCTATGAGAAAAATATATGCCGTCCCTCGAGTGTTGTGGATCTTCAGAGCATAGCTTTGCTCCAAACAATAACCAAGAAGCCTGCGGTATCTGTCTTGATTCAGAAGGACCAAGGGCCAGCTTCAATAGATTAATGGCAGTTTTACCCATCCCTGCAGCACTGTAACAAAGAGAGAGCAGGTACCATCTCCCCCCTCGAGTGTAAACACCAGGAAGAATCTGCTCCAGATAACTCGCCAACACTTCAAACTGTCCAACCATCGAAAGAGCGTAAGCGAGATGATCCACGAGTTCTGCATCCCACTGTATCCCTCCAACAACCATCTTCTTCACAAGCAACATCAGCAACACAATCGCCTCCTCCATGCTGTCCTTCGGGCTCGCCTCAACGCTACCGTAAAGCAAAACCAAAGCTAAAGACTTCTGCGTAACAGCTAACCTCTGTGGATCCAGATTCCACGGTCTGGATAAAGCGCGGCGATAAGAAGCAACGGTCTCATGAAAGTCTCCAGCTTTCGTCCATAGCAAAGGAAGCAACTCGAGCGCCTTGTGGAAAACTTCCTGCAGTTTATCGAATCCGCTGATACCTACTCGAGGCATGCCACTTGGTAGCGCAGATTCAATCATGTCCAGGATTAGTTTGCATTCCTCCGCAGCTTCTGTTAAAAAAAAAAAAACAATAACAATGTGAGAACAGAATCTTTCAAAGCAAGATAGCTTCAAGAAGAGATAACCTTTGCAAGAGCCGAGTTCCTCAAGTGATCTAGCTTTAAGCAAGATAGCTTCAAGAAGCAAGCTGACGGAATGCATTGACATGGAACTTGGAGGAGGGAGAGTAAGAGCTTTGGAGGAGCGTGGTGGTTTATTGCAAGGACGAGTTCTGTCTACAATAGCTTTCGTTATCCTCGGAGTTAAGACTTTAATGTCAATCCCTTTGAAGACCTGAAGCGCTGCGTCGAAGTTACCTCTCTGATACTCAAGTCTCCCAAGCAAAGCCCTCGCTTCCTAGAAGTATTAAAAAAAAAAATCAAAATTAGAAACGAATGTATGAGTTTCGTTTCGTTTCGGTAAGAAGAAGGCAACCTCGTAGTTGAGGGAGAGAGCCTCTTTTAGAGTGGACTCAGCTTCATCGACTTGAGACTCTTCGAGTTTGGAATCCCAATCGGCTCCTCCTCTAGTTCTGGTGGAAGATGAAAGGCCACTAGCTGAGAAGTCTCGTGTAGCTAGCGACTCCGGCGAGCCTGGCTGGTCGTCGAACCGGAACTGCTCGCCTGAACAAGCACACAACATTCTCTTCGCAGATTCAGAAATGCGATGAACGGATTCAACAGATGCACGCAGCAGCTTCACTAAGAGAAAACAAAAATTAAAATTGGATTTAACCTCACAAATCCTTGAGCTTAATTAGAGATTTGTGCTGCATTTTTTAAGTTAAAAGCTCAACAAATCAAATATCTTCGCGGAGGAGTAACGGCGAAATCAAAGAAGACTTACACGAAAACGCGAGTGGGAGCTTCCATGAAAGCAGCTTTTGATAATACGAGTAGGAAGGATCTGGACTAACTTGAGCTTCCTCAAAGCCAAAGATAAACCTCAGGAATTTGATTTTAAACAAAACGAAGAATCAAGAGAGAAAGATCAGAAATCGAGGTTTAAGGGTTGTTTGTCACTATGCTATGTGTTGTTCATATCACTCTCTCTAAGCAAGCTGCAGGCCCAGCGGCTGCCACGCTGTCATTTTCTTTTCTTTTCCTTCCTTTTTCTTTTCTAAAATTCTAATTTGAAATTGTTTTTGGGTCCCATGTGTATATGTTTTTGGGAAAACTGTTTTTTAGAGAAAAAAAAAAATGGTAACTATGTCCCTTTAGACTAATCTATATTTTGTGTCATATTTTCTTATAACATTCTTTAATATTTTTGAAAATAAATTTAATAAATAGTTTTACAAACAAAAAAAATTTGGAAAAATAGTAACTTTTGATAAAATACCTATATAAACTTAGTGATATTTTTTCCAGTTATAAAAAAGTTAAAATTATAAATTTCATATTATGTTCTAAATAAAGTAGAAATGACATTCTACTAAGTAGAAAACAAAATCCACTTTTTTCATTGAATCTACAATGTTTAGAATACGTGATCTACGTAAATATGAGTATTCTAAAAATATTTAGAATACACATTCCGCGCTTAACCTATCGTTCTAAAATCTTTAGAAATCAAAATCAACACATTAATATAAATCTAAAACACGTAGAAACCGACTTCTACAGATTTACTATAAATCTAAAACATGTAGAAATCAAAATCTAAACATTACTATAATTCTAAAAAACTGTAGAAACCGATTTCTACATATTAGTTGTATTCTACGGATAAGAAATCAGTTCCTAAAAATATGGAAACAAAATATTTGAGAATATTCACTTTTATATTTTGAAAAAAAAAATCAATTTTTTTTTAAAAAATAAAAAAACAAAAAAAGGAACAAAAAAATAAAAAAAGAATAAAAAATTACAATTTTAAGGGCATTACTGTCATTTTGAAAACAATTAGTCTAATGGGACATAAAATAGTATAGATTAGTATAAAGGGACATAGTTACCATTTTTTTGCTCTAAAAAAACAATTTTCCCTATGTTTTTTAACAACACCATGATGATGCTTAATGAAAACATTCCCATAATTATACCTTTATTAAGTACTATAAACATGATCTGAGATTATTAGGGAATCCTATAAATGCACACTTTATTAAAACATCTTTAGACTCACCCCTATTTTTTAATTTCAAAATAGACTACTTCTTCTCCAACACTAATGAAATAAACCTAAGCTTTATTATAGAATCACTCAATTTTTTCAATAATATATTAGAAATGTACTTAATTGTACTTTATTTTGGATGGAAAACAATCAGAACACTGTAATCAAATCCTGGCATGCAGAATGCCACAAATTTTTATAGTCCGAGCCAGTTATGATATAAGTTGAAAACACGAAGAAAGTGTTCATCAAATCCCAAATGAACACAAAGAAAAATAACATTTTGATGTCATCCCAATAAATCACCCCATTTTTCCTTTTACGGGTTTCTTTCTTGTTAAGCGGCATCCGAGGTGACAAGAATAAAAAGTGGCGCCTCTCCTAGTTTCTCTCGTCCCTTGAGTTCTGGTAACTCAATCACGCATGCACACTCTACTATCTTCACTCCTACTCGCTCTGCCGGAGACAAAGACAGATAGAGAGTCAAGTCTAACTGTGAAACAGTGTTTGTTATTCAAGCAAATGCTGCCTCGAGATCAGTATATCTTGTACTTTACCAAGTAGTCGGATTGCAGCGGCGAGAGTGCCACCAGTGGCAATGAGGTCATCTATGATGATAGCACGCTCACCAGGCTCCACCGCACCTACATGCATCTCTATCTTGTCTGTTCCATACTCCAACGAATACTCCTCCGATATAACCTTCCCTGTTAAACAAACCACCAAATATCATTAGTAGTGCGATATTCATGTTGTCCTGCTCAATTTAAGTATCCAAAAATCACTTAACAAACACCTATCTCGTAATTTGTAAAAACATAAACAACTTACTCCATCAATATGTAACAATAACCAAAGAAACAACCACTTAGGCTACTGCAAGTTACCACAAAAGAAATATGAACTAGCAAATGAGTAGAAGATATAGGTACACAATTGTAAACTTAAGAGCAAGAAGCCATTTTAAACTAACAACTGTCTACCAAAATCTATTTGTCCCATTTCAACAGACTATACAGCTTATCCACTAGGTTACTACTAGACCTTTGTAACTAAATAGAAATATATAACTACTACTACTAGAGGAAAGGGCAATGTACCAGGTAGCTTCTTGGGCTTCCTCATGGGAACAAATTTAGCACCAATAGCCAACGCAATAGGAGGTCCAAAAATGAAACCTCTTGCTTCAACACCTGTCACCATTTCAAATCACCACAACCATTTCGTTACATACAAAAAGGAATCAACTTTCACACACTAAAGGGTAAAGAAAGGCTCATTCCAAACAGACCAGTAAGTTGTAAGGTATGGAAGAAGTTAGTTACCTGCAACAACAGAGATGCCTTTGCCTTTGTATCTTTCAACAAAAATATCAATAGTATCCTTAAAGGCCTCAGTGTCCAGAAGAAGCGTAGTTATGTCCTGAAACATGATCCCTGTTCAAAAGTATCCAATTCCAGATGATTAGGTTTCGAATGTTACGAACCTCCCTGCACCGCAGTTAACTATAACAAAAATCTCTACATATACCATATTTCTATACGTTTTTATAACTGTTAAAACCACACCGTAGACCGCAATTAAACCGTTTGTACCGCACCGCTCAAACCACAGTTACCATTCGGAGCCCAAGAGGGAAACACAGATCAAGATTCTAAACTAGTTTGAACAAAAGGGAGACCTGGTTTAGGGAAGTCGGGGATGACTCTGATTGAAGAAGCGATCTTGGGGATTCTTGGATCTTGCCCATCTTCTTTAGCTGCCATTTCACTCTCCCGACTCACTGCTGCTGTAAACACACACAAAGAGGGACTCAGATGCAAACGCAGACCATAAGTATGTGAAAACACAGTGATGAATGACGTAATTGCCCCCCCCCCCCCCCCCCCACCCCAGCAAAATATCTATTTTATGATCTAAAGGAAACAGAACAAAAAGGCAAATAAGAAGTGGGTGGGGTCTACCGCAAGTGAAGAGGCCGAGGGAGGTGGTAGAACGATGGCTTGGGAGGCGGATCGAAGGAACACGGTGGCAGAGGAGACGTTGGCGAAGGACAGGAGAAGGAGGAGCAAGACAGAGATGGTAAGAAGAAACTATTGATTGCATATTATTTGGATTTTGAGATCTTAAAAAAAAAAAAGAAGGAATGTAATAATTTTAGAGACGGAGTGGTAGTTGATTAACGCCGTGATCAACGCCTTTTCAACTCTACAATAAACACACCTTCCTTGGTGGCTTATTCTTTTCACACATGTTAATCATTTCACAGTAAAAAAAAAAATCAAATTGAAAACGACATTTGAACAACGGGACACCAAATGTTCATGTTTTTCTTTCTACACCGTGTTTATGCTCAATCTTTGTATTATGTGACACAAACTACTCATTAACAGGTAATTGATCTATAACACTTTATGCGCTTATAATGGGCCAGTAGACGTCTAATGAGGCCCAATGGATATATAGTGAAACCATGCTGGCACACAATCAGTTTCTTCTCTGGTCGTTGAATTCACGAGAACGTACATCACAAGCAAAACATCTCTTACTTATCTGTGACTTGAAGCTATTTCGTTTTCCATCCTTCCTCCCCGTTTCATTTTCAAACTCGCTTCTTATTAAAAAAAAGCCCTAAAGCCTAATGTCGAAGTTAACTCGTCAACCACCTCCTCCCATGACCTCTCAACAATATTCTTTCCTTAAATATATACATTCTCTTCCTTCTCCTCTCTGGAATCCCACCACACATCTCCGTCCGGTACGATGATCCGTTCTTCTCTCTCCGTAATTCTTCTCTTTCTCTTCTTCTCTGCTTCTTCCGCTGAGCATAATGCTCGAACGGAGCGAATCTCAGGTAATATTCTAGTGTTGCATTGAACACCTTCTCAAGAAACTAATGTACATTGGTGGTGGCCAAATAATGTTATTCTTCAGTTGTTGTTCGAGTTAGACATTTAAAATGTTTTCATAATGTTATACATTCAAATTAAAAGTTGTGTTTTTATTCTGGATATAAATTTTTCGTAATGCTCTAATACATAAATAAAATTGTCGCATAAAATCGTGATGTCATAAACGACCGGTTTCTTTGCCTTTGCTCTGGACTGAGCTTAGAGTTAGTTTACACATAAATATATAATTTGATTTGCTTAAGAAGTTGTGTAAAAATGCAGGAAGTGCTGGTGATGTATTGGAGGATAATCCAGTTGGGAGGCTTAAGGTTTATGTATACGACCTCCCAAGCAAGTACAACAAAAAGTTACTTCAAAAAGACCCTCGTTGTCTTACGCACATGTTTGCTGCCGAGATTTTCATGCACAGATTCCTCTTATCTAGTCCTGTCCGAACGCGTAACCCCGATGAAGCTGATTGGTTCTACACTCCCATTTACCCCACTTGCGATCTCACTCCTACCGGCTTGCCATTGCCATTTAAATCTCCGCGTATGATGAGAAGCGCCATACAACTAATCTCATCGAATTGGCCTTATTGGAATCGGACAGAAGGTGCTGATCACTTCTTTGTCGTGCCACATGACTTTGGTGCCTGCTTCCATTATCAGGTAGAGTTTCTCGCCACTCAAGAACACACTTTAGATATATACTTTTGGAGCCAAAGATAGTTTAACTAAAAATTTGGAGCTAAAGATAATTTAGTTAAAAATTTAATAAAATTTTCTTTTAATTAATTTGAAGATCTAGTTTTTTGTAATTAAAAACCAATGTTTCGCTTTGCCATGTTCATGACCGGTTTTGTTTGTAACTGATCTAGTTAGTAATGATAAGATTGGTTATTTAGCTCTGCTATAATCTCTTTAAGTGCTTGGTTACATGGAAACTAAGTATCTTCTTAATAGTCTCAGTGAATTAACTGAAGATTTAATCTTGACACTAAACAGGAGGAAAAGGCCATTAAAAGAGGGATTCTTCCACTACTCCAACGTGCCACTTTGGTTCAGACATTTGGTCAGAGGAACCATGTGTGTTTGGACCAAGGCTCAATCACTATTCCACCTTTTGCACCACCACAGAAGATGCAAGCTCATTATATTCCTCCAGACATCCCACGCTCTATCTTTGTCTACTTCCGCGGTCTGTTCTACGACGTCAACAATGATCCAGAAGGTGGCTATTACGCAAGGTACATCTTTTCTAGACTAGTAAGTGATTAGGTTTTACATAAAAACAAAATTGTTTGGAATCTTCAGAATGGAGTTTTGTTAGATTCGAGTTTATTATGGGCTTCCAATTTAAAACCAATTGGCTCGGTCCTAACACTTTATATATTTGTCAAGCTTTTATATATTTGTTAAGGTATTTTTGAATTCCCGATGTGAAATATTTATCCCTAATAAGTTTCTTGAACAGAGGTGCAAGAGCAGCCGTGTGGGAGAACTTCAAGAACAACCCTCTATTCGACATTTCAACAGACCACCCGACAACATACTACGAAGACATGCAAAGATCAATATTCTGTCTGTGTCCTCTCGGATGGGCTCCATGGAGCCCGAGGCTAGTTGAAGCGGTTGTGTTTGGGTGCATTCCAGTTATCATAGCGGACGACATAGTACTGCCTTTCGCAGACGCCATCCCCTGGGAAGAGATAGGAGTCTTTGTTGCGGAAAAAGACGTTCCTAAACTAGACACGATCCTTACCTCTATACCAACGGAAGTGATCCTCAGGAAACAGAGACTTCTGGCGAATCCTTCGATGAAACGAGCCATGCTGTTTCCTCAACCGGCTCAACCAGGGGACGCGTTCCATCAGATTCTTAACGGGTTAGCTAGGAAGCTACCTCACGACAGAAGCATATACTTGAGGGAAGGTGAGAAGGTTCTGAACTGGACCGCTGGTCCTGTTGGTGACCTTAAACCTTGGTAAAATTCAGAAGGCGTTGGCTGTTTGAGAGAAGAGCATATGTTGTTTATGTTCAATTACGTACAAAAAAACAGTTGTGCTCCTTCTCTGGTGGATTATTTTTGTAGATCACATTAGTAGAGAAGTGGAGCTACATGGGTCAAGTTGAATGTACACCTTTTTGTGGATCATACTACTCTTTGTTGTTTTCACAATTTCACATTGTTAACTCGTAATGTCCAATAATCCAAAAGCCAAAAAGTTTAATTAAGGATAAGTAAATCAACAAATCTCGATCACTAACAAAATGGACTTAAGAAAAAAACATCGTTTTTCTCTCTCTTATCGCTCTCTCCTCTCTCTAAGAAACAAAACAGAAGCACCAAACCCTAGCTCCGGCCGCCGCATCTGGCGCCGGAGGCGTCCCCTTCCCCCTAATCTCCTTTTTCCCTTTGCTCTCACCCTCTCTTCTCTATCCTAAGTCGATATGCTCACCTTTCTGTGACTATCTGAGATCTTCTTCCAGAGAGTCCCTTGCGACAGACGGAGGTAGATACCGGCGTTCCATGGACAGGCGGCGAGACCAAAGGAAGGTCGAGGGTGGTGAGAGTCGGCTTTTAGACCGAAGATTCGTGTCAGATCCGGTTTTCCACTTTTGAGATCTATGACGGATTCTTCACAGAGATGGCGCGTGACTCGGCGTAGACGTCTTCTCCACCTCGGATCTACATCCCCTCGTGGCGGTGAGATTTCTGGAGGAACGGTGTGAACGGACGGCAGAAAGAGGTTCGTTCTCGGGATTCCGGAGGCGACGCGTGGTGAGGTCTTTCAACGATGGAGTTGTCAACCAGAGGAGGAGACTTTTCTAGCAAAACGCGGTGGAGTTGCTACATCCCAGCGCCGGTGACGGTCTGGTGGTCGCCCCGGTGGTAGAACCTACACACTTCTTGAAGCCGCGACTTAGTGTCCCCGTTTCACGACGCCATTATCCAGGTCGTTTTTCATTCCGGACTCGTGTTCGGTTTTAGGCTGAGGATACAGACAGTGATGGCCGGAAGGAAGAGGAGCTCAGGTCGGAATGCGCCTTCTGGTGTTGATACTGTGGTTCACGGACTGAACTCGAATCATAAGGAGACCATCAGTTTGGTTTAGATTAGTACCGACTGATTTATTCTTTTTCTTTTGTGTTTAATTACTGTCGTTGTATCTCGAGGTCAAATTAGGGGTCTAAGAGGCGGTTTATTCCGGGTAGTGGGATGAACTTGTCCTCATCGTGGAGGAAAATACAATGCCGGATTTGATTGGGTAGCGTTGGATCCATCTATGTGATCTAGGGTGATACTAAATCCCGGTATTGTGTGTGGGGTTAAAATCTCGTAGAGGTTGTAATCTTGTATTCCACAATTGGTCAATATAAAGTTGAAGTTGAGCCAAAAAAAAAAAAAAAAAAAAAAAACAAAATGGACTTAAGAATGAAAGTGAAAGTATCAGGCTCTGTTGATTTCCACAAAATGCTATGTTTACATACACTGCCATATTGTTTTTGCCTAAAAAAACAAATATTAAAACTTATAATTTTTTTTTTAATATGAATGATTTAATATAATATAAATTTTCATAGTACAATTAGCTTAAATATATAAGAAATGTAAAAGTTGTATAGCATGTGAAAATAACTTATATTTTAAAACAAAATTATTTTGAAAATAACATACAAATTATTATATTATGAATTTAGGAAAATTGGTAAGGTATGTAACTAGAAATGGGCCGCCGAGTCCACTAAGAAATGGGCTGGTAAGAGGGAAAAGCTGAAACTAATCAAAGACCCTTTACTTGTCTTACTCTGGAGATCGAGCGAGCTAGAGAGAAAGAGAGGCGGCCATGGGAGCGTTTTGGGGAACTCGGGTGATGGAAATAGTGAAGAAGCACGATTCAGGTGGTCTCATTTGGAAGAGAATCAAGCTTACCTCTACTCGTAAAGCCAATGCCAAAACTCGCCTCCGTCGCGTTTGGCAGGTACTCTCTCTCTCCTTCACCATTTCCTTTTTAGGGTTTATGGATTGTGATTGTGTTTATTGATCAAATGGATTCAATTCAATATCATCAGTTCATTGCAAGATTGTTATGAGTTCTGTTTAGATTATGTGATGTGGTTTGGTGTTTTGATATATCTTGCAAAAGCTTCTCCATCTCAAATAAAAACGACTTTTATTTTGTTTAAGACAAGTGTTTATTAATAGTTTTAATTGGGTCTATTGCAGAATGAGGCTGTTCTAAAGGCGTGCGGTACGTCAGATGCATCAGTTTCTCCGGGAGTTAGCAGCAACACAGAAACTTGTACCAGTGCTCTGAAAAATAATGAGTGAGTGAGGAGGAGGAGGACGAGAAGCTCCAAACATGGTCGTTACCAATAATAATATTTGAACTTTTGTGGTGTTACTTGTTAGGTTATATTGGTTTTAAAACATGTTGAATCTGCAACAAGAAGAGACTGTGTTGTAATTGTTGCTATTTTGTTATGTTACACTGATGAGTTAAACACAGCCGGGGGCTAGTCAGTGGTTGCAGTTATAAGTGGGGTTAAGTAGCTTATTAGTGTTAATCTAATCATTTGATAAAACTAGATATATAAAATCAAATATTTTTCTCTTTTTCTTATTTATCAAGGTTTGGTTATAACAGTTTAGGAAACAGACAACTTGCATAAAAACAAGTTTAGGAGTATATACAAACAACAAATATATGAATCATTCACAAAGTTGAGGACCAAACAGACAAATCACACAGCTCCAAAGTGTTACACTTGCACACAAAGTTGAAGAATAGGTTGCATTTTGAGCCAAACACACATAGCTCACACTCACAGCACAAAACGTTACAACACACTTTGCAAAAGAATGAAGTCAAATAAAAAGGGGAAAAATCAGAAGTTGATGAGAACGCTGGTCAAGTGAGAAGCAGATGGTTTAATCTGATCACAGACTCTCCACCTGGACCCAGTCTCTTTATCAAGGTCATACATTAAGGTCTCATGTCCACAAACCCGCGAAAACAGCAGAACCTTATTGTTCCATTCCCCTAGTCTGAACCAGAACCCACCCGCTCTCGGAGGCACACCCACGGAGCTCCAATAATTCTCCTCCGGATCAAACACTCCCAGACGCCCTGGCATGTTCCTGTCCATGAAATACACTTTGTTCCTCACGACAGTGTATGAATAGACAGAGATTGATTGCTCCGAGTCTAGCTCTTCCCATGTCTCCGTTTTAGGGTCATATATGTCAATGAATCTCGATCCATTGCCTGAAAAAAATCATCATCAATTATGTAAGAAAAAACTTAGTTCAACCAATCTGCAGTGAAATCTATATATGTCCTCATATTCCCACCTACAGCAAAGAGTTTGGACTTGAACGAGAATGCGAAGCCACGCCAAACCGGGCGGTTAGGACAATCCATAAGGCTCCATCGGTTAGTTTCCGGGTTGTATACTTCCGAGTTGGAAAGACTATAAGCATCTGTGGAATAACCTCTGATCACATACAAAAGGCCATTCACTACAGCGAACGCAAAGTTGTAACGCGGTATGTTCATGCCCGCCAGTTTCCTCCACCTGTTAAAATATATCATTCCGACAAACAAGAATTCAGAAAAAAAAACATCTTCACTTTGGTCGGAAATTCAGACAAAAACAGAATCAGTTATGTTTTTTTTTTCGTAAAAAAACAGAATCAGTTATGTTTCTTTAGAGAAGATAATGTCACACATATTGATCAGATTGAAGAAGACCTGTTAGACGCAGGATCGAACTCGTAAACATCGGCAGAAGCAGAGACGATCGTGCTATTGATCGAAGAAGATCCTTCGACCTCCGTGTATCCGCCGACGAACACGATCTTCCCGCCGCCGAGCACCGCGACGCCGAAACCGCGCTTCATAGGCCCCGGGACGGGAGGGATCTGTCCGAGTTTGTTACCGGAGGCGTCGAAAACTTCCCAGTAGACGTCTCTTCCGCACTCGCTTTCCATCAGAACGCACATAAACTCCTCCACCGTTCCGGTCAACTCTCGTACGGATGCGAAATGCTCGCTCCTGAGGAATGTCCTCCATCGCCGGCAGACCTGGGATATGGTACGGAAGTTTGAGCGTGGGGTTCGCGAGAGGCAGAGCTCCGCCGCGTCGTCTGTTAAGCCGGGGATTAACGACGATGGTGACGAGTCCATTTTTAATTGTCTACCACGATTTTGGATTAATCGCTTATTACACGACATTAGTTATGTTCAAAAGTTGTTATAAATAAACTGACTGTTGACAAAAATAATATTATAGGATAAAACTGATAACGATATCATTAATTTATCCATCTCCTTAACACTGTTTTAATATCATGATCTTGTTATTTAAACTGTTATACTTTTCAAAGAAAGTGACATGATCAATTTATAAGCTTGCGTATTAACAATTGTAAACCAATCCGCAATTATTAATTTTACTGATCGAAATTACAAATAACATTCACTTTACCTAAAGGTTTTAGTTATTAATCTTAAATAAAGAAGTAAATTAAAGCTATGGGAATCCAAAAACTAATCTTCATTAAGTGTTTTAACATTTTGGCTACATGTCTTACAGAAAGTGAACAAAATGTACCAAGCGCTGTAACACAAAGTGGTAATGGTAACTACAAGTCTATAAGGATCAAGACGAGGTTCCCTTCTTTGACTTCGCTGCCAACTGAGTCTCCGGCTGTAATGAGGTTATGAGAAGAGGAATGAACATTGATGATGGTTAAAAATCAGGATTACAAAAAGTGCAGACGAGATGGATAAATTACCTCTTTCTTCACAGGCTCCTCTTTCTCTGAAAGAATCAACTCAATGTGACATGGGTTTGACATGTAAGCTGCAAAAATAAAGAGTCAGCACTGTTAACGAAATAGAAGTTGAAGAAAGAACATACGGTTGATTCTTCCGTGAGCACGGTATGTTCTCCGCCTCTGTTTTGCTGCTTGGTTCACTTGGATGTGTGATATGAAAAGGGCATCTACATCCAAACCTTTCACCTGATAATTAAATGGTTTTATAGTAATTGAACATAAGCACAATACTAATATAAAAAGTATAAACGGTAATGAAGTGGATAGTCAGTCACCTCAGCATTGCTCTCAGCATTCTTGAGAAGATCAAGAACGAACTGAGCAGATTTAGCAGGCCAACGACCTTGACCGTTTGAATGTCTGTTTTTTGCTTGAGCAGTACGTCCAACACCGCGGCAGAAACGTGTGAAGGGGATAGCTTGCTTGTGAGCTATCACATCTTCCAAGTACCTTTTCGCCTTGTTCAACGGTAGCTTTCTTATCGCATGCGCTGTCTCCCTAGTGTTCTGTTCACAAATTAACAAAACTATCAGATTAATCCAAATAACGCAACATTTTTAAAAAAACAAGTGTAGCTACAAACAAAAAAAAGAATGAATGCTATACTCCACAATACTTGTAGATCAAAAGCTAAAATATACCATCATGAACTGAACCAATCAGATATAAAAAGAAACGTAGGTTCACCCAAACACGATGACCAATTCGATTTCCCTGACATTTACGTGAGGTCTGCTATGTACAAAACAGAACCCTGCTTTTTGTTAATCAGGTTTGGTCTTATTACAAACTTCTCCCCTATGAACACTAATCTGATTCATTTCCCAAAAGAAAAAAGTTTGCCTAATGAAAAACATGGTCTAGTCTACAATGTACCATCATGAACTGAACCCAACAGATATTATAAGAAACGTAGGTTCACCCAAACACGATGACCAATTCGATTTTCCTGACATTTACGTGAACTCTGTTACGTACAAAACAGAGCCCTGCTTTTTGTTATTCAGGTGTGTTGTTATTACAAGCGTATGCCCCAAGAAACATTAATCTTATTCATTTCCAAGCTTGGCAAAAGAACTTTACCTTGAAGTGGACCCTGAGATCGGCTCCTCTTGCCTTGCAAGCTACATAATCATGGTCATTTAAATCAATATCACTAGAGAAACCCCAATAACATAGTGAAGCTAACAATAAAGTGTTCTCACATTTGGTGGTGTTGTCTGGTTCTTGTGAGTACTTCACCTGAATAAAGAAAAAAACACATAAGAAAACAAACTAATAAGCATAGAAGCACAACTACTGAGCTTAAAGCATTTACCATGACGGCCAAAGAGAAGATCTGATGGACAAGAGATTTGAAGAAGACGGACATATATAAGGTGGGGGGACAACTAAAACCCTAAACGGCGGACGCATTTTGACTTAACGGGCCTTATTGGGCCGCTACTCATCACTTCACAAATGGGCTTTTTGCTGAGTTTTTTTTTCGTTTATTTATTTATTATAATAGCTGATTGTTTATCTCGTGATTTTGATTACTAGGGTTTCGTTTTTTTTTTCAGAGAGAAGGAGAGAATCTGAAAGAGATGAGTTACGGACAAGACACCGGTGTTGAGAGGCGCAAGGGCACTGTCAAGTGGTTCGACACACAGAAGGGGTTCGGCTTCATCACTCCCGACGATGGCGGCGACGATCTCTTCGTTCACCAGTCCTCCATCAGATCTGAGGGCTTCCGAAGCCTCGCCGCGGAGGAGCCTGTCGAGTTCCAGGTCGAGAACGACAACAACGGCCGTCCTAAGGCGATAGAGGTGTCTGGACCCGACGGCGCTCCTGTTCAAGGCAGCAGCGGTGGTGGCTCGTCTGGCGGAGGTCGTGGATTTGGCGGCGGTGGAAGAGGTGGAGGTCGTGGGTTCGGCGGCGGAAGAGGTGGTGGTGGTGGTGGTCGAGGAGGAAGCGACTGTTACAAGTGTGGTGAGCCAGGTCACATTGCGAGAGACTGTTCCGAAGGTGGAGGAGGATACGGAGGAGGAGGAGGAGGGAGAGGTGGTGGTGGTGGAAATGGTGGTGGTGGAGGTGGCGGCGGAGGAAGCTGTTACAGCTGTGGCGAGTCGGGGCATTTCGCCAGGGATTGCACTAGCGGTGGACGTTGATCAGATGGGGAAGCATTATCGCAGCTTATTATCTATTTATTGTTCGCTTTTTTGCTTGTGATGGATCTCTTTCGTTTCTTGGTTAATTTTCGGTTATCGGTTTAATCACGTTGATGGTTATTTTGTTTATGCTTTTTGACGGTTTAATGGGGTACTTGTGATGGGTGAAAGATGATTTCATAATTAAGACTGGTGTTAATCCATTTGTATTTGTAAATGGAGTTGAAATAATTACAACAGACATCAGAAAGTGATATTTTGGTTTTGGTAAAAGTAAAAAGATTTTCTAGCTAGAAACAGTTGTATTGGTCCAAATCAGATTGTTTGTTAGACTTGCGTATTTGGATACTGAGGTGTGGGGGCGACATTGGTCCGAGGAAGCTTGTTTAAAAAATTAATTATCCACCTCTTTAACGGAAACTGTACATTAAATAAAATTCAGATTGGTAAAAAATCAATTATCCACCTTGTTGTTCTCTTGCTTTTTTAGCATGTCTGTTAACTTTTTACACACACATTAAAAATACAAAAACTTTCTGTAACTAAACAATCAACCTATGTTTAGAAAATAGAACAAATTTGCTACACGAGCTTTGATAGGAGACATCGGTAAGAGTGTCAAAAACTAAATATTGTATCCACAGCCTGGAAAAAAATGGTTATAACCAGTGTTCGGAATTACGGGCGGTTAGTATAAAAAATCGGGGAATTAGTCCGATGGGAATTACGCTAGGGGTAACAAAAATTAACAAAAAAATTGCCACTAAAATCACTGATAATGAATAAGTTACAAAAAAAACTTTTAATCATGTAGTACTAGTATCCGGTATCCCATTTCCTCTAGCAATCAGATGCTAGTTAAAGTTGAATGGGCTGGGCTTAATTGAATTTATAGAATGTAGCGTTTATAAGAGATGGAACGCCCACAAAAGTCCAATCATGACAACATCCACGACTTGTCGGCTCCTAAAACCCTCGGACAATCAAACTAGGTTTGGTTTCGAGTTCTTGTAATTTCCCGAAGTACATTCAGAACAGAACAGCAAACTAAAGATTTTCCTTTGCCCTGCCTGCATCGCACGATGGAATTCACTACCGCCGACGTGGAAAAGGTGTTTCTATTCGACCACCTTCGCAAAGGATGTGAGGCTCAGTACGCTAAGGATCCTCTCGATTCCGATGTTTGTACTACTACTCTCCTCTTCATCATAATATTTCTACATATTAATCTTCACTCTCGTTCATGATAACTGTATGTCATGTGTGGATACTAATCACTAAATGTCGAGTAGGAATTTGAAAAATCTTGAAATTTTATTTTATTATGTGTTATTATTACTTCAGACTTGGAGGATAATTATTATTGATATTAGTCTATCTCTTTATGGTGATATTTATCTACAGAATTTGCTTAAATGGGCTGGTTCATTGATTGAACTTGCTCAGTTCCAGACTGTTCCAAGGTGATGTTAAATGGTATGAGGTCTTCTTCAAAGTTTTGATTTTAAAATAAATTTTTGCTCCCATTCTTTATTACTTCTCTTTGCTCAAATAATGAATTATTGACTGTGTAGATGCTATTTTCAAGTTGGAAGAGGTATTGACATTGAGTCCAGGGAAGCATCAGGCTCTTTGGTGTCTTGGCAACGCCTACACTACCCAAGCTTTTCTTTTTCCTGATGCTGATGTAGCCAAAGGTCACTTCGATAAAGCCGTTGATTATCTCCAAAGAGCTGAAAATGAGGTAAATCTTCAAATTTTATGGGCTTTTAAAAAAAATATTTGTTACTGTTATAAGTGTAGTTAGACAAATGCTTTTTGTGACAAAAAAAAAAAAAGACAAATGCTTTTTTTTTTTTTTTTGGTTTAACAGGATCCAGGTAATGAGATATATCGCAAGGCATTGGATGTTGCAATAAGGGTACTATTTCAACTTCTCATTTTCAGAGTCAATCTTGGTGTCATAACATTATCTCTCTGTATGTATATTTGTTTCTGATCTCTGTGTTTTCACTTATTTCAATAGGGCCCGGAAATACTAATGGAGCTAAATCAGAATGGAATGATGCAGCAGGCACTAGGTGGAGGAGGAGGAGGTCCATCAGCTTCATCAAATGCTACCGTAAGTTATCACTTTGTTTTGTTGAGTTCTTTACTGTATTTTTAGCAAGTTGTTGAGAAGTTAAAGCAGAAAGTGAAAGAAGCTCTCATATAAAAAATTTTTTGTATGTTTCGTTCTTAGCTTTTTCAGGGCGGTGAGAACATCAAGACGAAGAAGAACAATGACTTCACGTACAATGTATGCGGTTGGATCATTCTAGCCTGTGGGATTGTTGCTTGGGTTGGCATGGCAAAAGCCCTTGGCCCTCCACCACCTCCTGCTAGATAAAGCCTGTAGTAGTGTGACTGGCATTCCACAAGTCTGCCGACAAGACCATGTACACCTCCATAGAATTGTTTTTCTTTACTTAGTTACTAGTATGTATGTTTATTGATTTTGGATTTCCTGGAACTATATATGAGATTTCTTATTTATATAAGATAAATGAATAGAGTAAGTGGAGCTCTAGAGAGGTCAAGAGTAGTTTTTTTTTTCCTTTGCAACTGATTAATCAAATCTTCTGGCAAATAAAAACTTACGATTTTGCTGTCACAATCACGTATGAATGTTGGGGAATTCGTCAATGATTATATGAATAATAATTCATATGCAAATGAATAGTTGGGTAAATGAATTTTATTAAAGTTTTGACAAAAAATGAATTTTATTAAAAATTCGACCAAAAAAATGGATCTTGTTAAAATTTATGTATAGGTGGGAGAGCTTGTTTTATATTTTCTGAAAGAGAGTTGGAGTTGGTTCTAAGATTAAAGACCTCAAAGTTGTGGCTTCTATTACAAGAGAGGGCCCAGACTCTTGAGAAAAAGAAACTCTTGGACTATAATTTAATCTTTGTTTGGATACAAGCAGTTGAAATATCAAATATCTTCTGATCTGATGATTAAGAAAGCTCTTCTTGATGAATTGTTACATAATCTCAAAATTTGAAGATAGAGTAGGTCTTCTCTAAGGATGTTGATAGCTACCGAGCTTTACCACTACTCTTTTAAATGGAACTGAAGGTATCATTCAAACGGGTTTGATTAGTCATAGGTTAACCGGCTTGCAGGCTCGGTTAGGCCGGGTTTTTAAATTTCACGGATTGAAGAAGCAGTAATCCTAATAGTGTGCAAGTCTTTTTGGTCAAAAAGTGTGTAATCATAAAGATGAAAATATTATTTTCAACCAAGTTACTGTATACGTAAGTCGTAACAATATCTCTCTTAGATTTGAGAAACCTACGATGTGAATGTCCTTAAAGAATCCATATTGGGAGTTTGTCAATATTAAAATAATCAAAACGAATAAAAAAGAAAAAAGAACATAGAAAATGAAATGACAGTTTCTTCTTGCAATGATAAGAGACTCAAAATACATGTGTTAGTCATCTGTGACAAAGAAAAAATATATAAGTAGTCATATTTCTTTTATATTTAAATTTTAATTACATAATAAAACTATACTAATATTAAATAGATGAGATACACATTTGAGAGACTATATACCAATGCTCTTAGTATCGTGTGAAGGTAGTCTACTTATGGTATTGATTATAATTACATAATTGAGATTATTAGGAAAGAAGAAAAAGTGGAAGGTGAGGTGAGGGATGGGCTTATCGTGAATGTTTAATCTAGAAATTAGGTTAACTGGCACTGTTGGCCAACTAAAAGCATCCTCAAATATACTCAATAGTGACACTCTTCTTCTATTGGTGTAAGGAAATACAAAATTCTTCAAGTAAACAATGATTCTAACTTGCTTACAAAGTCATAACCACGCACGATATTAGCAATAAAAACCCTACCAAAATCCATCATTTCCTACACTCACACACGCTAATATCACCATTACATTAATCGTATACCATACGTACACACACATACAAGAGAAAAAAAGAGAGATGAAAGATCGGATTGAGCGTTTTGTGGTATTGCCGTTTTCATTGGGGTGCTCAACGCAATCCAGCGTCGCCGTTGCTGCTAGTCATCAACACAAGAAACCAAACCAACTCACTGAGAGTACTTACCTAACTTTCTTCACACACGACCTCGTGTTCTCGTTCTTGTTTTTTTTTTCTGATTCTTTTTCTTTTTCTTTTTCTTTTGTGATTTTTGGTTTTATAAGGAAAAGAAGAAAGTGGCTTGTTTCTAAAGGAAGAGACAAAGATAGAGAACAATGGTGTTAATATCTCAGATGGTATCTACAAACTTGTTCGAAGCTTAAAGAGTTTTTCTCACTTCATAAGTACGTCCTCTTTTACTACTATATCTTCTTCTTTTTCTGAGCAAACATTTCGTAAAAATTAAAATTTTGAATTTTATACTACTTTTCAAAAGCAATTTTCAAATGAAGGGAAGAGTAGAATTGTAGAATTTTTATTCCCAAGATTTCTAGTTATTATTTCTCTTATCCTATAATCTAAAATAATGTGTAAGAAACACAACAAAATAGACTAGCTATTCCTTTTGTGTTAAAAAAAGACTAGCTATTCCTTGACATTGATGATGTTGGAGCAAAATTTATGCGTTAGACAATATATAGCAATGAGTTAAGCTTATGTAGGAGGTGCTTCACCACCAATATTGGTTTTATTTTTTTTTGAACACATTGATATATATGATGTTATACATGGGTTTCAACCTCATTTTCGATATATCCATAGTTTAGTTACATTTACAAATAACCAAAGGTAAGAAGAGTAAACATGACTAGTAATTAAATTTTAGCGTAAATATAGTCTTTAAGATTCTTTGGAATCTTAAGCAAGAAAAAAAGGATTCTTTGGAAGATAAACAATACACTTAGTTACGAAGAAAGTACATTGTCATGTGTGGTTTATACGGCAAAAAATGAATATAAATTGATTCATATTTATGAATATATGGGAGGCATGCATCATCAGCCTACATTAATTCGTCTCTGTATATGAGCAGGATACGAAGAGGAGAGGGAGGCGGAGATGGAGATAGGGCTTCCAACGGACGTGAAACACTTGAGCCACATCGGAGTTGATGGAACCATGACCACTTTTGACTTTTGTTCCACCTCCTCCTCCTCATCTTTTCCATTCTCCCGTTTCCATCTCACTGCCGTCTGATTTAACTTTTGCATTCCTAAAGCTTTAAATCAACTTTTATAGTATACATCGTTTTCTCGTTTTTTTCTTGTTTCACCATGATTTTACTGTATATATGGATTGCGATAGAGAAAACTTTCGGCTAAAAAAAATAAACTCAATTCTAATGTAAATGAATTTGTTTCCGTTATTGTTGTTTAAGTGAATGTGTGTTGATATGTTCTTTCGCCAAAAAAAATATTTTAAAATTTTGGATCATATATACTTTTAGAGAATGGCTTATACGACATACACATTCATTCACATGTGCAAATACATTTCTAATGTCAGAAACATGCTGTAAATGGTAACCATGAAATTGAATTAATGAAATAAAAATAGATGAAATAATATGAATGAAATCAGTAAAAAAAGAAGAAGAGAAATTCCGAAAAATAGAAGTTTTTATAATTTTTGAGAAAATCTGTGAAGTTGATATAGGAAAGGAATAGAAGTTAACACAAAAGTTTAGGAAATGACACATGATGTAAAAATGTCTTTTTCTTTGAATCAATACTATTAAAAGGGAAGGAGTTTTAATAAATCTACTTAAAAAAGTTGTTTGGACCATTTCCTTAACTAACAATATTTTTGGTCTTACCATAATATTTAATTAACAATTAGTAACCAAAAATTTCTCTAACAAACATTTAATAATACATTTATTTATTAGACCACATTATTTTGTACAAGAACAAAGTTATACGATATATATGCTTTTCTTTATTAGATGACCTTACCATTTGCTTCACAAAAATAATGTACCACATATACTTTATTATATTATTCTTTGAACATGTCTCATTAGTATCATAATTAATAAATGACTCATTTCACCCAATATAAATAAATTATATAAATCGTTTGATCCACCAACTATGTAAGAATACAAACCATCCTTTCTATACTTCTGTTTTAAATTATGAAAAAAGCTAATTTATATATTTGCTAAGAATATATCTTACTTCGAAAAGTATCTAAATTTGAAACAAATTAAAATTAAATATTCTTATACTTTTATCTTATTTTAGAAACAAGATATAGCAACATTGTTACAAAATATTTTAAACAAAAAATAATATACCGCATATATGCTATTTAAATTCAATAACTTTATCAACTTTAACAGATTTCATAACTCATTTAAAAATTAACATATATCATACATCATACTATACCATGTCATCATACATTATATATTTCCCAATATACAAAATCAAATTTAATAAAGTAAACCATCTGTTAAAAATTATATATTTTACTTTAAATTATTTTCTTATACAAAGTATTTATCATAAAATTTGTTATTTAAAATAAGTTTTAAAACTATTAAAAACCTTACAAATTTATACTATTAAATTAGCCAAAAATATTTCAAGTACATTTTAAAAATAATCAACTCAAAAAATGTAACTCTTATAAAATGCATACAAAATACAATCAGAGAATGTGAGGTCAAAAAAAAAATACAATCAGAGAGTGTAGGTCTAATCTCAGTCAGCAGGTCGGGTTCATTTCGGGTCCTAAATATTTGGACATAACTAGGTATTTAATTTTTTGGTTTAGGTTTGGATTGGTTCTTTTCAGGTCCTGATCGGTTCAAATCTATAATTCATATACTTATAAAATACATGTAATTTTTAGGTACGTAACATGTACTCGAAGTACCTGAAAACCCAAAAACAATACTGAAACACATACCCAAAAACCCAAACAAGTACCCAAAATATTAAAATACCGAAAAGATCCAAAATTTTATATGAAATCTGATCCGAGGAACCGAAAAATACCCAAAAAAATTTCCGAATACCCTATATATTTTCTTATTACAATTTTACTCAAAACCCGAAACTAAAATCGAAAACATGAACGCAAAACTTAAAAAGTATTCGCAATACCAAAAACATATCTAAAATACTCGAATATACCTAATATACACAAAAAAAATCAGGTACTGGGGTATTAGGTTGGGTCTCGGTTAGGATATTGACTCAAAGAAAACTTGCGGGTCCAAAAAAAATTGAATATGTACTTTTCCCTAGATCTCAACCCAAACAACATCAATATTTCATTCACGGAGGTAAAATGTTCATATCTAAGAGGAAAAATTACATAAGAGTATATACATAAAATCATAAATAAACTAATTTATAAATTATACAATTTTAAATAAATTTATTCTTCGATATAATATAACTTTTGTAACATAATAATGCATAAAAATTTTAAAATACTAATTCATAATCTCTATTTACAATCCAAAGAAAAACCCGCGCTTTCGAAGCGCGGGTCAAAATCTAGTTCAATTTAATATTCAATTCAAAAAAAAAAAATTCCGAAAAATAACATTTTTAAGTTTTTATCACAAAATAACCACCAATGAGAAAATGACCAAATTTTTTTATTAAAGGATAAAAGTATAATTTTTAATTTTACCCTATAGTTAACTAATCTATGTTTAGGGTTTAGAATTATGAGGTAGGATTTTGGGGATATAGTTTCAAATTTCAAAAAAAAAATTATTAATTATTTCAAAACAAAAAAGTATATTTTTGAGATATATTTTTGTGACAAAAACTTAAAAAAAAACTATTTGAAAGAATTGCCCAAAAATGAATATATTCATTTCATTCGTTGCTCAAAAAGGAAAATTCATTTTGTAAAAAAAAATTCATTTGATTCATCCTTTATCAAAATTGTAAAGGTATTTTTCTATGTATTTTTTGAAATTGCTGTAGAATTTATGAAATAAGTATTTCATTTCATTCAAATTAACCGATAAAAATTAAAATTAATAGAATAAATCATTAGTGTTTAAAAAAAAGAATAAATCATTATGCATCATTTCAATCTAAAATTAATCTAGTATTACCAGAACAATTATACACCAATCCTGAAAGCAAAAAGTTTTTTAAAAAAACACAAATAATTAAAAAAGAGAAAAAGACCAAAATAACACTAAATCAAGTTTTTGTTCCCAAACTAGCACTTAAGGCCAAAAGTCACAAAAATAGCATTCAATAGGTGGGGTTTAGGGTTTAGAATTTAGGGTTTAGGGTTTAAAATTTAGGTTTTAGGGTTTAGAGTTGAGAAGTGGGGTTTTGGGGATAAGATTTTAAATTTTGAAAATTAAAAAAATTTAAATTTTTCAAAAGATAAAATGCTATTTTAGTTATTTTAGTTTTTGAGTGTTATTTTTGTGATATAAAATTAGAAATGTGCTATTTTGGAGATTTGACCATTAAAAAAAGCAAAGCAAAACAGTAACAGTGACAATAATAAATGAAAATAAAATAAAATAATGAAGAGTGCGAGGAAGAAGAAAGTTATCGGGAGTCCGCTGAACCAGCTCATTCCGTTCCCCTGAGGCGATTATGTCGTCTCACTGTCGCTCTTAGTCAAAACGCTTCTTCTCCGATCGGCGACCTCCGACGATTTCTTCGCCGGTCTCTTACTCTCTGCTTTCTACTTCAGGTTTGTCTTTCTCTTTCTCTCCCCCTCCATATTCTACGGAAAACCCTTTTCTCCGGAGATTTGGGGGTTTCATATTTACAATTAAAGCTTTATGCTTCTTCCCCGAGAGAGCGATCGATTCCGAGTTCAATTAGTGAAAATCATCATAGAGGTTCTGACTAGTCTAATTGGTTTGTAGCATCTGTAACTCTCTCTCCCCCTCTCCCTTCATTCGTTGGCTTTTGGGGACCATTTGGAAAACCCCAGCTAAGGGAGAGGGGGGACAGTGATTGGGGATCAAAAACCTAACTTATTGTCGCATCTTTTATTAGCTCTTGCAGATTGTTAACTTCATCGTGACTGAGATTGTTGCCGTTTTTCATTGACATCATTTATATGACGTATATAGCCTTTGGGTTTTAGTTAGGAAACTTCTGGAAAGTACAATTGACGAATGTGGTTAGGGAAAGGTTTACATTTTGTGTGTTTCTTGACAAGTTGCTTGTGAGCAACTTGTGGGTCCAGTTGAATAAATGCCACTTAGTTTTTTTTTTTTTTTTTTTGGTGTGATGGAGAGAGCAGACGAGAAAGGTTAGAAAAAGGAATACACTTTCTCTATGCCTCTTTTGTTTGTCTGGGTCTGAAACATAGAAAGCTTTTTCTCTTTCGCTGATGTTAAGTTGTTAACTGATAATAGTTGATTAGCTGTGTGTGGTGGTGGTGGTGGTGCTTGAGATTTTGAAAATTCAGAAGCTTTTTTTTTTCTTTGTTCTGTCTTAATAACTTGAAGGGTGTTGTTTATAAAGGTAGCTGATATACAGATTGTCTAGGCTTCTCTTATTTTGATTTTCGCTTTGGTTTACTATCCCTGTTTCTGTAAACTTGCAGGATTTGTTGGTGGTGTGTGGGTCTATGAAAGCAATCCAGATCTTCAATGGACTGCAACATGGCATCTCCGACGTGGGACTGGGATCATTTGATCATGTCCAATCCCTCAAAGACTGAAAACGACGAGAACCAGCAGCCGTCTGCTGAGTGGGAGATTGAGAAAGGCGAAGGAATTGAATCTATGTTTCCCTGTTTCGATGGCCTAGAGAAAGTCAGTAGCGGCTCTCCCTCCGGTTTCTGGCACTCACAGTCGACCTCCACCAACTCTTCCTCTCCCAAAGTCAAACAAACCAACCTTGCATCAGAAAGTTCCCCTGGCGATTCTTGCAGCAACGTGGATTCTGTCTATGTGAAGGCTTCCACAGCTGCTGAATCGGATCTTTGTTTGGAACTAGGAAAGCAGACATACTCTGAAGAATTTTGGTGTAGAGACAATAATGACCTTTCAGCCGTTTCTATGAATGCTCGTAAGAAACAGAGCGTTCAAGTCCCGCGTTGCCAAATTGATGGCTGTGAGCTGGATCTCTCATCTGCTAAGGATTATCATCGCAAGCATAGAGTCTGCGATAACCATTCAAAGTGCCCGAAAGTTACTGTGGGTGGCCTGGAACGTCGGTTCTGCCAACAGTGTAGCAGGTAAAAACCATGATTATTGTTCTGACTTGTGGTTATGTTCATGGCCCCAAGCAGCATCCTCTTTACATGCCTTATGGTTTTACGGTAGAGAATTGAATGTGTAATTCTGATTTATAGGTTGCATGCCGTCTCTGAGTTTGATGAGAAGAAACGAAGCTGCCGTAAACGTCTTACGCATCATAACGCGAGGCGTCGCAAGCTGTCAGGAATGTTTCCATTGAATCCAGAGAGGGTTTGCGGTAAGAATCTACAACCCAATTTGACTTATTTGACCCCTGAGTCTTTCCATCTGTCTATTGTATCTCTCTCTTAGAGACACATACACAACTTTGAATTCAGGGAATTCTAATGTGAAATTTTTAACTCCTGCCAGATCGAAGACAGCATACAAATATGTTGTGGGATGAGTTGTCTCTAAACACGAAATCTGAAGAAACGTTTGCATGGGATACAACTTATGATACAAAGCCTACACAGATAGAAAGCGGCTTTACTTTGAGCTTCCAGAGGGGCCATGGCCGCCCTGATGAGCAGGTGGTTGCTGGTAGCAGCCGCTCTTTCTCTCCGTATCAAACCTCTAGCGGGTTCCAACTTCCCAGCAAAGGTTTGATATTTTCACTTCTAGAATGGTCGTCTTGTTGTAATTGTAGATCTCTGGCGTTGGAACTTATATATATATGTTTTGGAAGGTGGTGTAGGAGAATACTCAGGAGACCTCCATGAATCGCAAGATTTCTACAGTGCTCTCTCTCTTCTGTCAACGTCTTCGGATTCACGTGGGACCAAACACAATCCCATGGTCGAGTCACAGCCAATACATGGCACTTTCCCTACTCATTTTATGTAGATGCGTAAGGAATGCATGTGTCACACTCCATGAGAAAGTCAGGTTGCATCCAGTGGAGTTTCTTTTCAAATAAAGTAAGAATGTGTAACGTTCATTGTTCAAGCTTAAACCCTGTACACTGTCAACTTCTTCTTGGATTCTGTTGTATGTCAACTTCGTTACTTAATCAGACATATGTCTAGTGTTTTATAGCTGTGGTGTTTTCGATTGATGATGCATCTTGTAACAAATTTATTGAGGTTGCTAAGATAAGAGTGGGAGTAGCTGAAATGTCAAAGTCCACTAGAGACATACAAAAGCCCCAACCAGCCTACTATCCATGGCAGCATAAACTAATTTTTTATTTTAACTAAAATAAAAAAAAACTGATATTTTTACACTTTAGAGTTTGATAACAGTGATGCATCTCCACGAAATTGGATGTGTAGGTGAGGACATATATACTTGGCAAAATTATAAAAGAGGCATATGTTTATATATTCACTGTTCAGATGACTTTCCATTATGATGATAAAGACAGTTTGCGGCAGCTTCGTTTCTTCTCAGAGACGGCATGCAAACCTTAAAATAACAAAACAGATATCAGTTCTCAGTACTAACTTTTCAATAAAAACTCAATAGGCACTGTGCAGTTAAAATGAATAGAATGCAACTTAAAGAATTGAGGCTATTATTGCCACGTAGACATCGCACGTCTCTGTACCCAATCAGAATGGGCTGTGACAACGTGCGCTGTGAGAATAGCAATTTTCGATCCACTTTTTTTTTTTAAGGTTTGTGAAGGGTAAAGTTGAAACGAGGACGACCATACATACCAACTCGAAAGGAAATCAAAAACAAATAAATCGAAAGAAAATTTTCTTCGAGATCGCGATCTTCTTCCTCCCTGATCCATTCAAATCTTCTCTTCTCCGGCGTAATCATGGTATACTTCCTCTAAAGTCAACCCTTCCTTTTTTTCTAATCTGTGCAGCTTCTTCTTCTTCTTCTCGTTGTAAACTCCGATCTGCCAGATCTGATCCACGAGCTTAACTATCAATGTTTGAAATCTGAATAACGCGAAGATTGTTTCCAATTAGCTAAATTGAGATCCTAATTTCGAATCGGATTAGCTGAATTTATTTCACTCTTTTGTTGTTGTGGTGTTAGGATGTTCGATCTCCAGCTCCCGTTCCCATCGGATCTCGGCGGCGTGATAACAAGTGGTCATCTCGTTGGGGTCCTGACGATAAAGAGAAAGAAACCAAGGAGAAGGAGGAGCCTGAAACTCAATCTGTGCTTGGCAGCAGCCTCCGTGCTCCTGACTCCGACGCTCGTGATAAATGGAGGCCACGTCATCGGATGGAGCAGCTCCAATCCGGTGGACCAGCTTCTTACCGTGCTGCGCCTGGGTTTGGACTCGATAAAGGACGAAGTGAGGGTCCTAATTTAGGGTTCGCCGTTGGTCGAGGAAGGGCGAGGGGCACTTGGTCTACTTTCTTTGGCGCTGGAGGATTCTTGAGAAACGAGAGGGTCCCTGGTAAACCTGCGCCTATGTGTCGGTATGTGAGGGGGAAGTTGCTTGACTTGTATAGAAACCAGAAGCCTGATAGGATGCCTATTGATATGGAGGATGTTGACTCTGTAACTCAAGTGGATTTGATCGAACCTCTTGCTTTTATCGCACCTGATGCTGAAGAAGAGGTATGGTTCTCACTGGGGACTTGCTTTGTTTCTCATAAGTGTGTCATTCATGTTTCTTATTTATAACTAGTTTTCTTTTGTTGGTTGCTATCTATTTATTTCAGGAAAGCCTTAAGGGTATATGGAAGGGAAGGATCACTGGTAGCGAAGCTCATATTTCACCTGGGGAAGAATCATTAGTTCAGAAGAGTCTGGGTATGTATAATCTTGTTTTTTTTTTGTTAATTGGCTTCTATCGTTCCTACTAGCGTTATTTAACTAATGCCTCTCTGACTTGACAGGTGAGACAAAAGTGGATGGTGGTTTGCTAGGGGTTGTGAGTGGTGACAGTGTTTCCATGCATAATAGTAATTCAGGTATGTGAATAATAGGTGCTAAACGGGTCTTCTAATTCATGTAGTTTTTAGCTTTCTTTTGAGTCTGTTGGCATTTTAGTGTTCTATATATTTTGACCCAAATCCAAACAACTGTTGCTGTAGGATTACTTGGTAGTCATGGTGGAGGTCTGTGGGGTGCTTCTGAAAGTGATCAAGTTTCTCATGGAAGTCCTGAAGCAGTTAGATCTGGTTTTACTAAATCTTCTGTGTTGAATGCGGGTGAACCCATTGTTACGGGAAAGCTGCAGCAACCAGAAATTGAAGTGAATCACTCCGAAGGGACCCTGCCACCTGAGGAGTTTATGTTCTCGTACATTGATCCTCAAGGAGTAATACAGGGACCGTTCATTGGATCTGACATTATTTCATGGTTTGAGCAAGGGTTTTTTGGGACTGATCTACAGGTCCGCTTGGCAACTGCTCCAGAAGGGACTCCTTTTCAAGATCTAGGCAGTGTCATGTCGTATTTAAAGACGGAAAGTATGCAAGCCCACATCAATGATCAAATCATCGAGCTAGAAGAGACTAATAGAAAAGCAAATTCGGAGATTGGTTTATCATTTGCACCCGTACAAGAATCTAATGGTTCAGCCTTAGGTCACGATAATGTTCAAATGAAGTCTAAATCAGAAGCTTATGTGAAACCACCACATGTTGATGACCGAAGTTTCTTGGACTATTCTGCTCAAGATGAAGGTTTGTTATTCTACTGACCTTTTCTCACTTGTGTGCATTTGTGTGGTATAAGACATTTCTTTCTTCGGTTTTATATGCTTGTGTTCATGATAACTAAACATACTTTTCTATTTTTTTCTTATTCAGAAATCGTATTCCCAGGAAGAGCTGGAGTTTCTGGTTATGGATCGGCAAAATCCTCTACAAGTATGCATGATGCTTTAATGGGAGTTTCTGGCCACCCTGCTATTCCTGTTGAATCAGCGAAGGTTGCTACTCAAAATCAGAATGAGAATAAGCTGCATCCGTTTGGTGTGTTGTGGTCTGAGCTAGAGAGCAGTAATACACCAGTTGATCTTTTGCCTAACAGGTCGTATGATACAGGACATGACCAGAAGTATCTTGATCAAGCTCAGGATTTGGATCATTTATTAACTCTCAAATTGCAGCAGCAGCAGCAGCAACAAAAGATTCATTTGCAGCAGCAGCAGAAGATTCAGTTGCAACAACGTCAACTAGAGCAAGAGTATCAATTACAACAGAAGCTCTTACAGGAGCAACAACAGTCCCATGCTCGGAATTTACATTTTCAACAGATTCTTCAGGGACAGACTCCTGATTCAAGACTTGGGCAGTCGCATGACTTCCATCGACTCAACAATGTTGATCAGATGTTATTAGAGCAGCAACTAATGGATGAATTGCAGAGTTCTGGCCATAGATCACAAAATTTTACACCGTACATGGAGCAGCTTGCCGCTGGAAATTTTGGGCAGTTACCACATGAAGGTCATCAAAAAGAGCTACTTGAACAGCTACTTTCCGAACAAATGCAATCTCAGTACAGACAGATGCATTCTCAACATGGACACATGCAATCTGAACCAATACGGTCTTTGGAGTACCAGCTACTGCAACAAGATCAGCTCATGCAATTGGCTAATGGAGGGAGGCAAAATACATTATTGGAGGAACTGAGACATATTGACCCTCAACATGGACACTTGCAGTCTCAGCCAATACGGTCTTCGGAGTACCAATTGATGCAGCAAGAGCAGCTCATGCAATTGGCAAATAGAGCGAGGCACAATACCCTATTGGAGGAACATAGACATATTGATCCTCTATGGCCATCCAACCGTAACGATCAGCTTCTAGGAGCTCATCCTGGGATCAACCGTTCACACTCTTCTGCGGGATTTAGACCAGTAGACTTTCATCAACAGCAGCAGGGGCCACCCTTTGAGGATCACTTTAGTCATCTTGAGCGGAACCTTTCATATCAGCAACAACTTAATCAGGAATTATTCGAGCAAGGTCTACCCTTTGAGCGATCTACATCGTTACCCAGAAATACATCGGGGCTGAATCTGGATGCTGTAAAAGGTCTTAACTTCTCTGAGTTGCGGGATGCCCAGATGCAATCCTCTGGTAGATTAGGAAATTCTACTCCGGGTTTCAGTCATCAGAATCCCCATATACAATTAGGTGAACGTCATTTTTCAGAAATGGAACCAAGGAAAGAACGCTGGCATGGAGCAGATACACAGCTAGCTGGTGGCTGGGCTGAAACTCAGTTTCATAGACTAAATACTGAAGCTGACCATCATAAAATGAGGTCAGAAATGAGGAGAGCTGGCGAAGATTCCAACTCATGGATGGTAGATGGACATACGGATGAAAAGTCAAAACAGCTTTTTATGGAGTTGCTTCACCAGAGGCCTGGCCATCAACCTCTCGAATCACCAAGCATGAATCGTGGGGAACCCTATGACAGGATGGCTGCTTCAGGCTTCGGCTTTGCAGACCATGGTGGTAGGCAAAACGCTTCATCTTCTTTTGGGTCGCACGCATCTTCTGATGAACATGTAAACGGATTACCAGGAGATGGGAACTATATGGGATCGTTGCAGCGTGATAATTCATTACTTTCTGGAAGTACCGATGGTGGAAGAAAAAATGAAACTAAAGACTTCAGTAATATGCTTGGTATGAGCAAAGACGTGAATGACATCAGAACGTGGAACAATGCACCACCGAAAAAGGAAGGAGCGGGGTTGATGTCATTTGAAGCACAAGACAGAATGGGAAAGCAAGCAGTAATGGATTCCTTGGTTCAAGGGGAGGTTCCTGTTGCTACGCTTGGCAGACAGTCTTCTTCCAGTATCTCTGGTATGTATCTTCCAGAGTTTAGATTTCCTTTTCCCTGAATATATCATGTTTTTTTTTGTTATGGGGGCTTATGTTGATATTTTCTTTCTGCAGAGTCATACAGTGACAACTTGGTTGGAGAAGTTAGAAAGGATAGGTAATTTTGTACTCTTAACGTTTAGCAACCGTAGATTAGGTTAGTAGTAAATCGCCATGTGAGCTCTTATTTGATGAAATGTTTTTATTGTTATAGGTTGGTAGTTCCATCACACGGGCAGGTATCAGTTTTGTTAAAAAGGCCTCCCTCATCGCATGAGGGATTGCTCGAGCAGATGTCCGATGCAACTAACAGAACAGCAGTGGGAAATAAAGGGTCAAAGGCGTCGTTCAGTGAGATGTTGAAGAATAGTAGTAGCAATAGCAGCATGAAGAAAGTGGCAGCAGAGCCATCTTCTGATCCAAACGAAGGAAACAAAGGCGGTGGTGGGAAGAAGAAAGGCAAGAAAGGGAGGCAGCTTGATCCAGCTCTTCTCGGTTTCAAAGTCACTAGCAATCGCATTCTTATGGGTGAAATTCACCGCGCTGATGACTTTTAGTCAATTCTGATACCCTGAGATCCATTCAAGCGTTTCTTCTTCTCCGGCGTAATCATGGTATAATTCGATCTTTGCTTATAAGTAAACCCTTCTTATGTTTTTGTTTCTCTTTGATTTTTGATGGTCAATGATTTTCTCTTTGTTTGAAATATGAATCACGTGAACATTGTTTCAATTAGCTAGATGAGTCCTAATAATATCTTTACAAAATCACATATTTTTCGAAATTTGAATTGGATTAACTTCCTTATATCTGCATTATTGTGGATTGTTTACTTGATTTGTTTTTGTTGAGTGTGAATGAATACTTGATCCGGGATGAACCATTACTAACTACGATCATGGTGGATCCGGGATATGATATTGATTGATTCTGTGTTGATTTTGTTATTGCAGAAAACTTACAAAGCTGACTCGCAGACAGGAAAGTGGAGAAGTTTGACAACGTTTATAAAGAGAGGTTTTGTTCCTGAGACCACTACGTGTACGTTTATGTGTATCTCTTTAAGATAACCTGTAAGGAACCATGGTCTGGAATATGAATCATTCCTGTATACAATGTGTATGTTACAGCTCTCTTCCAGATCATGAGGACTGCAGCTAGCGGAGATACGGCTTAAACCGAATCACATTCAAGCTAGAAGAATCAAGTTTAGAAATGAATCATTCTTCTGTTTTTCTCTTCTTTTACCGTAGAATGCAACTTTATGTTTACTTGTGCATGCTAATGTAATAAATAGTATTTTCTACAAGTTATCATATCTTCAAGTTAGTTCACTTGGTACGACCCACACGCAGTTGAAACTCTCTGTATACAAGGAGCAAGTGTAGTTTCCACTAGATCTCGTCAAGTCTTATGAGGTTGATTACTCACAGGTTTAAGGAGTTCTGACCAGGTACAGAGAGATTAAAGGGAAGCATGTGCGCACGTGGCATGATACTCGGGATCGTTAGCCGAGAAATCAGATACGATTTTTGTTCGATTTTTTAGTATATCCTTTTTCCGAATTTTAAAATAATAAAAACTTTAAATAACTATTGCTCAACAACCTTAGAAAATTGAGCTTGTTCTTATATAAAAATCTCCACTTTGCCATTATTACATTTTTTCGGGCTTTACACTGTACGAAGCCCAAGTCATTCTCTTCACACATTAACTAAAGCCCAATAGCATTTAATTGGCCCAATAAGAATAACAAATTTCGATCCACTTTTCTAGGTTTGCGAAGGTAAAGTTGAAACGAGGACGACCATAAAAACCAACTCGAAAGGCAATTAAAAACAAAATAATAGAAATTTTCTTCAAGATCGCGATCTTCAATCCCGAATCCCTAATCCATTCAAGCTTCTCCTCTCTTCTCCGGCGTAATCATGGTATACTTCCTCTAAAGTCAACCCTTCCCTTTTTGTTAAATCTGTGCAGCTTCTTCTTCTTCTCTCTGTAACTCCGATCTCCCAGATCTGATTCACGAGCTTAACTATCAATGTTTGAATCACGCGAAGTTTGTTTTCAATTAGCTAAATTGAGATCCTAATTTCGAATCGGATTAGCTGAATTTATTCCACTCTTTGTTTTGTGGTTGTTAGGACGTTCGATCTCCTGCTCCCGTTCCCGTTGGATCTCGGCGGCGTGATAACAAGTGGTCATCTCGTTGGGGTCCTGACGATAAAGAGAAAGAGAAAGAAACCAAGGTTGACTACAACAACAAGGAGGAGGTTCAAAGTGAGACTCAATCTGTGATTGGGAGCCTCCGTGACTCTGAGACTCGTGATAAATGGAGGCCACGTCATCGGATGGAGCAGGTCCAGAGTGGTGGACCAGCTTCTTACCGTGCTGCGCCTGGGTTTGGACTTGATAAAGGACGAAGTGAGGGACGAAGTGAGGGTCCAAACATAGGGTTCACCGTTGGTCGGGGTAGGGCGAGGGGTACTTGGTCTGCTTTCTTTGGCGCTGGAGGGTTCTTGAGAAACGAAAGCGTTCCTGGTAAACCTGCGCCTACGTGTCGGTATGTGAGGGGGAAGTTGCTTGACTTGTATAGAAACCAGAAGCCTGATAGGATGCCTATTGATATGGAGGAGGTTGATTCTGTAACTCAAGTGGCTTTGATTGAACCTCTTGCTTTTATTGCCCCTGGTGTTGAAGAAGAGGTATGATCCTTACTTGAGGACTTGCTTTTTTCCTTTCTCATGAGTGTGTCATTGTTTTGTAACTAATTTTCATGTGTTTGTGGTCTGGGTGTTATATATTTATTTCAGGAAAGCCTTAAGGGTATATGGAAGGGAAGGATCACTAGTAGCGAAGCTCACACTTCACCTGGGGAAGAATCTTTAGCTGAGGAGAGTATGGGTATGTGTAATCTTGTTTTTTCGTTGCTTTGCTTCTATCTTTCCAACTAGCTTGGATAATGAATGCTTCTGTGACTTGATTCAGGTGAGACGAAAGTGGATGGTGCTTTGCTAGGGGTTATGAGTGGTGACAGTGTTTCCATGCATAATAGTAATTCAGGTATGTGAATAATAGGTGCTATACGGGTATTCAAATTCATGAGTATTAAAGCTTAAGTCCATTGTTATGAGTTTGATGGTATTTTAGTGTTCTATTATATATTCTGACCCATATCCAAACAACTGTTGCTGTAGGAGTACTTGGTAGTCATAATGGAGGCTTGTGGGGTGCTTCTGAAAGTGATCAAGTTTCTCGTGGAAGTCCTGAAGCAGTTAGATCTGCTTTTGATAAATCTTCTGTGTTGGATGCGGATGAACCCATTGTTACGGGAAAGCTGCAGCAACCTGATATTGAAGTGAATCACTCCGAAGGGACTCTGCCACCTGAGGAGTTTATGTTCTCGTACATTGATCCTCAAGGAGTAATACAGGGACCGTTCATTGGATCTGACATTATTTCATGGTTTGAGCAAGGGTTTTTTGGGACTGATCTACAGGTCCGCTTGGCAACTGCTCCAGAAGGGACTCCTTTTCAAGATCTAGGCAGTGTCATGTCGTATTTAAAGACGGAAAGTATGCAAGCCCACATCAATGATCAAATCATCGAGCTAGAACAGACCAGTAGAAAAGCAAATTCGGAGATTGGTTTATCATTTGCACCCGTACAAGAATCTAATGGTTCAGCCTTAGGTCACGATAATGTTCAAATACAGTCTAAATCAGAAGCTTATGTGAAACCACCACATGTTGATGACCGAAGTTTCTTGGACTTCTCTGCTCAAGATGAAGGTTTGTTATTCTACTGACATTTTCTCACTTGTGTGCATTTGTGTGGGTTTTTGTATACTAAACATACTTTTTGTATTTTTTTCTTAATCAGAAATCGTATTCCCAGGAAGAGCTAGAGTTTCTGGTTATGGATCGGCAAAATCCTCTACAAGTATGCATGATGCTTTAATGGGAGTTTCTGGCCACCCTGCTATTCCTGTTGAATCAGCGAAGGTTGCTACTCAAAATCAGAATGAGAACAAGCTGCATCCATTTGGTGTGTTGTGGTCTGAGCTAGAGAGCAGTAGTACACCAGTTGATCTTTTGCCTAACAGATCGTATGATGACCAGAAGTATCTTGATCAAGCTCAGGATTTGGATCATTTAACTCTCCAATTGCAGCAGCAGCAGCAACAAAAGATTCAGTTGCAACAGCAGCAGCAACAGAAGATTCAGTTGCAACAGCAGCAGAAGATTCAGCTACAACAACGTCAACTAGAACAAGAGTACCAATTACAACAGAAGCTCTTACAGGAGCAACAACAGTCCCATGCTCGGAATTTACATTTTCAACAGATTCTTCAAGGACAGACTCCTGATTCGAGACTTGGGCAGTCACATGACTTCCATCGACTCAACAATGTTGATCAGATGTTATTAGAGCAGCAACTAATGGATGAATTGCAGAGTTCTGGCCATAGATCACAAAATTTTACACCATACATGGAGCAGCTTGCCGCTGGAAATTTTGGGCAGTTACAACATGAAGGTCATCAAAAAGAGCTACTTGAACAGCTACTTTCCGAACAAATGCAATCTCAATACAGACAGATGCATTCTCAACATGGCCACATGCAATCTGAACCAATACGGTCTTTGGAGTACCAGCTACTACAACAAGAGCAGCTCATGCGATTGGCAAATGGAGGGAGGCAAAATACACTATTGGAGGAACTGAGACATATTGACCCTCAACATGGACAAATGCAGTCTGAACCAATACGGTCTCTGGAGTACCAAATAATGCAGCAAGAGCAGCTCATGCAATTGGCAGATAGAGCGAGGCACAATACGCTATTGGAGGAACATAGACATATTGATCCTCTATGGCCATCCAACCGTAATGATCAGCTTCTAGGAGCTCATCCTGGGATCCACCGTTCACACTCTTCTGCGGGATTTAGACCAGTAGACTTTCATCAACAGCAGCAGAGGCCACCCTTTGAGGATCACTTTAGTCATCTTGAGCGGAACCTTTCATATCAGCAACAACTTAATCAGGAATTATTCGAGCAAGGTCTACCCTTTGAGCGATCTACATCGGGGCTGAATCTGGATGCAGTAAAAGGTCTTAACCTCTCTGAGTTGCGGGATGCCCAGATGCAATCTTCTGGTAGATTAGGAAATTCTACTCCGGGTTTCAGTCATCAGAATCCCCATATACAATTAGGTGAACCTCATTTTTCAGAAATGGAACCAAGGAAAGAACGCTGGCATGGAGCAGATACACAGCTAGCTGGTGGCTGGCCTGAAACTCAATTTCATAGATCAAATACTGAAGCTGACCATCATAAAATGAGGTCAGAAATGAGGAGAGTGGGCGAAGATTCCAACTCATGGATGGTAGATGGACATACAGATGAAAAGTCAAAACAGCTTTTTATGGAGTTGCTTCACCAGAGGCCTGGTCATCAACCTCTCGAGTCACCAAGCATGAATCGTGGGGAACCCTATGACAGGATGGCTGCTTCAGGCTTCGGCTTTGCAGACCATGGTGGTAGACAAAACGCTTCATCTTCTTTTGGGTCGCACGCATCTTCTGATGAACATGTAAACGGATTACCAGGAGATGGGAACTATATGGGATCGTTGCAGCGTAATAATTCATTACTTTCTGGAAGTATCGATGGTGGAAGAAAAAATGAAACTAAAGACTTCAGTAATATGCTTGGTATGAGCAAAGACGTGAATGACATCAGAACGTGGAACAATGCACCACCGAAAAAGGAAGGAGCGGGGTTGATGTCATTTGAAGCACAAGACAGAATGGGAAAGCAAGCAGTAATGGACTCCTTGGTTCAAGGGGAGGTTCCTGTTGCTACGCTTGGCAGACAGTCTTCTTCCAGTATCTCTGGTATGTATCTTCCCGAGTTTAGATTTCGTTTTCCCTGAATATATCATGTTTTTTTTTGTTATGGGGGGCTTATGTTGATATTTTCTTTCTGCAGAGTCATACAGTGACAACTTGGTTGGAGAAGTTAGAAAGGATAGGTAATTTTGTACTCTTAACGTTTAGCAACCGTAGATTAGGTAAGTAGTAAATCGCCATGTGAGGTCTCATAATTGATTAAGTGTTCTTTTATTGTTGTAGGTTGGTAGTTCCATCACACGGGCAGGTATCAGTTTTGTTAAAAAGGCCTCCCTCATCGCACTCGTCATCACCGCACGAGGGATTGCTCGAGCAGATGTCCGATGCAGCTAACAGAACAGCAGTGGGAAACAAAGGGTCAAAGGCGTCGTTCAGTGAGATGTTGAAGAATAGTAGTAGCAGTAGCAGCATGAAGAAAGTGGCAGCAGAGCCATCTTCTGATCCAAATGAAGGAAACAAAGGCGGTGGTGGGAAGAAGAAAGGCAAGAAAGGGAGGCAGCTTGATCCAGCTCTTCTCGGTTTCAAAGTCACTAGCAATCGTCTTATGGGTGAAATTCACCGCGCTGATGACTTTTAGTCATTTCTGATACCCTGAGATCCATTCAAGCGTTTCTTCTTCTCCGGCGTAATTATGGTATAATTCGATCTTCCTATGCTTTTGTTTGGTTATGATTTGATGGTTAATGGTGACCTCTTTGTTTGAAATATGAATCACGTGAATAACAGAATGGCATCTATTTTTCGAAATTCGAATTGGATTAGCCGACTTCTTATCTGCAATATTGTGGATTGTGTACTTGGTTTTAGATGCATGGGTAAATTTCTTTACCTGCCATTGCATTATTATGAATTGTGCAAGTCGGTGTGAAGCTTTTTATCCGGGATGAACCATTACTATCTAAAGTCACACATAATGGGAGATATGATTATTGATCGATTCTGTGTTGGTTTGGTAATTGCAGAAAACTTCAAAGCTTACTCGCAGACAGGAAAGTGGAGAAGTTTGACAAAAACGTTACAAAGAGAGGTTTTGTACCTGAGACCACCACCTGTAAGTTTATCTCTTTTAGATAACCTGTAAGGAACCATGGTCTGGAATCTGAATCATTTCAGTATACTGTGTAGGTACAGCAGCTCTCTTCCAGATCATGAGGACTGCAACTAGCGGAGATACACATTCAAGCTTGAAGAATCAAGTTTAGAAATGAATCTTTCTTCTTCTGTCTTGACTCATTTTCTCTCCTTAGAATCCAACTTTCCGTTTACTTGTGCATATTAATGTAATGAAGAGTCTTTTCTTCAAGCTATATGTCCTTGTTGTTATGCTTTTGTTCACTTGGTACGACCCACACGCAGTTGATACTAAATACAAGGAGTAAGTAGTAGATAGAGTATACAGCAACCTCTAAGAAAGTGAACCAAAGAGAAGATATGTTCAAGCACTAGCCGTAGGGGAGGGATGAAAAGCTGTTCCGCAAGCGATCCAAAGTCTTTTTCTCCGAAGCAAGGTACAGAGAGGGACCTTGGTCCATTCCTTTGTAATAAAATCAATCAGCCGGCGTAGTTATAGAATGAAGAGTCTTTCCTTCAAGCTATCTGTCTGTGGACCCCAAGGACAACAATATGTTGCCTAGACGATTCATCCTAAATTCCTAATGTACTTTCCGTAAAACTAGCGCAATATGTTTGCATTCTGTCAACCTCCTCTACAACATTGTCATCTTCTTCTGAAGCTCCAATATGCTAATTCACGTTGCAGCGTTTATAGTCAGATGCACTGCTTCCATTTCCCATTAGACCATTTCGTAGGACAATGTCTATTTTGGGGTCCATTAACATAAAGTAAAGCGTGCTATGGATAGTCATCCGCTGTGACTTAAGGTTAAGCAATACAGGGAGTTTTTGTTGGACGGGATGGTCCATGCATTTCTCAAGGAACCATAGACTTCATACTCTCCACATCCAACCCACAAGACCTTATACCCGTCAATGGTGGGTTGTTGTCATCACATCAAATATTATGCTTTGCTCAAATCATGTCACTTCCATTTATCCATAGCAATTACCATTATAATTTTTAAATAATGAGAACCCATGATGATACCTCTTATTAGTGTTTTACTTCTTTTTTTCCAATAATATTCTTACATGTATAGAATATTCGGTCCAATTGATAAAGCGGTAAAACAAGATTACAAAAGCATGACAACAACAACGGCAACTAACTTCAAGACAACATTAAAAGGTTTGATAATTTTATATAGAAAAGACTCTCAAAATTCTTCACAACATGTAGTAAAGTACACAGAAAGCTAAAGCATTCTACAATAAGATTAAGGGAGAAGTGAGACAAGAAAGAAGAAGTGGTTTCGTTTATGCCATGCCTCCGCTAGTTGCAGTCCTGATGATCTGGAAGAGAGCTGTAACAAAGCGCATACAAAAGTTAATCAACATATACTAGTGTAACACACAATATATTATTATATAACCAAATAATCCATATTCAAGACCATGTTCGTTATTTGGAAACCAGGAGTCAACACTAAGATGCTTTCCAACATAATCAAAGCTAAAAGAGATTTAGGAATACTCACATGAACCAATGACGACGAAGACAAAGAAGCCGAGGAGGATGGGTCCGACAGGGTAGTCCTTACCCTTCTTGGTGGTGGTCTCAGGAACAAAACCTCTTTTAGTAATGTTCTTGTCAAACTTCTCTATCTTCCTGTCTGCTAGCCTCTTTGAAGTTGTCTGTAAATGATCAAAATCAACACACACAGAGTCAATCATTAATCACAGCCGACACCAATGGTTATTTCTGGTTCAAGCATTTTCTAGTCAGAATATAATTATGAACAAAAACATCTAAATCAAGCAACACCATAAATGCAGACAAGAACTCAGCTAATTTCTAACACAAAAAAATGATCAAATTTTATAATGATATTCGATTTTTTTTATGATTTCAGACACAACATAAAATCCTTGTTATATAAATAAGCTCATGAAATCCTCAAATAATGTGAGAATCATGAGTTATAAAGAAAATGTTTTTTAGCCGATTCAAAAAAACTATTTTAGTCAAAGATTGAGATCGATGGATGTACCATTATTACGCCGGAGAAGAAACACTAAGAAGGGATGAGTGAATCGGAATTGACGTTCGCCGTGTCGGAGAGAAACTTGTCTTTGTCTTAAAGAGAGTTCTGTTTCTCCTGCCTGTCACCAACTTATTAAAAAAGAGTATCGGCGAACGTCGTCACAGCTCTCTCTGATTGGATACTGAGACGCGAGAGGTCTACGTGGCGGTCAATGATTGGTGCTTGCGAAAGCCTTATGGTCACGTGGACTAAAATGAAAACTTTCAGTTATATCTCTCTCAGGCTTTTTAAAGGCCCAATAAAAAGTAAATCGAGAGGCCCGTTTAGCATCTGTTAGTCTCTTGGTGGCTCTCTATTGAAACATTTCAGTTGTATCTCTCAGGCTCTTTAAAGGCCCAATAAAAAGTATATTGAGAGGCCCGTTTAGAATCTGTTTAGTCTCTTGGTGGTTCTCTATTGAAACTTTTCAGTTATATCTCTCGCAGCCTCTCTGGTCTCTCTCTCTCTCTTTCTCTCTCTCTCTCCATATCAACGATAGAGAGATGGATCCAGACGCAGTAGCCAAGGCTTTCGTGGAGCACTACTACACCACCTTCGACGCGAATCGCGCGGGCTTGGTGTCTCTCTACCAGGAAGGATCCATGCTGACCTTCGAAGGGCAGAAGATCCAGGGCTCTCAGAACATCGTCGCCAAGCTCACCAGCCTCCCTTTCCAGCAGTGCAAACACAACATCACCACCGTCGATTGCCAGCCCTCTGGTCCCGCCGGCGGTATGCTCGTCTTCGTCTCCGGTAATCTCCAGCTCGCTGGCGAGCAGCACGCTCTCAAGTTCAGCCAGGTCTCCTTTCCCCCCCTCCCTCGATTGATATGTGATTAGGGCACTTTGAAGTTTGATTGATTTGGAATTGAAACGAAATCTCGGACCCTTGTTGATTGATAGATCCGTGATTAGGTTGTGTAGATGTGATCGTTGTTATCTAGGTTTGGCATTTAGATTGTCACTTAAGAGTATAGCATCGGATTGCTAGGAACCATATGGTTCTTCTTGGTTATGTCAACTATGCTACGTTAGCTACGATATGCTGCTGCATTCGATTAGATTGTCTCAGCTCTGTAAGTGTTCCTTGTGTGTGTATCATCATCTGCTGTTAGAGTCTTTTGTTTCTCTTTTTTGATATTGGAGACTCTTAACTTGATTCGTCACATGGGAAGAAGTATCATATATCTTTGTTATAAGTTTTGTGTAAACATGGTAGATATGTACTAAGCCAAGTGGGATGCACTCATGTCAATTTTGACCTACTCACAGTGAGCTACATTTGCATCTCTCATGTTGTGATCTTAGATACTGTAACATATAGATCTGATGACTGCCGTGTTGTTCTCATTTTGCTGGTACGTAATGCTATCTTCCTGACATACCTGACTTTTGTGCCACAGATGTTCCATTTGGTGTCGAATCAGGGAAACTACTACGTGTTCAACGACATATTCAGGTTGAACTATGCTTGAGGAATGTATTGACAATGGTATTGGCACGGGTATTATATGAACCATTCTTACAAAAGCCAAAAGAGACTCATGGAAGTTTGGGGGTTAGTTCATGTTGGATTTTAGTAGATTTGAGAACATAAGCTTGTTTATGGTGTTTTTGAAGTCTGTTTTTATTTTAATCAATGGAAGGTCTTTTGTTACTTTGGTTCAGATGACTCTGTGTTCACATGATTCAGTAAGTGCTTATTGTTAAGGATAAAACAAAAAGCTTATTTGAAAGATGGTTCTCTGTTGGAACCCTTTTCATGTTAAAACAAACTATTCTTTAGCAATTTCTTCTGTACTCTCCTTCCAGATGTCTCCACACCCTTGTGTTTTTCTTTGGATGGTGAACAATCTGGCGACGAATCTTCTTCTTTGGTAGTTTCAACTGTTTTTTGGAGGGTGTTTGGTGTGTGTATAAGCAAAAAATTAGCATCAGCTCTCAAGTCCTATACCACCAATACAGACGGTTCTGGCCATCAAACAACAACCTGTCAAAACACACTTTACTTTATGAGAATTGACTTAATTTTGTCTAATCACACAATAATAATAATTTGAAAAGATAAGCTCATTGTTACATCAAAGACCCAAGTTGTTCTAATGAGTATAAGAAAGACACTGACAAAATAAAAATCCTGTTCATTTACTTTTTTCGAGTAATCCAACCCCACAACTAATTGGAGCTTTGTTTTGCTACCAAAAGTGTGATAATTGACAGACGACCAAACAGCTTGTTATTGTTCGATTCATGAACAAGCGGATTTCACCAACTCAAATCACTCATTACACAGAGGTATTTAGTTTTCTTTTCACAAAGTTGATTTACTCAAACATCATATTAAATCTTGTACCTAGAAGAAAAATTTGATTGTGGGGCAACAGTAGATTAATCAATTTAAACCAAACATAGAAGGAATGGAAAAAGCTCATCGTTCTCGTCTTCGATGAAAGGAGTCAGCAACACAAGCAGCAGCTTCTCTATTCCTCTTTTCATCAAGAAGTTTCTCGTTGGCTCTGCTCAGAACCTCTACATCTTCACTTGACTACATTCCACACACGACCTCTTTTCTCCAACTTCTCTCCGCCGCTTGAAAGATGTTTATTGCTTACACTTGTATTATTACTTTATTCTTTTAATTAGCTCAAGTCTTTGTTGGTAATGGACGTAACTAAGTCATGACTAGACACGTAACATCTATTGACCGACCGCTTCTTGAATAAGTCACGGTACCTCTTCCACCATTTTTTCTTTTTTTATCTCTAAGAGAAGCTATAATACAATTTTGAACCACCAAATCATTTCGGTTTAATTTCTGAGTGCGAAGCTTCATCCCATACTTGACAATTCGAGGTTGCCCATGATCTGCACCTGACACCTTTTTATCAAACTATTAACCAATAATAGTTGACTGCTACTCCAAGATACAAACAAATCGAGACAGATTGTAGTCGAAATCCTATAACTTTTTTTCCTAAATAAATTATGTTACATAATAATAATAATAAAACCATCCACGGAAAAAAGCACAAACTCAGAACGCTTTCTCCATTTCTCTAACAGTAAAATATAAAAATCTTTTTTTTTTCTTGAAAAAGTAAAAAAAAATATAAAAAAACTCCCAAATATCCACATAAATTTCCCCCAAAATACAGATAAAAGAACATATATAGAAAATCTCTAATCTGGATTGCGTTGTTATATACTCAATCCATCTTCTTTGTCCCGCTTTTCCGGATGATAATTGAGGTTTTCGTCGCTTCACAACAGCTTCCATTCTGGGAATATAGAAACAACAATTGAATTAGCTTCAAACCCAAAAAAAACAACAGCTTTTAATTAATTTCAGAAGTCATCCACAAAATAATGAAAAAGTAAATGTGAAAAATGAATATAGACTAATCTGAATTTGTGGTGCACAAAACAAAAGACTAATCTGATTTCGCATTTGTTGCCGTCACGTTACGTTTGATTAATCCGTAATTAATCTCAAACACCCATCTCTAACAAGATCTTCATCAAACTACTAAACCTCACGAAAAATTTAACAAATATAAAGCCTAAAAGATTCAATAAAATTACCAGAAATGTCCTTCCTCGATGAAAAAGAAGGTGGCGGCGTCAAGACGTAAGAGAGGATCGACCTCCCAGCCATGGAAATGGCGGAGACGATCCCAGCAACATAAAGAACCACGATGAGAGCCAGAACCCAAGGCAACAAGAGGAAGCCGATGAAGAAAGTCACGGATCCACACAGCATCAGAGCCACGGAGATACCGAGCAGCAGCGACGCGAACCCCGAGGGAGATATATGAGCCATCGAAGGCGACCGAGTCCTCATCATCGGCGAATCCGGGAAGTGATCGGGGAGAGAAATCGGCATCGGCGGAGAGCGGAGGAGGCTCAGGACAAGAGCCGAGAGGTCGTAGAAAGCCCTGGAGTCTTGATCTCGTTGGCTTCTCATCGTTCACAAAATAATATTCTCAAGAAAGGTTTAATGGCAGGAGTAATGGAGAGGATGATGATTGCCGTTCAGACAGAACCGAAACACAGACGAGCAAAATGAAACTGACTTTTTATATAAATCTTTCTCTATGAACAGAAGAATCGTGTGTGTCTAGATAACGAGAAAAAGCAACCATAAAGAAACAAGACACGCGTGTGAACACGCGAGGGTGAGGCGAGTATGGACATGCTGGATTCGGACCAATTTGGGGGGGGGGGGGGGGGGGGGGGGGAGTGTGGGTCCCTTTAATGACGCGTAGAGTGCTTATCTTCTACGACATTCTTATCTTTTTTTTTTCCGTCAAGAATTTTATTAGTGGATCGAAAGTCCGAAAAAGAACCAAATCCGAGACTACAACATTCATAAGTAAAAGGTACACAGACAAACCGTTCACTTGCTAAACCAAACTTGGGCCTAAAGCCCACAACAAACCATTACCAACACGGAACAGTCCACCCGTGTCGTAATCGAACCCTCCGGAGCTATCACGACGATTCTACGGATCAACGTCGACGGCATAGACTAACCGGATACTCTCTGTTCCACATGAACAATATACTCAAAGCTCGAGCCAATGAGCCAACACAGTGAAGTATCTACAAGACCGACAAAGCCAACAACCGCCTACAATCTTCCTAATCATTCTAGATACTTTCAAGCGCCACATACAACCGAGTGGAGAAGAAAGTCCTCTGAGACTTAGAAAGAGAGGCAAGAAGAACAACTGAAACGCTCTGGATCGTAGATATACCTGAGAAAAAGCCGGCGATCGAGATGCTAGAGAAGCCATCCCTTCCCGGAGACACAAAGCCAGCGATCGAGATGCTAGAGAAGCCATCCCTTCCCGGAGACACAGAGCCGGCGATAGAGATGCTAGAGAAGCCATCCCCTCCCGAAAACAAAAGCCGGCAAAGCCGATGCAAAAAGAGCTATCGCTTCCCAGAGACAGAGCCGGACGACCACCGAAGAAGAAGGAGCGTCGCCGGAGACTTAAACGATCGAATCACCGATCCGATTCACAAAAAACTTAAAAACACAAGACGAAATTAGACAAGACTAAGCTCAAACTAAAGAGGAGGAGCAGATCCTCCCTCACGTAGCGGCAGTGAGAAGCACGGCCAACCACGGAGGGAGATCGGTGGCTATGGAGTTTTTCTTCTTCTTCTTCTCGTTTTGATGAAAGAGAAGTTTTTTCTCTCTCCCTGTAATAAATTTGTTCCAATCATACTTTCTTTTGTATTTTTCTTTTGGTTATTTTGTTTTGAACAAAATAAGAGAGTGTGTTACTTTTCTTTTTGAAAAATGTCTGCACTTTATAGACTTGTCTATTCAATCGGGCTCTTTGCGTTGAACCATCATAAATAATCATAACTAGATTTTGACCCGCGCAAGCGCGCGGATGTATATTTTGAAAAATATGTTGATATTTGTTTTTCATGTAATTATTAGGATTTGGAAAAATGAATCCGAGGAACATAACCGATACCGATCCAAAGATATAGTACCAAACCCAAACATAAATTGATTAAATATTCTAATTATTCAAAATTTTGTTATTTAGAGAACCGAATCTTATCCGAACCGAAGTATTTGTGTATCCGAATTTATCTAAAAATAGATTTATATACTTATATATATTAATTATTTTTAGATTTAACGTATATAAAACATCAAAAATGATACTTTTAAATTGGTTTAAATACTTGAAAATATATATAGATAGTCAAAAGTAAATATCTGAAATAGTTAAAGTATACTCAAATCACCAAAAATACTTAAAATAATTATTGATTTCGTATCCAAAATTTTAAATCAAGCCAATTGATATGTTAAGCTTAAGTATTATGACATATGTTATTCAAATTTATACGTAATATATTATTTTATTTATACATTTTGAGAAATTTAAAATATATAATGATTTAAGACTTTAAAAATAATTTAAATTAGTTATCCAAACCCAAACCAAACCCGCAAAGATCCAAATCGAACTCAAACCAAAATTTAGAAACATTCTAATAAGGCTGAAATCTTTGACCCCGAAAACCCAAAATACAAACCGATCAGAACTAAACCCGTATGGGTATCCAAAAGCCCATCCCTAGTCATTATTATATATCGTATTTTATCATCATATAATTAATCGTATTTTATATGTACTATCATATAAGTAATCATATAATTAATAGTATTTTATACATACCATCATATAAATAATTACATATATTATATTTTTAAAACTTAATATGAAATATGAAAACCATAATTTGAGTTGGTATTTCAAATTGGGCTTTGTATTATATTTTTTTTATATATATTGACAATATTTTTTTATAATGGTTATTGAAAAATAGTTTAGTAAAAATCCATTTTTGAATATATGTATATTTTTGAATCAATTTTTGATATAAATCAAATTTGAATTATTATTTTGATTTGAAATATGTATATAAAGTTTAAATTTTGTTTTATGGTTAGTTTAGAAAAAAAAATTTTAGGGAATTAGATTGACCCATTTTGGTATATTTTAAAAGTGGCCTAGATAACTTTCAATTTTAAAAAAAAAAAATAAGTCCATTACTTTTTTTCTTAATACTACTATCCTTGTTTTCAAACAAAAATATTTTTTTTTAAAAGACTGCAATCCATGTTTCCAAACACTCCAAATTTTTAAAAGTCCTATTCAAATCTCCAAACATTCCAATTTTGTACTTGAGTTTTAATAAGATAGATAATAACAATAAATAATAATTTGTGAAACAATAATATTGGAGTTTAAGTGACTAATAATATTGTAAGGACCTAACCTAGACAAAAAAATATTTATTCACCAATAAACTAGCAATGGAATTGTTGCATGTCCCTCGCACATGTGCTGGTTAATTCTCTGAGAAGTTTTTTTTCTAATGATTTTCTTTTGTATCTGATTTTAGTTTACCTTAGGTCGTTCAGTGAAAATGTTGACAAATTCGTGGAATTTGGGCTTTTGATAGGCCCTTTGAAGTATTTAGATAGCCCAAAATAATATTAGAGGGGGGCCTAGAGACACATGTTGGTGGTATGCATAACTACACGAGGCTCTGGAATCCACTATACTTAGGAGGTGTTAGGGGGTGTTAGTGGGGATGAGATTTATAATGAATCTTAGAATTTCTAAGTCTAGTGTTATTGGTTTATAGATTCTCATTGAAATCTATTGTTATTGGTTTGATGATTCTATAACTACATACAAAATCATTTGTTATTCAAAAAGTTTAAATTTTAATGATTCTACAAATCTATTAAAGTAAATGTTATTGGGAGTTGAATTCTTAGAATCATTACATTACTTTATTTTCATAGATTTTCACAATATACAAAATTCTCTACATCTCTTTCCAAATTTAACAAATCTCTTAACTTTTAAAATCAACAAATTCTATAGAAATCTAAGTCCCACTAACACCCTCTTAACTTATAATTTATTCAAAGCCATGAATTGGAGCTAAAAAACGATTTTGAAACTGGAAGCATATACTGTACTTACAAACTTGAATTACACAGGGGCATGTATATAGATATATATATATTGTCCTCAAGATCTTAGTGTCACAGTGTACGAGGAATGCCTGGCTAAATTATATGCGGAGTATAATTTTGTTGAAAATATCATAATAAAACATTACACACACATGCACACAAGACAGTAATGTAGAGAGAGGTAATCATCATGTAGCCTAAGAGGAAAGCTAGGAGAAAGTTTCGATTTTAAAATGTCAAAAAAACAAATATGAAGAAAGTTTCAAATAGAGTTGGTTAAGGTAACCAACCCAACATGTAATTATTCGCACTTGGCCCTGCTCCCATTCCATGATCTTGCTGTTGCCCCTGATGATACCTGTTCCAGCGTTACCAAGAAAAAACATCCAATTAAGATATCAAAAATGTAATATCTCAAAATTGGTTAGTAATTATATATAAAGTATTAAGTTACCCCATTTGAAAAATGGGCTCGTATTCCAAAGGCTGGAAGAAAGCTTGTTGTTGCGGTTGATGATGCCCGTAGTCAACATGTACCTCTTCTTGGTTCGGGTTGAGTTGGAATGGCATCTGATACCCATCAGCTAACTGCCACGTAGTACACTTGTTAATTAGTGGATCCATACTTAAAAATAATAACCAAATTAATTCGTTAATATATATTGTGAACGATGATAACGTAAGAAGTTACCCTTAGCCGTAGAGTTTTGTTTGTATCAGAAAGCATGCGCTCCTGTTCCAAATTAGTATTCATAGGAGAGTGAGTATTATTAGTGTATACATATATGTATGTCATTTGCTTCATCATTCAAATTTGTCGTTACCTTGCTCTGGAGATCATTGAGCTGGTCAAGCATGAACTGTGTCTGCAAGTTTGATAAAGCGTATTACTTTATATGGACATCATAGTGTAGCATATATGATGAAAGAAATAGAAGAAGTATAGTACCCGGAGACCTCTGATCTGCTTCAAAGAAGAATCAAGCTGTCTCTCAAGTGACTCAAGCTCCTTCGTACTAAGTGGTCCAAGATCTTCTCCCAATAGATTCCTGTAATATTTCAAGACAAACAAAAATACCATCATGATTAAATTCTAAGTGTAATTAAAAAAAAAACTCTCTCTGGCTAGCAGTACTAGCTAGCTTCATTATTAGTCAATTAGTTTAACCTTTGGGTTCTCTGTAAAGCGTCGTAACGCTGCTTAAGCTTGAGATACTCCTGCTGGCTACTAAGTTCCTGCTTTGCCAAAAAACATTATTGGATTTGAATTAATAAAAGCATATTAGGAAAAAATAAAAATCAAGGGTAAAAGAATAAGAAAGAGAAGGAGGGAGTACAACTGCTAAGGCCTCTCTTGAAGGCACATTGGGCTCTGGAGGTCCATAGTTGCACTTTTGGTACCTCTCCAGTGTCTTAAGCATGCTGCTTCACAACAAAAAATGGTCCGTACTAAGTAGTCATGTATCAAAATTTTACCTCAGTAATTAATATGAAAAAATAAGTTTCAAATCAACAAAGGTAAATCTTGTTAAAACGTTTTATAGCTATGGTTTACAGAATAATCTGGGAGTCTTTTCAGAGATCCAATGGATATAATAAGATGAAATTGACATTAGCATCATAATCAAACAAAAATAGGGCGGGTGACAAAAGTGGGTAGCCAATAAGCTCTAGTTAGTTGAATCACTCCCAAGAGCTTCTGAATTTAACAGCAAAGTGCTGACTGATTTGATCGGATTGGGTAAAATGGTATAGAAAACTCTTTTATATGTAAATTGGTTATTCATGAGAGACCCCTTATTAATAATATTATGTTAGATCAGATGGCTTCTCATAATTCCTACGTCATCGTCATCTTAATTAAGCAGAAATACTAAGGGAACACAAAAAAAAAGCTAAAAGTTTAATTAGGACGACACTGCAACAAAACTTTGAAAAGAAAACAAAAATATATTGAAAGAAAAACAAATGAGAGAAATCAAAACAGAAATGGAAATCATCGGAAACTCAAAAACATATATAAAGGTTATAAATCATTTTAGTTTCCTCTTTGCTTTCTTTTAAAGGATGAAAGAAAAAACGTACGACACAAACAACACATAAGAAAGACCCATACAACACATTTCTTTTACTTATCAAAACAATAGACAAAAATGGATATAAATGAATACCTGGAATTACTGCAAAACTCGAACAGTTTTCCTCTATTAGAGAAGATGATGAGAGCAACCTCTGCATCACATAGAACGGAAAGCTCGTATGCTTTCTTCAAAACACCACCCCTTCTCTTTGCAAACGTCACTTGCCTATTGATCGTGTTCTCTATCCTCTTCAGCTCTACTCTCCCTCTTCCCATTTTTTTCTTTCTCTCTTACTCTTCTCTCTCTCCCTTCTTCTATATATATACGAATAAGCCCCTCTCTCTAATTTTTTTTCTTTTCTTTCTGTTTTCTAGTGTGAACATACATTCATTTGTACAAATATATATATACACATGTATCTCACATCACTTCTCTAAAGTACATTAACTTGTCAGCTTCATTATTCTCTTTTTATATACCCTTCAATTATTGTACGTGTGCTATTTACAGTTGTTACAAACCACCACATAGGATTTATGCAAATGTTGCAAACATAAAATGTTAACTACTCCATCGATGCTTAGATATTTTCAAACCTAGAAAAATTGGGTCTTTTTTTTGTTTATACAAAATCGGTAAGAGAAGAGAAATTAAGATCTTCCCATTATTCTCACCAAACACTAGAAGTGGTTTCAGTTTCAATCTTTCGTTTAAACAAATGTGGATGTGACCCTGTTAAAGAAAGTTAGTTCCTTCTTTTACTTTGATTATGGAGGATTAATTGGAATTCCAACATTAAACCCTAACATTTAAAACCATTAAATTAAAGCTTTAGTTTAATATGGTGATAGAGACAGAGATATTGGAAAATGAAAGATTAGTTCATTCAACGGTGGAGAATCGATGATAAGAGTATGTGGGATGATGAATGATGGCAACCCTAAACTGAGAAGGGTAGGGCAATGAATGAGTTTTGACACGTGTCGCAGTCTGGATGGTAGGGTCTGCTAAACCCACCTGATTTTATATTTATTTTTTAACTCTTGTAATCGATTTCAGGGAATCATGTGACCTAACCTTAACTAGGTGAAACCCTGTACGGTCTTTTAACTTACAGAACTACCCTTGTGCTTGGTGTAAAAATGTAAAGTAAATCACACTCTTATTTGTGATTCGTTTATGTTGTGCTGATATCTAAATTCTTACTGCTAGATTCGTTTCTTTTTACAATGCGCTAGATATTTTTGTTTTTTTGGTCTAACTAGATATTTTTGTTACTGATCTCATAATAAAATATAAATGTCTGTTTATTAGTTTATGAAACACTCCCATGTTGATAACTTTATTTTGGTATGCGAATCTGAGACACAAATACATACAAAGTTGATAGAAAACATAAATGGATAGAATAAACAGAGTTTTGAATATAGGTTATAGTTTAATTTGGTTATCTTAGGGTTCGTCCGATGTTAGAGATCATGTCCGACCAAAACTCTTAGTGCTCTATTTTGACCGGTAAGTAGGTGATGGACACAAAGTGATGATTCAATTAGAAAAACTAAACATAGCATTATTATTCTGTCTGGTTAAATAAGCTTATTTTCTCTGATTTGAAAGTTGATTCTCTAGCTTGATCGTCTAAGCATTTCTAGCAAATTTGTATGCGTTCTAATATTTTTATATCCCTAATTAAGACATTTTACTTTCTTTTATTAATGTAAGAAATAACTAAAAAATTAAATTACTGGTTTATATACAATCAAAATTAGTTAGAAGAGGGTATGATGAGAAAAGTAGTCAAGTACGTATTCTCTTCTTATCAGCTGTGGTCATATTTTTCAATGTAAGATGACGACAATTGATAAAGATGTTGTGCATTAAACTACAAGAGAAACTAAAGTACATTCAACTATTTATTATTGATGTGTCATTGATACCAATGATCTTCTGTTTTTTTCCTTCTCTTGTTGTACTATATCTTCTTCGACCTTTTTTTAATGCCGAGAAACTTCAAATAATCCTCATGTATCATATATGTGGTCGATCTACATGGTCTAAGACCAAAACAAGGACACTATTTTTAGTTTTAAACATTTCAAGAAACCAAAGACATTCTTGAAGTCTCCGTAAGGCATTTTTATCCTAAGGAAAACAAAAATTCTGTAAGGCATATACTATATTTTAATGATAAGACGTGAGATATTGTAAGATATATAAATACTTCGTAAGTGGATATCGTCGAATATAAATAAAAAGGGCTTATATGAAAGAAAGAAAGAAGGAAGCACTACTCTTTTTCTCTGTGGGATCTTATGCCCTGAAGCACACACAGGACCTACCAAGAATAAAAATCCATCGATGAGATCCGACGGTTACGATGAGTTCTCAAAATCAAACATGATATATTACACATAGGAAAGATAGAATCTTGATGCTAAAGAAACGGTGATGAACGGTGGTGGAGACCACCACACATCAACTTTCAAGTTGCACTACAAATAAATGCCACGTGAAATCCTTCCTACAGGACAGCTATGTTGCGGAGTACTGGTGATGTGGTCCATTGGCTGTGAGATTGAATCGGACGGTTATCAGACGATGTCGTGGAGGATTGACTGAGATATGAGAACCGTCGGATTAAGCTGCTAAATATAGATAGACAGGGTCCATGTCAAGACGTAATGGGAAGGGGACCTCATTGCCAAAAATAGAAAGATGGGGGCTATCTTCGAATAAGTCACGTCTCGGGTTTATTGAGTGGGGTTTTAAGCTTTGGGGACCAGCCTCTCTTTATTTTTCTTTTTTCACCAACAGGCTGCGATATATAGTAAGTTACTGTAGTCCTCGACTCATAGTCATCATGCATCAAATAAAAGGTTTCAGCTTCCAAGAAAAATGGTTCACACTAATGTACATGTTATTCACAATCTCATATCACATTATCACTAACAAAGTTATATTAACGAATGAATATTGATTTCTCTTTTTTATATTGCTTTGTTTCTTGCATCCACTATTAAGTTTCAGATTAAAAAATCCCATTAAACATGTTGGCATTAATGTAGTGATTAAAGACATCGAAGATATAATTCATCGATCCTTGTGAAACCTAAGAAACTCTACAAGCTTGTCTTTGTATTATACGAGGAGGATATGAAGTCACGTATGAATGCAAGACATGTGAGTATTTCGGCTGACAGAAAAAAACATACTAAATATTTCCCAAGAAAAATAAACATACTAAATATTTTCCCAATTATTAGTACTTATTAGAACTGGTCTTTGGCTAAAGCTGATCAAACAATATTTAAACGAAGTAATATATTAAAGTCTATTAACTAATAATTTAGATGTCATACCTTTGATGTTGATTACTATAAGTCAATGGCTACAGCTTAGAGGCTTTCGAGTTCTCAGTCTTGTGCTCAATCATCTACTTCCAACGTGTTCAATGCTGTATATAGCTACGGATGTGGCTAACGGTTTTGTCATGGAAGTGACTATGAAAAGTCCGTAGCCACAAAAAAAAAAGGATTTACGATTTAGCGACGTCGACAGACATAAAACCAATCATTATCGTCATTCCGTGACAAATGACTATCCAGTACGTCGCTATGTGACAATTTCACTCCATGATGATGGATGGTAACTTTTTTTTTTGGATGGCAACATAAACATATATAGAATTGGGTTATAATAAGTGTCCACGAAACGATTGAATCCGATCCGTAACTATCCTGCGGTAAGTTGGTTACCGCATGTTGACAAACTCAGGTATTTTTACATGTATTCCAAAGACATCTCGTATTTTAATAGAAACTGGACACCAAATATGCTTGGTTTGAACATCTCCACACTTTGTTATATTTATTTAATTATTTTCGGAGCTACATCATACATGGTCTATTTGTAGGCATTGGATGTTAGATATATATATATATATATATATATATATATATCACTGAGATGTGATGCTTAGTTTCACCTCCTAGGGTGAATGGTTAAATTCACCTCACTTTTTATAATCAACCAAATTGCCATATAGAACTAGTTTAAAAAATAATAAAATTAAAAAATAAATGACTGAAAAAAATAACACTGTTTGCCATCTGCAAAATCCAAAACTCTAAAAATCTAAACCTTAAACTTTAAACCCCAAATCCTAAATCCTAAATTCTAAACTCTAAATCATAAATTCAAAATTTAAACCGTAAACTCTAAATCCTAAACTCTAATCGCTAAATCCTAATTTCTAAACCCAAAACCATCAATCACAAGCCATAAATTCTAAACTTTAAACTTTATTAGAACAATTCTAAAATATTCTAAAATTATTAGAATTTTAAAATTATTAGAATAATTCTAGATGCTGACAAAAAAAAATTAGAATAATTCTAGAATTCACAATTTAAAATATTTTCAATAGTTTAAAATAGTTTATCAAATAGAAAATTTAATAATATTTGATTTTAAAATAATTTTAATATTTCTATTTAAATAATGATGAATCTAATTGTTATTATACTACAAAACATCTTTTGTTTCTAAAAGAATACAAATCATCTTTTTAACTCTCAAGTTAATACACTTTTTTACGTTTTATTGTATTAAGTATTGGCTTTCATTTGGATCAGTCACATGGTTCACTTCAGCACACTCAATCATTACTTCATTAGAGTATATAATCAAAACTCTATTTTAATTACTCTTAGTTTACATAATTGACTATACTTGTACATAAAATGTAAATGTGTGTGTTTTTATACAAGTATAGTCAACTATGTAAACGGAGTTTTGATTACTCTAGTATCAATCTATCTAGTTCCAAGACATAGAAAGATCACGATTAACGAGCCAAAACAAATAGAAAATAGAAAACGATATCAAAATCTAAATAATAGTAACTCAATGAGAACATATAAAAAACGGGCGAACACACTTGGGGCACAAAACTGCGTAATTGGGATCACTATGAGTGTGATTGGAAACAGTTCAGAATAATTAGGTGAAAAATCAATTGACTAAAAGAGAGGAAAATAAAAAGTGGAAACTAGAGTAGTAAAACGAACACATTCAAATAAGAGGGTGAACAGTTTTGCTTCCAAACCATAAGAAAACAAAAAAAAAATTGGAGTAAAATGGAATGACTACTTTTTTCTTGTTTTCACCTGATTGGTAGAAAAAAAAATGAGAATAAAACACTTTTACTCTATTAATTTTATTATAAAAAGTCTATACAATTACATCCTATATTTTTTACAGCCAAAAATGATTTAAATCATAATTTAAATAACGGCTTATATTATTATATTATAATTTGGTTCGGATTTAATTTGTTGTTCAGTTATGACATTTTGGTTCAGATCGAGAATTTTTTGGTGGTTAAAGCATCTCCTGCTAGAAACAAATTTAAACAAAAGTGGTACCCCTTTGCTTAGTTGCTCAGCATTTACACAAAATAATGATCTCATATCTTCCTAGTTACTTTGCTTGTTGCCGAGGATGATCATTTATCTGACACTGAGTTAATCAAAGAAAACATACAAGTGTCATTAGAAATTGCAGTGCTGGGATCATCAGTTAAACTTTGGTAGGTATAATAAAAGTATTTGACAAATGGACCAGCCTTTTGTTTCAATACAAAAAGGAAAAAAGGATGAGAGGGCCAGACAAAACCACTGTCGACCGCTAATATAGACTGATTACAAAAGGGCAGAGCAGCAACCAAACTGATTAATTGTGACAATATATTCCAATTAAATATAAGCTGCATCCCCTACAAAATTTATGCACCTTCTGTCCACTAAGCAAGGGATCGAGCATAAACACAGCAAAATGTATATTCTCTACCAGCACTTAATCCTGGTTTATTGATTTCTTTATATCTGAATGATCAAACTCTCTTCAGTATTGACAAGCCACACACTATTGGGCTCCAGTCAAGTTTGCAGGCACTGCGTTCACCGCACTACGAGTCCTCCCTATTCTTGGCATTGAGAACATACTAAACAGGCCTGAACTCGTGTTTCCAATGGCTTCTCCAGAAGATGTTCCATTAGAGCTTTCGTTTATATCCTTCAAACCAGACATAGACTGAGTGTGCTGAAGTGGACCATTTGACTGTCCACGAAAAAAAAAAAAAAAAAATCAGCACTCTGTACAATGAAATTCAGTTTCTAATGGACAGACAATGGTTTGCGATACAACATACCTGTTGAGCTCCATTAGGGGTTGACGGCAACTGGGATTCACGAGGAGAAGCAGGAGGCAAAGACAGAGACTGCTAACATTCAAACACCAGGGGAGAAGTAAGCAATATAGAACAGAACAACTCTCAATAACTTGATGAATGTTTTCTCGTTTACCCTTAGTGATGGTGTCACAGGAGCTGGCTCAAGGGCTGGCACAGAGGAAGTCGATGGCAAAGCCTAACCAAAAAAAAAAACAAGTCTGTGTAAATAAAGAGAAAATTCAGATAAAATGAAGTGCATACTGAAGAAGGTTCATGCTTTATTGGACTCTTGAAGTCTTTTGTGCTCCCGGCACTGAGCATGCAGAGCTCCAACTCCTTTAAGCGTCAGATCCTTCATGGACAGCAAAGAAAATTCAAATTCAATCAACACAACGCCTGATGAACAAACAAACAATTCTCCAACTACAACTGTGACAAAATGTTACCTGATTTCCCTCAATGCGATAGACTTTGCTTGCCTGAAATTATTAAGATCTTAAAATCATCTCTTTGTTTTAGGAGGAACGAATTGGTTAACATATATGCAATTACTAAAATTATTCTCACCAAAGTTTCAACAGCCTCGAAAACAGACCTAACGTCATCCTTCATATTTGCTGTACCATCACGTAGTTCATTCACCTAACAGTTTTGATACATCGTCAGGAAATCATCTGAAAGCTTTGCCAACGCAGTGAGTACATTCAATCTAACATACCTCTCTTCCTGTTTCTTTAATAATAATTGTACTTTCATCCAAACTACGATCCATCCTGTCAATTTCTGAACCTAACTCCCGCTTTGTACCCTGCCATCACATGTAAACAGAACCAAATGAGACAAAATATTAATGCTCTGCAACTCAATCAAAATCACAAAATGTACTAAATCTGTTGGATAGATTAGCTCACAAAAGGAAGCATCATAACTGATCAAAATATAGTTCAATGGTCATGTCAAGAAAATATGGGAAGTAAGAACTTACCGAGAGGGATTCATAAAACCCATCGATCTGGCTGCCAACGTTATTACACGCATCTGATAAGCTGCGCCTTGTCGCAAACATAAAATCAGGAAGTTTCCAGCCCTGAGAATGTTGCAGAATAAATCAGTGCGCCAGTCATAGAAAAATAAACTACAAACAAATGAGGCCAGGTCAAAGTAATAGGCAAGGAGAACCAAATGAGTTGTTTTCCAAAAATACAAAACTTTTGAGTAGCAAACAGCAATTCAAATGAGCAAGTAACTATCTCAGGTAGATCAATTATGTGTGAAGTATTGTTTACCTTCCACCATACATATCCGTAGCCTATCACCCCAATGATAATGATCCAACCATACTTCTTACCACCTGGAAATTAAAGGAAACTGTCAACTATTTGATTTTAAGCTAAAATTAACAGTAAGCAAAAAATGATTCCACATTAATGAAATGACACTGATCAGACATAAGTCTGCCTTCTTTGATGCCAAAAAGTAGCAAGAGAAGAAAAAAAAAGCCTGAAAATGGATCTCATAAGCTATGGACAGACAAAATAAAAGATTGAGAAAGATTCTACTGTCCTGTTTCATATCAATATAATAACCGAACCAAATTGCTCATTTTAAACAGATTTTTAATGCAGAAAATTTCAGAGCAGAGAGGAACTCAAAGCTTCAACAGAGAAATTATAAAGGACCTGATCCTCCTGTCGAAATTATAGTAATCGGTCTGTTTGAAGCCAGCAACTGCAGTTCATGCCGAAGACTGTTAACCTGCAAGAAAATTAGAGATCATACAAGTAAATCTAACTCCCCCTCCACAAGTCTTTCTAATACTCGCCACTAACTTAGATTCATTTCAAACTAACCTGGGCTGTAAGTGTATCATTGCGAGGCCTGCTGCCTGACTTGGCAGGTTCATCTTGTTTCAGCTGCCTAAGTACAATCTATCAAGAGAAAACAAACCATTACCCTCATTATTCCAAACAGTACCATACACTTTTGGCACCAAAAACTTCGTTGAATATTGAAAAAGGATAAAACTTTTTCATGTCAGAGGATGGGTGAGAAAATAACAGAAGCTTAGGTAACCTTAAAAGCACCAGAGACGAAATGGGATACATCAGGTAAGCTCCCTTCTTTTGCAAGCACTGACCCAACAAGACCTATAGTAGTAAAGACGCGAGTTAGACAAGCATTAAGCTCAGTGAACACACACTAAAAGATCAAAAGCTTCAAACTTTGTGCCCAAAGATGATTCATTGATTGATTTAAAAGTGATAATTCTACAGGAATCAAAGGGTTTATGAAAAGCCCTAATTTTCTAATCCTCCAATTGCGATGTCCCAATCAAAAAGCAATTGTTCAGTAATACAATAGAAGACCCAATTCATGAACGGACCTGCACCGATGAGGATGGTGAGCTTCCCGAGCGGAAGAGCCATATACGATTGATGCCCAGAGACGAAAGACTCTGCCTTGCGAGCTTGTTACGGCAAAGGATTAAGGTGGCAGAGGAAGACGCATCAGAAGATCGAAGAGAGAATTGGTAGAGAAGAGAGCTTCGGAGAGGTGGAATCGGCGAGAAAGATACGCTCTTGCGACGACTACAGAGGGAGGGAGGCGGAGAGAGAGAGAAGAGAGACAAAAGAAAAATTGGAGGCGACAGTGTTGTGTTGTGTTCCTCAAGTGACTTGAGAAACAATATTTTCTCTATTTTTTTAATATTTTTTGTGGGCCGAAATAAATTCAAAATTGTGATGAAAAGGCCTTAGAATATGCTCTGAAAAGATGCCCACGAGTTTAGTTTTTATATTTGTTTTAATTGGAAAAAAAAAAATCATAGTAGCCTTTTCTATGCTAATGAGTCATGAGGCTGGGCTCAAGAAAGGCGTCTGTTTCAGGCATACGTGTGTTTCTTTTGGATACATAGATCAGAGCAGGACGAAATGTAATTTGGAAACAGATACCACATTACAATATATAGGCGCTTTTGTGCCTGCTATAGAGTTGTACTTGTCCTAGTAATGATAAGTTATGTGTCAGTCAAATTCCATATATGCGTCATCTGGACCAAAATGAAAAAGCTCTGCAATATCAAATCTAACATGATTGAAAAAGGGGCTTCCAACAATTAAATCTAATAATCTCAAAATGGGATATGAAAAAAAGAAAGAAAAGAAACAAACTATAGATACGATATAATGATCAACAACCCAGAAATTGTCAAGTACTAGTAGATGAGTTGAATACTTTATGCTCGATACCTAGCTTAGTTGCTAGAAAGATCTATATGAGAATCTCTCTTTCTTTCTTTCTTTAACATCTGCTTAAATCAAACAAAAGATAGATTTGCTGTGGCCCACCTTCTGAAACTATGTACCTATTACATTAACTTTGTTACTAAGCAAACATATAGATATGATTTTTCTAAAAATGTTGTTGTAACTCTAAAACTAGAGAGTGAGGGTGTTACCACACAAACCTACTGGGAGAAAGAATCTGCAAACCATGAAGAGAATCATTATACAGTTTCAACACAACTAGGTAAAGACTTGTATCAATATTTCATATTATTATAAGCATTTAGCTTTGTTTAATGGATTCCAAGAACAAAGCATTTGTTTAGAAATTTCGAAAGGAGCTTTTTATTTTTGAAGCGAGATGCCTCACGCATTCGGATTCCAAAGCCTCCAAAAACGCCAATTGAATAAACCCAGCACGTCCGGTAACACCTTCCTCGCCAAGCCCCTGTGCCTAGTCCCCGCAGTCACCGGAAACCTCAACATTTCCGGTGACTCCTCAGGCTTAACTTCATCTACAGGCTCCACCGGTTCTTCGGGTCGCTCCACGACCCGGCGACTACGTGATTTCTCCTTCTTTTTTCCTCCTCTGCCGCTTGACTTCTCGCTCTTGGCTAGATGGTCTTCGTAGGCTTCGATGATCTGGTGGATGAGCTCACGGTTAGGCGAGGAGTCCCACCTGAACCAGTAGCTCGTGTAGCATTCGAAACATTCACAGTCGAAAACCGGAGCTTTACGATGAGTCCTAGCTTTCTTGTTCTTCGAACCAGAAGAGCTTCTTCTTCTCCCGGAGGATACGGCGGGGGTGGTGGTGGTGGTGGTTTTGAGTGAACGGGTGATTAAGTAAGCAAGGACTTGCTTGTCTTCGGGAGAGAGAGAGGAGAGGAGAAGGAGAATCACAGCAGGGAGAAGCTTCAGGACAGAGAGACAGTTGTCTACTTTGGATGAAGAAGAAGGAAATGAAGGAAGAGGAGGAGATGGGTGGACTTGACCTTTCTTCTTTATTTTCATGGCTGATGAATGAACGATGCAAGCTTTACAGAGAGAAGAGTTTCTTTTGGTGCGTTTAATTATATTATATATAGTTTTATTAAAAGAGAATTTGTACTTCCTACACACCACTTTTTCCTTATTTGCACTTCATACTCTATATCCCTCCAATTTTCTTCCCCCCAACATTACCATTTCCCCCCATTCAATGATATCCCACCTTTGTTAGTATATTTAGCTAATTTACTCTTTTTTTAATAGGTTAAGCAGAAAAGGAAGGAACACAGAGTAACGTGGTGTTCTTTTTCATGTTTGTTTATTCTCTACTCTTATTATTCCCTTATTTTATTAAGAACAATAGTAATTTTTCCCTTTTTTCTGACGGCAAATCTCAAAAAAAAATATTCTCTTTCGCTAAATTCCTTTATTTCTTTTCAGTTTCAGTAAACTCCAATAAAATACCCACAATTTTTGTGTGGTTTTCTCTAAATTTCATAAAACTTTTTATGGTAAAAAATATGGAATTAGAAGTTAATGTTCAAAAGAGAGAGTCAATGAACCAAATTTCCTGAAAGTCCGAATGCCGACAACCGGAATAATTGCGGACGGTCCAAATAGAAAAAAAAACGTATATATTTTTGGTATTATTAACTGCGGTGTAGTTTTTTCCGTTACTATTCACACTTAAAAACAAATACCATAAATAGCTTAGATATATAATTTATGATTTTACTGTTTTTTACGAATGCTAGAATATTATTGGCTTATGGATCGGACTATCCAAATTGTATCTAGATGCTCAGTTGGTGTGAGGTGATGTTGATAAGGATTACTTGGTGAGGGAACTTGATATAACATGACAATTCTGCTAGAAATATTAGGGTGTTACAACTTTGGCGGTGATAGCATTTATTAATAAATGTTAGTATAACGTTCCGACCGCTCAATGAGCAATCTATGTCCGTTCAATCGGTCTGCGAGCTCCATCACGTTTGACGGGCGGTGCGTTAATTTTTTGGAAGGCTTGAAAGTCTTGTTTACTGATTCTTGTAATTACCACATGACTTTTTCCGTGTTTTGACTTCATTTGTACGATATTACGTATCACTTTTCATTTAGTCATATAATTTTTTACTGTTTTAGCTCAAACATGCTTAACTCTAAAATTCTAAATAGATGTGTGTGCCAGAAAAAATAAACATATTTTGATGAAATAGATAATTAAATCAGTTATCTTAAGCCTTTTAACATATACCACAGACCTAGAGATATTAGAGTTAGTTTGAATTCTTTTGGACTCCGAGATGCCTGAAATGATAGCGAAAGCTTTGAAGATCAAGTTGTTTCGGTCATCGGGTCCTTTTGCACAAAGTTTTGGCCTATGCCGTTATTTATATTTTCATCGTTTACATTGAACTCAGGTGGTATAAACCTTAATAACTAGTTTGAACCAAAAAAAAACCTTAATAACTAGTTACCATATACTATTTGTTCAAAAAGAAAAAACTAGTTACCATATACTCAATGAACACAATAACTATATCCTTTCTGTTTCATCCATCAAGTCATTTTCACAAAGCTCTCTCTCAGCGGATAATTATTATATTTGTTTCAAAATATAAGATATTTTAGGAAAAATGCAAATATTAAGAAGTATATTTTTACCTATGATATTTTTCAAAAGTAATACTAGAAATATAAATTTAAATTAGTTTAACCAATTATAAAATAAGCTATAAGCTGTACAATGTTGCATACTTTCTAAGAAAAGAAAAACAAAATTACATAGAAAGTTGAAAACACGAAGCATAACAGTATATTCTGAAACAGAGGGGAATATTGTCAAAGAAAAATTATATAGCATCAGCTAATCACATGAGATGATTAGGTTAAGAGTCCACTTGTAATTTCGTTGAACCGAATAATCAAAAACACTTTTGGTTAAACAGAGGGAATAGCCTTTCGCTGAACCATACCAACAAAAGCACCAACTTGGCAAAGGCCTAACCTTTGGCATCCGTCAAAAGGCTCAAACATTTCGAACAATTTGTCCTTAAACACTCTTCTTAAGCGCAATTATCAGATTAACATCAAAACCAAACCCATCTTACTAACTTGTCTTAAATCAATTCGAAGATGTCATCGTCTCTCTCCCGCCCTTCCTATTCTTCCTCCTCCCGCACCTCGTCTCCTTTCTTCCCGAATCACTCTTCCCTCATCAATGGCGGCACACGACGCTCACTCTCATTCCTCTCCGCCTCTCCTCAGGAGCTATGTCTTAGATCGAAGAGGAAGTCCGTTCAGAGCTCTGTTGTATTGCAAGATGGTAACTTTACTTGGATTCTCTCTGCCCTTTTTAGGTTTTCCTCTCTGTGCCTTTGGGTTGCTGGTATAGCGTAAAGGTTGAAACTTTGGATTGTATACAATTGGTTTCAGGGGCAGTAGTAGTCACGAACTCGAGCCCAATTGAGAAACTTAAAGACGGACTTTTATCGGTTCCGTCACAAGAAGTTGTGGCAGAGCTTGGTGGCGGCGAACATGAGTCAACAGTTAGTATCACGGTGGTTGGAGCCTCTGGTGATCTTGCCAAGAAGAAAATCTTCCCAGCTCTTTTCGCACTTTACTATGAAGGCTGTCTTCCTGAGGTAAGAGATCTCTTCATGTCTTTACTGTCTGATGAGTCTAGTAATAAATTGAATCTAGTAAGCTATTTTGTTGTTGTTGTGGTTGCAGACTAATTGGTTTTATTTTGTTTCTTAGCATTTTACAATATACGGCTATGCAAGGAGTAAGATGACAGATGGTGAACTTAGGCACATGGTCAGCAAAACACTGACTTGTAGAATTGACAAGAGGTGAATAATAACTGTAGATATGTGTGATTATGGTGTCTTTTCAGTTTGGTACTTTGCTTGAGATGATTGAGATTTTAAACTGTGACTGTTCAATTATATTTATCAGGGCAAACTGCAATGAAAAGATGGAAGAGTTTCTCAAGAGATGTTTTTACCATACGGGTCAGTATGATTCTCAGGAACATTTTGTTGCGTTGGACAAGAAGCTCAAGGAGCATGAGGTACTTACTTGCTGTTATCCCCTACTAATTAACATCTTCATGATTTCCTTCCAACGATATTGCATCATTGCCTCATTCTTCTGAAGAGTATTTGTTGTTTCTGTGAAACTAGAAAAGTTTGGTCTTCTTACTTCTGTGTACTTAATCATCACATAACTATTTACAGGGTGGAAGACTATCAAACCGCCTTTTTTACCTCTCAATCCCTCCAAACATCTTTGTCGACGCGGTGAAATGTGCTAGCTCATCTGCTTCATCTCTCAGTGGGTGGACTAGGGTCATCGTCGAGAAGCCTTTTGGCCGAGACTCCAAAACCTCAGCTGCTTTAACAAACTCCCTTAAGCACTACCTGGAGGAAGACCAAATATTCAGGTGGGAGATCTTGTCCTTATACTTACATTGTAGTAAAAGTCTAATCAGTGCTAATATGGAGAGTAATATTTCTTTTTACAGGATAGACCATTACTTAGGAAAGGAGCTAGTTGAGAACTTATCAGTACTCCGATTCTCAAATCTCATATTCGAACCGCTATGGTCAAGACAGTACATACAGAACGTGCAGTTCATATTCTCTGAGGACTTCGGCACCGAAGGACGCGGAGGTTACTTTGACCATTACGGAATAATAAGAGACATAATGCAGAATCACCTCCTTCAGATACTAGCTCTCTTCGCCATGGAGACGCCTGTTAGTTTGGACGCAGAGGATATCAGAAACGAAAAGGTGAAAGTTCTGCGTTCGATGAGGCCGATACAGCTCGAAGACGTGGTGATAGGACAGTACAAGGGGACTACCACCAAAGGAGGAGTCACTTATCCAAGCTACACCGATGACAAAACTGTGCCTAAAGATAGCTTGACGCCGACGTTTGCTGCTGCTGCGCTCTTTATAGATAATGCGAGATGGGACGGTGTGCCTTTTCTGATGAAAGCTGGGAAAGCATTGCACACTCGGAGGTAACCAAAAACTTTTTTGGAATGTTTTGTTTTTTTTCTTCTAATAAGTAATATTATTTATGCTTAAATTGTTAACAGTGCGGAGATAAGGGTGCAGTTTAGGCATGTGCCTGGGAATTTATATAACCGGAACTCTGGTGGTACTAATCTTGACCGGACTACAAATGAGCTTGTGATCCGTGTTCAACCAGATGAAGGCATTTATTTGAAAATCAACAACAAGGTTCCTGGTTTGGGAATGAGATTAGACCAGAGTCATTTGAATCTTCTCTATTCAGCACGGTGAGTTGAGAAACAGTCAAGGAAAAGCTTTTGGTTTTCTTATGATAACATATTTGTATATCTTCTTTCTTTGTTGTTGAAGGTATTCAAAGGAGATACCAGATGCATATGAGAGGCTGCTGCTGGATGCAATAGAAGGTGAACGAAGGTTGTTTATTAGAAGCGATGAACTTGACGCTGCTTGGGCGCTTTTCACTCCGTTGCTCAAAGAGATTGAGGAAAAGAAGATGATTCCAGAGTTGTATCCTTACGGAAGTCGTGGTCCAGTTGGTGCTCATTATCTAGCCGCTAAACATAATGTTCAATGGGGAGACTTTTAGTCTCGACCAGTGAAAGTGTGTAAGAGTTAGTTAATCAACTTCTTTTTTTGTTCCGTAGATCCACGTTTGAGTATTCTCACTGATTTGTGTTGGGGACAGAAAATATTTTTGAATAAGAAGGGTTCCGAGGGACTGTATCTTGAATAATAAGTAAAAGGGTTTCTCTTGGTATGTTATTGTTTCCACAATTTTAATTGAATTTAGTTGCCCACCATAAAAAAAAAGAAGTTGAGTTTGGTCTAATTAGTATTTTCTTCGGTTCTACAAAGATGACATTTTTAAAAGTCCGAAACACTTTAAATAATTTAATGATACCAAAAATAATATATTTATAATATTATAGTTTTAACAAATTAATATTCTGCATATTAATTAATACAAGTAAAATAGGTAAATACACAAAAATGTTTGCTAAAAACATAAATAATTTTATTTTTATGAAACAAATAGAAAAGTATCAACAATTCACATATTTATTTTAATTGTAATACATCACACGTATCAGTTTATCTATATATATATATATTTAGTTCACTTTGTATGTTTTTTTATTTGATAATAGAAGTTTAGTTGACAAAAGGAAAATCTAAAAAATTACCACTATGGAGGGAATATGTTTAGTTTAACAAGAGGGTGATTTTAAACTCGGTAACACTTGGTCAATCAATCTTATCAAGTCATTGATTACTCAAAGTCATTTTTTTCTTTTTTTTATCAAACTCAAAGTCATTTTTTATTTATGTTAACCATTACCAATGGTTGCAATGAGCGGTTAATCAAAATCGTTTAAGGACAATTAAAAAATTAAAATGGAGTCGTCGTCACCGTCGTCGTTAATACCCGGCTTGACGGACGACGTGGCGGAGCTCTGCCTCTCGCGAATCCCGCGCTGTGACTTTCGGATCATTTCTCAGGTCTGCCGGAGATGGAGGACGTTCCTCAAAAGCAAGCATTTCTCAGCCGTTCGAAAGTTGACCGGACCGGTGGAGGAGTTCATGTGTGTTCTGATGAAAAGCAAGTCCCCAGAAGACGGCAGCAGGTGGGTAGAATACTTGTACGGGGAAGTTTACGACGCCTCCGGAAACAATCTGGGACAGATCCCCAGCGTCCCTGGGCCTTTGAAGTCCCAATTCGGCGTCGCGGTGCTCGGCGGCGGAAAGATCGTGCTCGTCGGTGGATACGCGGAGGTTGAAGGATTTCCGATCGATGGGACCACCCGTATCTCTGCTTCTGCCGATGTTTACGAGTTCGATCCTGCGTCTAACAGGTCTTCTTCAATCTCAATCTCAATCTCAAGATTATCTAGCTTAATGTGGTATTAAGCTTTTTTGGATTGCAAATGTTGTAATACTCTATGGTTTCCATCAAACTTGTAACAAACTAATATTAGTCTAAACGCTATATCAGTTACTTTTATTTTAATGCATCAAATTAGTTCAAAAAAAAAAAAAAAAGAAACCGAACTGATTCTCTTTTATCTGAATTCCGACCAAAAGTGAAGAGGTTTTGTTTCTGATTTTTCTTGTCGGAATGATATTAACAGCTGGAGGAAACTGGCGGGTATGAACGTGCCACGTCGCGAGTTTGCGTTTGCTGTAGTGGGCGGCCTTTTGTATGTGATACGAGGCTTTTCCTCGGATGGTGAATGCCTTCAAAGCTCGGAAGTGTACGACCCGGAAACTAACCATTGGAGCCTCATGGATGATTGTCCAGACCGCCCCGACTTTCATCGTGCATTCGCATTCTCCTTCAAGTCCAAACTCTTCGTTGTAGGTGGGAATATAAAGAGCTATGGACATGGGAAACTAAGTTTTTTCTTACATAATTTAATGATGATGACTTTTTTTTTCAGGCAATGAATCGAGGTTCATTGACATATATAACCCCAAAACTGAGACATGGGAAGAGTTAGACTCGGGGCAATCACTTTCGGTGTACTCCTACACTGTTGTTAGGAACAAAGTGTATTTCTTTGACCATAACAGTGACTATAACAAGCCGGAACTACGAGTGTTTGATCCAGAGGAGAATTCTTGGAGCTCAGTGTCTGTGCCTCGGTCCCCGGGTGCTTACTGGTGTAAAGTAGGGGAATGGAACAATAAGGTTATACTGGTTTCACCGCTCGGGGGACGTACCTTAATTCGCGACCTTGATAAAGAGAACGCGTCCAAGTGGAGAGACACACACATTAAACCATCTGGTTCTAACCCGACCATCGTTCTCATCAACTTCTGATGTCCCCATTTGGCTTCATTTGTGCTTTGGCCCTCAACTTCGTCAATGGTTTCTACATTTATAGTGTCTATGCCTACTAAACTTGTGTAAACATGTTTTCACAGATTGTTTTGCATGGCTTTGTTTCTGAAGCAGAGGGAGAAAATTTTAAAAACCCATTTATGATGTTTATTAATCATCTTTTGTATGTTCCTGAAAAAAAAATCTGCCGTATGTTCAAGAAAGTATCTTGTTGTGAAAGCCTGAATACTTCATTCTTTTTAGTGTTGTTATCTCCTTTAACTTTGTCAGATAAGTTGTGACATGCCCATGAATTGTGAATAATCTATATCAGTTTTTGACAATCTGTTTCAAAGAGACATGTTAAGTAGTTTTTTTTTTTTTTTTGTGCACTATGACATGTTAAGTAGTAGAACATACATTTCATTCATGAGAATGCTTCAAGTTCAGTATATATTGGAGATAATAAAGCGTAGCTTCTACAAAGACTTGAACAGCATGATTCTCTCCACATTTCATTAGCTTGGTTGGAGTGTTTCTCACGTGTAGAGGGATGCCTTCATTCCGTCCAAAGCTTCTATTGCTTTGGTAGACATCAATGGATTTAGGAGACAAGTGCCAAGTAAGCGTGCATTGAGAAAGAACTACATGCATACTAACCCCGGAGATTTGACCTGAACCGAACCAAAATTTTTTGGTTTTCTGTTTAGGTCCGGTTTAGAGTTGGGTTCAATTAGGAAATTTAGAAAACAATCAGTTATGGGTTTGGTTCGACAACGGTTAGTTCGTTTTAGAAAAAAAAATAAACCAAATCATAACGACTTTAACCAAATTATGAACCAAACTAATCAAAAATTTGACTCAAGCTAACCAGAATCTCGACGAACCAAAATAACCAGAATTATTCGAATCTTTTTTATCAAAAATAAACCAAAAATCTAATTGAAGCTGAAAATTTTGGTTAGTTTCAGGGAATTTTCACAAATTAATCGAACCCAAACCATATTTGTTTTCGGTTGTGTTAAGCACAACTTTAACCGAAATAACCATAAACCGGACTATCCAAATCGAATTATCCGAATGAACCAAACCTGCAGGCCAAAGGCATACCCAAGAAATGCGAAGCTTTGATAGCACGCAACCACCTGAATAAGAGCTGAATATGCTCGCTTTGAAAATTGAACAGTTTAATTAAGATGTTTTAGTTAATGAAGATGGATTACTCGTCAATTTATTTATATCAACCATAACTAACGATTTAAAACGCGGAAACACTTGGTCAATCTAATGTTATCAAGTGATTTGATTACTCAAAAGTCAATCAGGCATAACTAAATGATGCAATGAGCGATTAGTCGAAATCGTGGAGATCAAGTAAAATGGAGTCGTCACAGTCGTCGTTAATCCCCGGCTTGACCGACGACGTAGCCGAGCTATGCCTCTCGCGAATCCCTCACTCTGGCTTTCGGATCATTGCTCAGGTCTGCCGGCGATGGAGGACGTTCCTCAGGAGCGAGCATTTCTCAGCCGTTAGAAAGTTGACCGGATCGGTGGAGGAGTTCACGTGCGTTCTGATGGAAAGCCAGTTCGTAAGAGACGGCCGGTTCGTGAAATACTTGTTCGGGGAAGTCTTCGACGTCTCCGGGAACTGTCTGGGGAGGATTCCTACCTTCCCTGGGCCTTTCGTGAGCGGTTTCGGCGTCGCGGTGCTCCGTGGCAGAAAGATCGTGTTCTTCGGTGGGTATACGAGGGACGAAAGGTTTGCGATCAAAGGCACCACTATCTATGCTTCTGCCCATGTTCACGAGTTCGATCCTGCTACTAACAGGTCTTCTTCAACCTGAATCTCTCTTTCCTTTGAAACATAACATCTTTCTCTAAAAAGCTGTTTTGTCTGAATTTCTTTTTTTCCTTCTACTAACAGGTCTTCTTTAACCTGAATTTCTCCTTCCTTAGAAACATAACATCTTTTGTCTGAATTTCTTTTTTTTTTTTGCAAGAACGTTAATTAATTCAAACAAAAAAGCTGTTTTACACTTTTGTCTGAATTTCGACCAATGTGGAGAGGTTTTCATCTGAATTCTTCTTTTATATCTTGTCGGAATGATATTAACAGCTGGAGGAAACTGGCGAATATGAACGTGCCACGTCACAACTTTGCATATGCTGTAGTGAACGGGCTTTTGTATGTGATCCGAGGCTTTTCCTCATTTGGTGATAGCCTTCTCAGCACGGAAGTGTACAACCCGAAAACTAACCAATGGAGCCTCATGGATTGTCCATACCGCCCGGTCTGGCGTGGCTTCGCATTCTCCTTCAAGTCCAAACTCTTCGTAGTAAGTGAGTATAAGAGCTATAGACATGGCCATATATAGATTTCGAATAAGTCTGGAGGTTGAAGAAACTAAGTTTTTTCTTACATAATTTGATGATGATTTTTTTTTTCAGGCAATGAATCGAGGTTCATTGACATATATGACCCGAAAACGGAGACATGGAAAGAGTTAGACTCGGGGCAATCACTGTCGGTCTACTCCTACACTGTTATTAGAAACAAAGTGTATTTCTTTGACAGGAAAATGCCGGGACTGGGAGTGTTTGATCCAGAGGAGAATTCTTGGAGCTGGGTGGGTGTGCCGAGGTCCCCGGGTGGTTACTGGTTCAGACTAGGGGAATGGAACAATAAGGTTATTCTGATTGCACGGCTCAGGGGATGTAAGGCCTTAACTGGTGACCTTGATAAAGATGACGCGTCCAAGTGGAGAGCCACACACATTAAACCATCTGGTTCTAACGCGACCGTCGTTCTCATTAACTTCTGATTTCCCCATTTGGCTTCATTCTTTTGCAAAAAAAAATGTGTGTAGTAATTTGGGGCTGTTAACTTTGTGAGTTTGGCCCTCAACTTTGTCAATGATTCTTATATTTGTGGTGTGTATGCCTGCTAAGTTTGTGTATATATGTTTTACGATTGTTTTGTATGGCTTTGTTACTGAAGCAGAGCGAGAAATTTTTTAAAAAACCCAATTTATGATGTATTCCTCTTTTGTAATGCGCCTGAAAAAAGATAGAACTATCTATACGCCCAAGGAGAAGTTTGAGAAGCTCTTGTTCATCTTATCTACATGTAAAATGTTTTGTACAAAAGAAAAGTTCGGCGCGGGCAAATGTGGCTGGGTATAATTTTATTTATTTATTTGAGGATCATTTGGATAAAATTTTGAATTGAAACGACTCAATGAGGCAGGTAAAATGGAGAGGATTTGACTTTCCAACATTAATTATGGAGGGAATATATGATTAGTTCAGCAAGAGGGTGATTTTATACTCGGAAACACTCGGTCAATCAATGTTATCAAGTCATTGATTACTCAAGTCAATTTATTTATGTTAACCATTACATAATGATGCAATGAGCGATTAATCAAACTCGTTCAAGGACAATTTTAACATGGCGGAGTCTTCACCGTCGTCGTTAATACCCGGCTTGACGGACGACGTAGCGGAGCGCTGCCTCTCGCGAATCCCGCGATATGACTTTCGAATCATTTCTCAGGTCTGCCGGGGATGGAGGATGTTCATCAAGAGCAAGCATTTCGCAGACGTTCGAAAGTTGACCGGACCGGTGGAGGAGTTCATGTGTGTTATGATGGATGGTCGGTTCATAAGAGATCGCCAGTTCGTAAATTATTTGTACGGGGAAGTTTTCGACGCCTCGGGAAACAATCTGGGACAGATCCCTCGCGTCCCTGGGCCTTTCAAGAGCCGTTTCGGCGTCGCGGTGCTCGGTGGCGGAAAGATCGTGATCATAGGTGGATATGCGGAGGTTGAAGGGTTTCCGGTCGATGGGAACCGTATCTCTGCTTCGGCCGATGTTTACGAGTTTGATCCTGCCTTTAACAGGTCTTCTTCACTCTGAATCTCTCCCTCCTTTACAAAGTGAAGAGGTTTTCATTTGATTTCTTCTTTTATATCTTGTCGGGATGATACTCAACAGCTGGAGAAATCTAGCGCCCATGAACATACCACGTTACAGCTTTGCATTTGCTGTAGCGGACGGCCTTTTGTATGTGATCCGAGGCCGTTCCTCAGATGGTAAACACCTTCTCAGCTCGGAAATATACAACCCGGAAACTAACCAGTGGAGCCTCATGGATTGTCCACACCGCCCCAACTTTCGATGTGCCTTCGCATTCTCCTTCAATTCCAAACTCTACGTTGTAGGTGGGAATAAGAGCTAGACATGGACATATATAGGTTCCGAGGTAGTCTTGTTGAAACTAAGTTTTTCCTTACATAATTATTGATGATGATTTTTTCAGACGATAAATCGAGGTTCATCGAGATATATGACCCCAAAACGGAGACATGGGAAGAGTTAGACTCGGGACAATCACTGTCGGTCTACTCCTACACTGTTATTAGGAACAAAGTGTATTTCTTTGAACATAACAAGCCGGGACTGGGAGTGTTTGATCCAGAGGAGAATTCTTGGAGCTCGGTGTTTGTGCCTTGGGCCCCAGGTGCTTACTGGTTCAGACTAGGGGAATGGAACAATAAGGTTATTCTGATTGCACGGATGGGGGGATGTAATGCCTTAACTGGTGACCTTGATAAAGCGAACTCGTCCAAGTGGACAGCCACGCAGATTAAACCATCTGGTTCTTACCCGACCATCGTTCTCATCAACTTCTGACACCCCCCCCCTTTTTTGGCTACATTGTCTTTGAAAATGTGTGTAATGTTTTGGGGCTGTGAGCTTTGTGTGTTTGACCCTCAACTTTGTCAATGATTCATATATTTGTAGTGCGTATGCCTACTAAACTTGTGTAAATATGTTTTCACAATTATTTTGCATGGCTTTGTTTCTGAAGCAGAGGGAGAGAATTTCAAAAACCCATTCATGAAAAGATTTAGAACCTTGGTTAGTGAATCTACCGCAGCATTTTAATGTTCAAGGAAGAATCCAGTTGTGAAAGCCTCTTCGTTTTCGTGTTGCTACCTCCTTTAAGTAGGCATGGACATTCGGGACCATCGGTTTCGGTTCGGTTGATTTGGATTTTCGGTTTTTGATATTATGCACATAAGTTTCATTCGAGTTTTACTAATTATTGGATCTTCAGACTGTAACCAATATCTGAAATTGTCCAAAATATTTTTTTTTAAATCTGAAAAACTGACCCAACAAATTCAAAATATATAAATTATTCATAAATCTAACTAAAATTTAATTAAACTATCAACACTAATTAAAAATATTCAAAATAACAAATAATCTTTAGAATACTATAAAATATGTAAGTTACTTACTTTAACGTATATAAAAACATTAATATATTTAACTAATTTCAGATATATTCATAATCTAGTTCGGATTTCAGTTGGTTGAGTTATACCCAAGCTGCAAAGTACTAAGCTCATAAATTCCGTTCGGATATTTTTATATAACACTTTGGATCCGGTTTCAGTTTTTTCGGTTTAGGTTTAGGTATGTATTTAGGTTTGGGTAAAAACGTCCAAACCTACTTTTAACTTTGTAACAGTTGTGCCACCCTTTTTTTTTTGTTACTGGTGCCACCCATACGCATGGATTGTGAGTCATTTTTATCAGTTTTTGACAATATGTTTCAAAGCGTCGACATGTTGAGTAGTAGAACATATACTTTTTTTCATTCGTTCATAAGAATCCTCCAACTTCAGTGTATATTGGAGACAGCTTCCTCCTCCAGTTTTTGACGTCTAGAATTTAATATATTTTACCTGATGCATTTTTCCAAATCCAATCATATATAGCTGGTAAAATGTAAATTTTAACGCCACGTATCATCTCATCAACCATACAAATATTTTGAAAGTTTATGGTTTTTAGTTTTTTACGATTGAAGATTTATTGATTCCAAAAGTACATTAAAATCATTAATTTGTATCGAATGATAAATAGTTGGACGAAAAGGCAAAAAATGAACAAAATCCAACAAAACCCTAAAAGCTCACGACTGACGGAAGCCAAGGCTGGGAATATCGTCGAACACTTGGGCTGCGTTTTTAAGTTTTCATAATCGCGCCTTTTGCCTAAAACCTTTACCTTCTCTCTCCCTCCCTCTATCTTCTTCACTCAGATCTAACCTCTCTCGTATCCCCATGTTCGGCACTCCGTCCTCCTCGCCGGCGTTCGGCACTCCGTCGTCCACGCCGATGTTCGGTTCCTCCTCAACCTCCGCCTTCGGCACTCCTTCTTCCACCCCGGCCTTCGGTACGCCGTCATCCACTCCCGCCTTCGGAACGCCCTCAGCAACGCCTGCCTTCGGCACGCCTTCATCCACGCCGGCGTTCGGAACGCCGTCGACATCTTCCTTCGCCTCTGGAGGATTTGGAAACTCGCTCTTCTCCACTCCGTTCTCATCTCAGCAGCCACAGCAACAACAGCAGCAGCAGCAGCAGAACTCGCCGTTTCAGCAACCGGCGTCTTCTGGTTTCGGTTTTCAGTCGCCGTTCAACACGGCGCAGCAGCAGACGCCTTTCCAAACTACGCAATTGACTACTCAGATGGCTCCCGTTGCTCCGATTCCTTTCTCCCTCGCCGATCGAGATATTCAGGTTTGCGATTAGCTTCTCCTCAATCAAAATCTTTTGGTTTCTTGCAAGTCTAGATCTGAAATTCACTAACTCGCTTTTTGATTTAGGCCATCGTTGAAGCGTATAAGGAAGATCCGACGAATCCTAAGTATGCGTTTAAGGTTAGTTTCTGTGTAAAATTCAGAGTTCTGTGGTTGCATCTGTTTAAGTTTAACATTGTTGTTTACATTTGCTTGCAGCATCTTTTGTTCAGTGTGACTGAACAGCAGTACCGTGTGAAGCCTGCTGCTGTATCAGATGTGAGAATCTTCTTGAATCATGTCATGGAAATGTGTAGCTTTCTCGTGTGTATTGTTATTGATTCCTCTTCGTGGGTAGATAATGTGGGCAGAGGCTATGAGCAAACTTGAAGGCATGGATTCATCAGAAAGGGAGCGCCTTTGGCCTCAGCTTGTGCAAGGCTTTAAAGATCTTTCTCAGCGACTTAAGGTAGATTTTTATCAACTGCCAAGTTTCTTAAATTTTTTTTTGTTCAGTGGGTTTAGTTTCTTTTTCTATATGTGAGCAAGTTTGTTTATGAGGGGGATTAAGCACTTACTGTTGTTTGACATCCATTGATATGTAAAAAGTTAATTCATTCATTGATACTCTTTTTGTTTGGCACCTGCAGCTTCAAGATGAAGTTCTCGTATCAGATAGGGAAAGAATAAAAACGACTCAGAGCAACGTTAAAATGGTGATGTGTCGTTTCTCCACTGTCTCTCTCTCGTATTTTTTTACTGGATGCTCATGTTATAAGAAATTGTTTGATTTTATTGTTACAGCTTCAGAGACATTTGCAAGCACACACCTTTCCATCTATTGAAAGATTGAGACAGAAGGAGCAGAATCTTCAAAGACGCATGTTGAGGGTGAGAGAAATCGTCACACTGAAAATCTGACCTCGTTTATGTCAGTCCATATTATAGTCGAAGTTATATTTACTCTTGTGTGCTTGAAGGTGATGAGGATAGTAGAGGGCTTAGAGGGGAAGGGTTTCCGGTTACCCTTAACAAAAGGAGAGGCCGAACTGTCTGAGAAGCTAACTGGAATAACAAGACAGGTCTGTGTCATTTCTATCAGATTCAACTTTTTGAGGTTTGCACAGTTTGATGCAGAACAAGAACATGGATATATTCTCAGGTGAAAGGTCCTGGAGCAGAGCTTTCTAGGAGAGTCCAAAGTCTGCAGACAATATGTCGCGCCCAAGCAAATTCATTTTCTGCTGGTAGCTCCATTTATCTCCCGGGGTCAACTAAAATAGACGAGCAGAGCCTGATTGATATGCAGGAGGTATGAGACGCGACATCTTTAGTCTTTGCTTGCTTTCTTTAAACCAATTCATTGTAAAACTGTTTGGGACTTTGTAAAACAGGTATTGCAACAGGAGACGGAGGCAATAGGAAGGCTTGGGAACGTATTGAAGCGAGACATGAGGGATATGGAAATCATGGTGGCTGAAGATACAGAGATGACCGAGGACACATAGATGTCTATTGTTTCTAATGTCTCATTTCCTTTACTATTGGATTCGCACAAGGCTTTGGACTTTTGACATGTACTTTAGTAGCTGAGCTATAAAAATTCTCAATGTATTGTGTGATTTCTTTTTCATCAATGTATGCAGTTTACTAAAATAGAGGGTCCTCTTCGGAAATGATTCAGAGGATTAGTACACCGTTTCAAGTTCCTTTTGTTTTAACGTATTGTTCCCAGATATATCTAGTCTGGTCATAGTTTCTAACCACGTTCCTGCATAAACCACACAAGGTACGTAAGGCTACATATACTACAGTGCCTTTTAACAGGTTTGTGAAGAAGCCTTTTTGTGGATCCGGTACGTTTATATATCTGCAATGTTCAAATTATTTTTCCCCTTGTCGGTTTTGTTTTGGTGTTGTTGCGGCTTTAATGCCACACGTGTGTTATTATTATTTTCCTCTTCCAGCTTTTTTTTTGGTTTTGTCGTTATTGTGGCAAAAAAATTCGCGTCAGGTTCGTGTTTCAATAGTGGTCGTAGAAATTGCTGGTTTTGTGGAGCTGACACTTCCTTTCTTTCTCATCAAACCCCACTTTTTTCGCCGAGGCTCTACCGTTCCGTTATGCTCCTAACATTTACTTCCCTTTCTTTCTGTTTTTTTATTTTTTTTTCTTGGTGATAACAAATATTTCAGAGTATTCTTGGTAATTTTTCAAGAATCGAAATTTCCATAAAATTTGGAAAAAAAGGCCAAAACTTTGTTATAGGGATATTCATGATTCTTGCTTATGTTGTTTCTTTTTGGGAAAAACAAGATTGTTTTCAGGTTTGTATAAAGCTGTGGCTTAGGTGATTTTTGGAACATGGATGTAAGCGAGCTAGAGGAGAATTTGTTCGCTGCTAGCGATGCCAAGGTATATTCTCTTTTATTTAAAATGTTTAAATTATCTCATTCTTTCACAAAAATCCCTGTCGGTGGCTGTTGGAATCATATAGAACAGGAAAATGGGGATTTTCTTTGTATGTTATGTATTTTTATTACGTTATAGCAATGTGATTTGCGTCTAGCTGCCTTTAGCCTGATCAATGGTAGCCAAAGGCAACACATTGCTCTACCATAACGTAAAAAAATTCATCTCTATGTTATCATCTCATGTTCAACAGTTATCGTTCTGTTTTTCTTATGTTTATAGCAAATAAGTTATATTGAGTCTAGTAGCTGCCTTTGATACATTTTTTTTCCCATTGGTCTTTGTTAATTGTAACCAAATGTTGGGTTGATAGATGTAATTTGATGGGTTTTGTTCTCTCTATGCAAAACTAAAGTTGTGTGATAATGGCTCAATTACTGAAAATGCAGTTACACAGAGATATGTGCAAGGAACTATCTGCTGTTTATTGCAAGGTATTGTCTATCTTCCCTTCCTTGGAAGAAGCACGTCCGCGGAGTAAGTCAGGGATTCAAGCCTTGTGCTCCTTACATATTGCACTCGAGAAAGCCAAGAACATTCTTCAACACTGCTCTGAGTGTAGCAAACTTTACTTGGTCAGTTTCTCTCTTTCTTTGGATGCAGTTCCTCTATTTTGTGTTATGGTCTCTTCAATTCCCTCCATTTCTATTGTCCCTTCTGAACAGGCTATCACTGGGGATGCTGTTCTGTTAAAATTTGAGAAAACAAAGTCTGCACTTATCGATAGTCTTAGACGCGTGGAGGACATTGTCCCTAGCTCAATTGGCTCTCAGGTGATGTCTATTTAAGTGAATATAACCAATCTGATTGATAAAATGGTCTCAACGAGTTTCTAGTTTCGAATCCTAACTACAATTTTTTTTTTTTGGTTTCCTCAGATTTTAGACATTGTAGGTGAACTAGAACACACCAAGTTTTTGCTTGATCCATCAGAGAAAGAAGTCGGTGACAGTATAATCTCACTACTCCAACAAGGCAAGAAATTTGACAACGCCACCGACAACGCCGAGCTTGAAATATTCCACCAAGCAGCTACTAAACTCAGCATAACTTCTTCCAGATCAGCTCTAGCAGAGCGGCGCGCTCTAAAGAAACTCATCGACAAGGCACGTGCGGAAGAAGACAAGCGGAAAGAGTCAATCGTGGCTTACCTCTTGCATCTCATGAGAAAATACTCAAAGCTTTTCAGAAGCGAAGCTGTGGATGAGAATGACTCTCAGTGTTCACCACCATGTTCCCCCACTGGTAATGAAGACCGTCCCCATGCGTTTGGGCGTCAACTATCTAAGTTTGGTTCTGTTAATAACAGTAGGAAACCAGGACAGATGATGCCCACTCCACCAGAAGAACTCAGGTGTCCCTTATCTTTGCAGCTTATGTTTGATCCTGTCATTATTGCTTCTGGACAGACTTATGAACGTGTATGCATCGAGAAATGGTTAAGTGATGGACATAACTCTTGCCCCAAGACTCAGCAGCAGCTCCCACATCTTTCCTTGACTCCTAATTACTGTGTGAAAGGTCTGATTGCGAGCTGGTGTGAGCAGAATGGGATCACAGTTCCTACTGAACCACCACAGTCTCTCGACCTCAACTACTGGAGGCTAGCCTTGTCTGACTCTGAATCCGCCAATTCAAAGTCTGTTGATGGTATAGGACCGTGCACACCGAAGGAAGCAAAACTCGTTCCTTCGGAGGAGAGTAGTACTATTGGTCCGGAACAACAACAACACAAAGAAGAAGTCAATGCGCCTGACGTCAATGTTCTAGAACAGTATCAGGATATATTGGCTACCTTGGACAAAGAGGAGGACTTGGGTGAAAAATGCAAAGTAGTAGAAAACGCCAGGCTGTTGCTGAAGGATGATGAAGAGGCCAGGATCCTCATGGGAGCCAATGGGTTTGTTGAAGCTTTCTTGCGGTTTTTAGAATCAGCTGTTGATAAAAACAATGCAGCCGCACAGGAAACTGGAGCTATGGCTCTATTTAACTTAGCAGTCAACAATAACAGGTTAGTTAGCACATCCTATCTTTGTTACCAATCAAAATCCTAAGCAACGTCACTGTATGCTCTTTCCTAATATCTTCTGTTTTGTTTGTTTTGATGCGCTGTAGGAACAAAGAATTGATGCTGACTTCAGGAGTCATCCCGCTGCTAGAGAAAATGATCACTTGTCCTCACTCCCAAGGGCCAGCAACTGCGTTGTACCTAAACCTCTCCTGCCTCGAGAAAGCTAAGCCAGTGATTGGCTCAAGTCAAGCAGTTCCCTTTTTCGTGAAGCTTCTTCTTCAGGGAGAAACACAGTGCAAGCTGGACGCTCTTCACGCGCTCTACAACCTCTCAACCCACTCTCCCAATATCCCCACTCTCCTTTCATGTAACATAATCAAAACCCTCCAAGTCCTAGCATCAACAGGTGACCACTTGTGGATAGAGAAGTCATTAGCGGTATTAATAAACTTAGCCTCTAGCCAAGAAGGGAAAGAAGAGATGATATCATCACAAGGGATGATCAGCACTCTCGCAACGGTCCTGGACGCCGGTGACACGGTGGAACAAGAGCAAGCCGTTTCTTGCCTTGTGATCTTGTGCACGGGAAGCGAGCAGTGTATCCAGATGGTGCTGCAAGAAGGAGTGATTCCGTCTCTGGTTTCCATCTCGGTGAATGGAAGTAGCAGAGGAAGAGACAAGTCTCAGAAGCTTCTGATGCTGTTCAGGGAACAGAGGCAACGAGAACAGGCGTCGCCGAATAAAGATGAAGCTCCCAGGAAAAGCTTGTCTGCGCCATTGCCAATGTCTGTACCTGCTCAAGCTTCAGGTCCACCAGGGTCAGAAGGGAAGCCTTTGTTTAAATCAACCTCTGCAAGGAGAACAATGACGAGAGCATTCAGCTTCTTCTGGAAGAAAAGCTACTCCATCCACCGTTGAAGAAAAAAGATACATTTGGAGTGTGTCACATTTACATACTCCAATGTAAACCTGTTTTTTTATTCCTTTGATCCTTAACTTCTTACACAAGTCATCTGCATAGGGAAGAACGATATGTAAATGCCACTTTGGGACCTCACCATTTTTGCTCACTTTTCCTCTCTCACCAGAGGTAATCGTGTAGATAGCTTACTGATGTAACAGTTTTGTTTTTTTTTTCTATATATGAAACCTCACTTTCAGTACAAAAACAGAACCTAATTCGACCAAAAAAAGAATCTGAGCCATCAAGCCTTTAAAGCATAACTCGTCTTTTAGTTTGCTTTCAGACCAACAGATTGGTTGGTGTGTGAAGTGTAGTATTCCTTTGGACCATCCTCTACAGATGAGAGATGTCTTCGCTAGCTTGGTAAACAATGAACAATGCCAATTAATCTACAAATTCTTTGTATTCTATTTATTATTTTTTCCAAATAAAGATCACGATTTTTTTTTGTAATGGTGTTTCAAGTTTTCTTTACATTTCAAATAGAATATTCATGAATAGGATTATATTTATATAGTGAAATCAAACTAAGGCTTTGATTGTAAAATCTGCTTCGGTTTTGTCCACTGTCCAGTGCTTTCACTAGGCAATGAAGCAAGGCGAGTTGTGTCTATGATTGTTCGTTCACGTTAGCTAGTAGCTACCCTGGTAAACAAGTATCCAGTGACTGCTGTGACACTTCCAAGCATTCCACCAGCAATGACCTGATCTCTCAGCAAATAGAAAACAGAATCTTATGAGAACAAGAACTCGATTCCCCAAACCACAGTAACAAATCAAGAGTGGCTCATATATCAATCAAAGTAAAACAAACTTGACTGACATTGTTCTAGAGTTCAACTTCATTCAACTCACATAAGACCTCTAAAAGGCCTCAAGGTACATAATTGTTCAAATCAAGTGTAATAAACATTACCTGGGGAGGGGTATGGCCGAGAAGTTCACGCAAAGGTCTGCTTTCAGCCAAGGGATGTTCTGCAGGAAGTTCGTAGACAATCTGATTGAGAACCTGTAAAATGAATCAGACCCCAGAGATCAGGATACCACAGCTCAAATGCATCATGACAAAATCAATACTAGGAAACAAAGAAAAGCTAGAGCAGCAGCAAATCAAACCTCAGCTTGGCGACCAGCGTGTAACCTCACACCAGTAGCATCATACATCACCTGCCACCCAAAAAATCAATCACACATATAAAGATAAACAAAAAAAACAGAAAGTAGTAGCTAAGAAAGAGTTCCAAAACTTACAACAGAAGCTAAGATCAAAGCAATAGCGAAATGAGAACCACCAAAGCCCTCTTGTAAACCAATAGCAACAGCGAGAGCAGTAACGGTAGCTGAATGAGAAGAAGGCATTCCTCCAGAACCAATAAGCTGTTTGAGATCCCATCTCCTTTCCCTATACCTGCAGAACCACCAAGTAAAAAAAAAGATCCTCCTTTTATGCATAAACATATATTGGAAACGCTAAAGATCTATCCTTTACACTAAGAGAGAATCACACAGACGACGAAAGTCAACGGCTTAAGATGGGGATTCAAATATCAGGACAGATATGTATCAAAGATCACTCCTTTTTTAACTATGTACCAGGAGGTGAAGAGTTTGATGAATTGAGCGATGGTGAAAGCCGTGAGGGAGGAGATGAGAGGGTAGTTCGTGAAAATGGTGAAATAATGATGAGTCGTCGTCGTCGTCGTGGCCGTAGAATCCTCCATGGTGATTAATGGATCTCGTCAGGGATGGATGGATGGATCGCGCGATATAGCTTTTAGGTAGAGAAATGATCCATAAGGCATATACCGATTCGCTTTCTGTATCTCTATTCAAACTTTATCCCAATGGCGTCTGCGTAGACGTTCAATCTTCTTCTTCTTCTTCGTCTTCGTCTGTCTTTTTTTTTTTTTTTTTCTTTGACCAATTCTCCTTTTTCAAAAAGAATCCAAAACTAGATTTATTTCATTTTTAACAAAAAAAAATTAATAATATTTGTTTCTATTAAGAAAAGTAAAACAAATTGGATTAATCAAAGTTTTGTATATGCTCAAGTATCTCCAAAGGAATGTCATATTATGCAAATTCAAGATAAATTCTTTTTTTTTTGGTCATATATGTTCAATTACTAGTGTAAAGTAAACCCCATATAATATAATTCATTTTTTTTGACGTCATAATATAATTCATATAAAGAACCAAAATTATACTATATGATTCGTCCTACATCTCCAACGTCATAATATATTGCTCTTTCCCTGGGCAAAGCTCGCTGCAAGGTTACCACTTTACACCTATTCGATTTTCACTTCCTTGTTTTCAAAAGATTCTCTCTTCTGTCAAGCATTCTTCTTTGCACCGTACTAGTCATAAGCTCTGGTTGTACAGGGGTGGGCGTTCGGGTACCCGTTCGGGTTCGGATCAGGTATTTCGGATTTTCGGGTATTTCGGTATAGAGGTGTAGAACCCGTTCAGGTATTTTTGTACTTCAGGTCGGGTTCGGGTATTTTTAGTTCGGATTCGGTTATTTCAGATCGGGTTCGGATATTTAGATTTTGAAAAAAAAAATTAAAATTTTTATTTCTCAAGTTTCTTGTATTTAAGAATATAACTTTCTGTTAACTAATTTTTTTATTTTTAATAGATTGAATGGTTAATAGATTTGGACATAACATTTTAAAACTATAAAGGCATTAATTTAGTTATTTTTTAAAATATTTTGGATGTAACTTTTTGTTAATTTTTGAAATAAAAAACTTGACATGCATTTTAAGTGAGTAGCAAATTATTTTTTTCGTAATTGTATGTATATCATATGAACTTAAAGTATGTGTAATATCAATATAAATATTTTATATAAAATGAGAGATGTAAACTAGAAATATAAGGTTAATTATACATATGTTCGGTTATCTTCGGATATCCATTCGGGTTCGGGTATTATCCATTCGGGTTCGGGTATCCAATCTCTCTTTATTCAATACCCGTTCGGATATTTTCTTACTTTGGTTCGGATTTCGGTTCGGGTTTTTCGGATCGGATTCAGGTGCCACTTCGGATATCGGGTAAAGTGCTCACCCCTATTGTACACCATACGTCTTAGTTATTTATCTGTCTAGTTTTGCTTGAGTTAAACAGTGTTTTAGTTACTCAGAAAGAAAAAAACAGTTGAGGTACAGTCTTGTGCTATAACATTGTGTGCAGGTCTTAGTGAATTATGCTAGGTCAGCGCAGGAGGCTGAAGACGTTTCTAAACAGGTGTGATTCGTGCTCTGAGTTAGAGTACAAATTTTGTTTCTTGCTTCTCAAATGTATTTGTGATTAGCTTTTATTTTAAAAATATATCTGTTGCAGTCAATTGTATTTTTATTTCTACCACGTCGCCTTATTCCATGACATTTATTCTCTATGGACCTGTAGATTGAAGCATTTGGTGGCCAGGCTATTACTTTCGGGGGTGATGTCTCGAAAGTGGCTGATGTGGACGCCATGATGAAAACCGTAAGTGATCAATTCAATTGTACACTATCTTATAATTCTCCTGCACTCTATAAATTTTTTTGCAGGCGATTGATGCATGGGGAACTACTGATGTCGTTGTTAACAATGCAGGTATATAAAAATCGTGGTTCCCTTTGTTTCTTTATCTACTACACCAGTACCTTGTACCTTACTGACATGGCTACATAACTTTCAGGAATTACTCGGGATACCTTGTTGATACGAATGAAGAAGTCCCAATGGGATGAAGTGATTGATTTGAATCTCACTGGAGTATTCCTATGCAACCATGTTTGTGTTCCTGCTTAAGTTTTGATACTCAGAATCTCAGGGACTGAAGTCTGAACTCATATTTACTCTCTGTAGGCAGCAACAAAGATCATGATGAAGAAGAGAAAGGTACTATTGAGCTCCTCCTCTATAAGATTAAGAACAAAGAAGAGCGTGATTCATGTTATAGTTTTGACATACTCGATCATCTTGCAGGGAAGAATCATCAACATAGCGTCAGTTGTTGGTCTCATTGGTAATATTGGCCAAGCAAACTACGCTGCTGCTAAAGCTGGAGTTATTGGCTTCTCCAAGACTGCTGCCAGAGAGGGTGCTAGCAGGAACATAAATGTACGCGACCTAGCTTCTCTCTTTCTTTCCTTGGAGTCTTGGACAAGATTTTAAACTTGGTCAGTCAATGATATACTCTATTACAGGTCAATGTGGTTTGTCCTGGATTCATTGCATCTGACATGACTGCCAAGCTTGGAGAAGACATGGAAAAGAAAATATTGGGAACAATCCCATTAGGTAATGGAGAGTCTTAACTTTTTTTTACATTTGTTGCGGTTATTAGTATGTCTCTGATACAAAGCAAACTGGATTGATTTTTCAGGACGGTATGGACAACCGGAAGATGTGGCTGGCTTGGTAGAATTCTTGGCTCTCAGTCCTGCAGCCGGTTACATCACCGGACAGGTTAACTCATAGTCTCATACTCTCTCCTATGGTCAAATGTATATTTGGTTATTAGGCTTGGTTATCGGCCTAACCATGGTTAAAATCGTTGGTCTGCAGGCATTCACCATCGATGGAGGTATTGCCATCTAGGGCATTTGGTAAAATCGGCTTTTGTCTAGGCACAACGATTTGGTAAAACAGACAAAGTTGAGTTATTTCTAGCACTTGGTGTACTACAAAAAAAAAACTGATTACAATAGAGTTTTTTCGTGTAAGCGTTGTCCTTGCTATTTTTATTTGAGTGTGTACGTGTGTTTACATTCATGTTACACAGTTAAAAAGCAACTAAAAACAGAGGAGACCAAAAATAAGCAACCAAGAAACTTAGACACTGAGGCAAACCAATAATGTCTACAAATAAGTAGAACTCAATCTTTCTTTCGCCCTATCTTATCTTTTGTTACTAAACCTATTCATTCAACAAAAACTTGAAGATAGAACAAAAGATGGATTCAGGACTATCTTGGGCTGATCAACGGGATTACAACTCTGACCCTCCTTCAAATTCAAATAAAGAAGACGATAAACAAGAAGGAAGATGTAAGCAAAAGCAGTTTGGGGAAGGCCATACTTGGCTTCAAATGGGTCAAGGAACTTCGCAAGAAATCTGATAATAAGTAAATCAAATAGGGTTTATTGTTGAAGTTACAAAAGGAGCATTGGTTCATTTGTTTCTTGTGATTAATCCATTAAACGTTGCTTCTTTCCCTTTGCCCATTCTTCTGATTCTAATTGCCACATCTTTCAAAGTTTTTTTAAAAAGTGTTGGCTGTGGATGATTGTGTAGACGAGCCATTGCTTTGGTTCTTTATCAAACGGTTCTTAGATCTACATTAACCATTCGTGTTGCAAGAAAAAAACAAACTCAAACTCTCTGGAAATGACTTATAGATTACATGTTTTTCAAGATGAAAAGACATTCACACTTGGGCTTGAAGAGACATAGTAAAGCAACTCCTCATCGGTTCAATTCTAGACATATCACTCTGGTCAAGGTTGATCCAAGCTTCTATGCCATCACCTTCTTTAGTATCACTGAAAGCTACCAAGTTCTTGTAACTCATCCTTGCAGAAGCAACCCAAAAAGGTTTGCTCCATCCAAAATATGCTTCATACACTGGAAAGTTGCAGAGACTCATGAAGCTGAAGGACACAATAGCTCTTTCATCTGAACATTCGCTAGATGTTATCAACGTGTTTTATGTATTCGAGCAAACAACTTACAAAAATATAGCAACATTTGAAAAGCTTAGAACAGAATAAAATATGGTTTTAGAAATATCAAATCAAATCCCAACATCATCATTATTATAGTTACGATCGATCGTATGATCTTTACCGTAACACATTTGACTTTTCCTTTAGCTCAGTTTATTTATTTGGCTCTAGTTTATACTTATTTTTGTATTGCAACTTAAAACATAAAGAAATTCCCTAGTTTTCTTTAAGTTTTTATCACAAAAATAGTTTTCACTGATCAAAATAAATTTTATTAAAAATAAAAATATATTTATACTTAACTAATCTAAATTTGGAGTTTAAAGTTAAGGAATATGGTTTTAAAGATAAAATTTCAAATTTAAAAAAATTAAAAAAAAATTAAAATTTTCAAAAATAAAAAGATGCTATTTTGGTAATGTTTCTTATCGAAAACTATTTTTGTGAAAACAACTTAAAAAAACTAGTGAGAGAATTTTCCTAAGACATATAGTTGTATTATTTGTATATTTGTGGTCGATAGATTCCTCTTTTCCAAGTCAATGGAACCGTTAGGCCAAAGCTTTGATTAGTTCAATTCTACTTTTGAATTGAAAAACTAGGGTATGAATTATTCAAGTTCTCATTCTTTTGCGCATACATGGGCTACTTTGAATTAATTTGATCAATAATGACGACCAATAACAACCAACCAGACGAATAATATATAGTCGTATTCTATAATTCTATAAAACAATATTCTATAATTTTATAAAACAATGTTTTATATACAGTTACTTATTATGACAGTCTTACCATCATAAGATGTGATCTGATCAAACCTTCGACTGAAGAGGAACAACCTATCATTTTTTTAAAAAAAATCACAATTTATATTCAAAGTTTTAACTTACAATTTTTTTGAATTTTTTTTTTAATTGGAATATTTGAAAGTTAAACTCTAAATCTAAAAAAGATTATACTGATGTAAAATTCAGAATTTCCAGCATTTAGAAAAGGATTAGAACAACAGTTTTAGAGCATCTCCAAGGAGGCTCTATTTTTTTTTCTATAATTTACATTAAAATAGAGTAACTCTATTATAGAGTTGGATTTGTTCCAATAGTTCACTCTATAATAGAGTAAAATATAGAGTAATCTTATTTTTTTACTCCAAATATCGAGTGAAAAAACAAGAATATTCTATATTTCACTTTATTATAGAGTAACTCTGTTATAGAGCGAACCATTAGAACAAATTCAACTCTATAATAGAGTTACTCTATTTTAGAGTAAAATATAGAAAAAATTATAGAGCAGAACCAAAAACGTAGGGTTTTATTAAGGGTTACGTATGTCAGTTCGCAACACGATCCGCGTCACGTTCAAAGGATTACATCTGAATTGATTATTCAACGAACTTAATTAGTAAGAGATTATCCACTGTAGTCAATAGAAAACGTACAAACTTCTGAACTGTTAAAAAATACATTATTATTTTACTTAATGTTCTTAACTGCCTGTGACTGTAGTGACTCGTGGATTTGAATGAAGGTTTTGTAACTGGTTCTTAAAAAAACAAAATTGGTCAACGCTAACTAATAGTAATCGAAAACACCAAATCCATAAGATAGATACCCCAATGTGGATACTCATAATTAGGAATGATAAAATCTTTGAATAAGACAAGAGGAAGCAAATACAGATTATTCAAAAACAACTTGATACATTGATTCCATAATTAACATAAGTGAATTGGCAATAAATAATGTTGGATATGACAGGTCACAGATATTAAAGACTTTTGAATACTTTATTATATAAGGAGATGATTAAGAACGCCAATTTGGTAAAGAAGACCTGCCAACATAACAGCATAAAACATGTTTTTATAGATAAGGACCTTATCGCATCATCTCTTCTTCTGTTACAGAAAAAAAAATTAAAGAGTTGGCAAGAACTTTTTTTGGGAGGAAAAAAAGAGATAAGATTTTTATTTATATTATTTTTTTCAGTTTTGCCTTGGCTTTCACGAAGGCTGTCTCTTTATCTGGCCGCAATATATCAAAAGTTGCTTTTTTCTTTTATCTTTTTATCTTTTCTAGACAATTTATAAAGCAAAACGGAAGAGATAACACATACGAGGAGAAAGGAAGCAGACATATCTGTGTTTTGTTGTTTTGTTCATCTCTGGTTCCAAGACTCGAACTTTGGATTCTCTCTTCTTCTTCTTGTCTTTCCCTTTTGTAATAGTTTCTTAAAATCGAGAGAAGAGAGAGGAGATGTATTATCAGTTGACCAAGTCTTCTTACATGGACTCTTTGAAGATTCTTGAAGCTGACATTGAGCACGCTAATGGACTGTAAGTCATCTCAATTCTATCTGAGTTTCCTTTTTTTATTTTTTTATTTTTGGTTTCTGATTTTCTGGGTTTAGGGTTTTGATGATTAAATTAGCAGTTGACTAATTAAGAGATTGAATCAATCAGCTGAAACCCACTTACCCTTCAGTTTTCTGCATATTCTTAAACTTGGAATATTGCAGAATTGGTCCAAAGTTGTAAACTTTATTGCATCTCTGTGTTGCTGTCTTTGAAGCATATGTTGTCTGAAGAAAGCGAGTTATTTGATTAGAAAAATATTAGTAACTGATTCGTGTCAAAATTTTGATTCAGGGCTGCTGAGATTCCCATGGGGAAGAGCGGTGTTCGACTTCAGATGAAACTGGTTTGCAGCAATCTAGCTCCTTTCTTCATTTTCCTCCTACAATGGATGGACTTCTCATGTCTCCTCCCAAGATATTTCGATTTCTTCCACATACTCATCTACAAGGTTCTTACTTGTTACCAATTTACCATATGGTAGTTTCTTACACGGCTTGTGCGTGTGTATGAGGTTGGAAGCTGATTGTTTCTTCTTGATCTTGTATACAGGTACGTGCTGATGGGAGGTGGAATCGATCCAGATACGGAAGGAAAGCTACAATCAGAGAGTTCTACGGTAAGTCTTAACGCGTTTGTGTGTGTGTTCTTACACTATATTGGCTTAGTCTTATAGAAACAGATGATTTGGTTATGTGCAGGTGTTATATTACCATCGCTAGAGCGTCTTCACATCAACTTCTCTGACTCACCAGGCGACAACACCTTGTGGTATCCTAATCCAAAAGCCATCACGTATGACATCGAAGGCAACAGATTCATTACTAACAGCGTTGACTCTGAGAGAGAAGAGGAATGTGGGATCTGCTTAGAGCCTTGCACCAAAATGGTGTTGCCTAACTGTTGTCACGCAATGTGCATCAAGTGTTATAGGAACTGGAACACGAAGTCTGAGTCGTGCCCGTTTTGTCGAGGGAACATCAAGAGGGTTAACTCGGAGGATCTGTGGGTGCTGACTTGCGATGAGGATGTGGTGGATCCTGAGACTGTTACTAAAGAGGATCTTTTTAGGTTCTATCTACACATTAATAGTCTGCCTAAAGATTATCCTGAAGCTGTCTTCTTAGGGTACAACGAGTACTTGATATGATTTTATTGTGGGAAGACACATCAGTGGTGGGTGGGTGTAGAGAGAGGGGAGAGGAAGATCCCAGACCTTTGACTAAGTGTATATAAGAATCTGGTGATCCAAGATTTTCCCTTCATTTTTCTAGATTATGATTAATAAGATGATTGTGTACCCTTTGTTATGAAATATTAAGAGAGAAAATGTTTTTTCGCTTTTACATTTTACTGGTGTCTTGCTTCGAGAATCAACACCAAGGTTTTCTGAAAAGTGCATGGAGATAAGCTAGTGTCTATGTTGTAAATAACTGGTGTTTTAAAGTCTATTTAATTCTTCTGATGTCAAGTTGTAAGAGAGATTTCTTTAGGAGCTTTATATGGTACTAATCGGTTGGTTCTTCTTTTATGTGATGAGTCTTTGATGACCAAAACATAATATTGGTTGATGTTGTGAGGATCATGTAAGGGGCCAATTGAAAAGTCCCCACTGCAATGTGTAATGTTTCAAACTTTCAACTAAAAGGGCTTTAACATTAAACAAAAAGAGACAAATGTAGACTAAATTCTGTGTTCAAAAATGATGGTGTCTTTTGCTTGTTGTGCCTTTTATCATCTATCATTGACCTTTATATCGCTTAGGGTTTGATCAATTTCCTTTGCTTACCTGTGTCCCCAGTTTATTTTCAAAAAAATAATTAATTAGTTAGAGATATTTTATGTCTGAATCTTCTGGATGGATATTCACGTTTGTTAAAAAACCCCATCCAATTATTTCAAATTTAATCCATTCTATACAAATTGCTAAACAAAGCAAATCCAGTATATCATGAACCAAACATTGTTTGTGGTAGACGACGTCTTTGAAATTTGGTTTAACATCGAGAGCAGCTCTCTCATTTTCAGACGACTGAGCATTATTAGTCCATTACAGGCCTAATAAAACACCAACTAATTGATGTAGCTTAGATATTATTGTAAATTTGCTTTTACGTACCGTCAGAAAAACAAAGCAAAACAAATTTCGTAATTAGTAGTCTCTTAGATTATATGAGATGGTTGTGAACTTCATTAAATCTTTCTATTTGTGCTTCACTTACAAGTGAAGCCATGTCAATCAACATAAATACAATATTTGATGGAGCTTCTATATGACATTGCGTCTTAAAACACTATCAGAAAAGAGAGATCTTTAGAAAATAGAAAAAGATTACGTTTGAAAACCAGTAAAAATGTCATTTTAAAATTCCAATACAAATTATACATATTTTCATCCTCCCATCCATCATTATAGATTTTATTTTCGATGGTAATATTTATATGTTACATAATAAGTGTCATTCTAACATTTTTTTTATTGATGCACAAAAAATGTCATTTTACAATTTTAATGCAAATTATACTTAATTTTAGCTTAAAATAAAATAATTTTATTTATCTCAAATAGTGGTGGTCAAATATGTATAACTAATAACAACTTAAATACAATTCAATCATTTTAATAATCTATATGAAAAATATCAAAGTGACACCTATTATGAAACTGAATGAGTATTAAACTTAGTATACTCAGAAACTTAGTATTAAACTTAGTATCTAAAGATTTTATTATATCAGAAACTTTATGATCACATTCTAATTTTGTTTCACATTAAGTAATACTTTTTGACCAAAAGTATGTGATCCTTGGATTAGATTACTACATTAAAAAAAAGTTAGTCACGTGATCTGAAGAAGACACGTCACACACTTCAATCTCACGACATAAACACAAACTGGTGAGAAAACAAAACGCACCGTGTCGGTCTTGCTCTGCAACGCCTTCTAGCCTCCTCTCTCTCTTGCTGATTTTATTATTTACTCACGGGTCCATCTCCGACTCTAACCAACAAAGCAAAACCGTTTCTTTTAGTTCTTACCTTCATTTTCTAGACTCTCTTCGCAGTTTTGTCTGTAGACTCTCTCTCTCCTGTTTCGATCACGAATATTGCTAATCTCTGAATTGGATCTGTTTGGAGAAAGGGGTTGGAATCGTGATAATGCACGAGAATGATGATCCTCCGTCCGATTCCGTAGCTGCTGATGAAAATGTGAATGATGATGATCCTCCGCAGGACTCGCCTGAATCTGTAGCTGCTGATGTGATTGAGAATGATGACGAGACAAATGAGCAAGAGCTTGATCCTGACCAGGTGAGATTTGTAAATTATTACCATATGCTTTTGTTGTTTCTTGTCCGAATCTTTTATGTTCATTTTTAGATGCTGAAATTTGGGTAAAATGATTGTGCAGGGAACAGGTTTTGTTGATAGTAAGGAAGATATGTTTGTTGATGCTCCTGAAGAGTTGAACTTTGACACACCTAGCAAGGAAGCTCTCACCACAGATGATGATGACAATGTAATTTATATTTCTTAATTAATTATTGAAAGGATATTTCTTTTGTTAATTTATGTTTATTTTCTACCATTCATATACACAGAATGAGAAGGAGGAGGAAGATAGAGAGAAGGGACTTGTAGCGTTGCAGGAACAGTTTAACCTCTCAACTGGTGAGAACCATTCCAAAGTTGAAGAAGAGAAGATTCATCACGAGGATGCACTCAAGGAGCTTCAAGGGATTATCATTAAGAAAGACGAGGAGATTGCTCACCTCACCGCAAAGATCTCAGAGCTTACTTCTTCCTCTTCCTCACAGGACGAGAAGGAGCAGCAGCTTGTTTCTGCAACGGATAGGATTCTGCTTTCTCTTAGTAACGTGTTTGGGCAAGAAGAGCCGCAGCTTGGCTCTTCCGTCTCTGAAAAGATTACTAATCTTGAAAACGGAGTTGCGTTTCTAAGCGCAAAGTACACTGAGTTCTACTACGGTGCTGATCAGCTGAGGAAGTGTTTGTCTAGTGATGATGCTGATCTTCGTTTCCAAGAGGATTTTGGTTCAGCTCTCGGCGGTGCTTGCTCTGAGCTACTTGAGCTCAAGGAGAAGGAAGCATCCCTTCATGAAAGACTCACCCATCTAGAAGATGAGAATAAGAAACTGGTTGAGCAAATGAACAAAGATAGAGAAGTGATTGAGTCCATGAAGGCAGAGCTTGAGCAGGAGAAGACAAGGTGTGTCAACACGAAAGAGAAGCTCAGCATGGCTGTGACCAAGGGTAAGGCGTTAGTTCAGAACCGTGACGCGCTAAAGCATCAAATCTCCGAGAAAACAACGGAGCTTGAGAATAGGTTGGCTCAGTTACAAGAGAAGACGGTTGCTCTTGAAACTTCTGAGTTACTCAAGGGGCAGCTTGAGCAATCTTTAGCTGAGATGGCAGATGAACTGAGTGATAAGTCTGTATCCTTGGAAGCATGTGAGGCAGCAAAGAGAGAGGTGGAACAGTCTCTGGATGAGAAAGCAAAAGAGCTTGAAGAGTGTTTGGTGAAACTACAAGCATTGGATGAATCAGAACTCATCAAAGGCGAGTTAGTAAAATCCGAAGCCATGGTTGCGTCATATCAAGAAATGGTGTCGTCAAAGAGCTCAATCATTGAAAACATTGAATCCATCTTGCCACACGTTAATGATAGCTCTGACGATATCATTGAGAAGGTTAGGTCACTTGTAGAAGAGAGGGAAGAATACAACAGACTTAAAGATATGAACCTCTCCATTGACTTACCTGAGGAGATCTCCGAATCCACCTTAGAAGCTCGCTTTACTTGGCTAAGGGAATCATTTTTACAGGCAAAGGATGAAGTTAGCGCCCTGCAGAACCAGATAGAAAGATTAAGTACGTCTCTTTCAGCAGAAATGGAGGAGAAATGTAGCATTAGAGAGGAGCTTGATGATATAACTTTGAGGTTTAAAGCATTGGAGGAAACTGCAGAGAGAGATTCTTTGGAAAGAGAAGAGATTATAAGGAGGCTTGTGGAAACCTCTGGCTTGATGATGACAGAAGGAGTTGAACATCATGCTGTCCTTGTTGATAGATCTTTTGATCAGATAGAAAAGAAACTCAGGGACTCTAGTGAGAGTTCTTATGGCAACGAAGAATCATTTGAAAAATTTCAAAGTCTCCTTTATGCTAGTGGTCTGGAGTTATCACTTTGTAAGGAAATGTTAGGAGAGGGAATGCTGGCTAGTTTGCAGGTAAGCAATCTCTCAAACGAACTTGCTTCGGTGAGAGAAGAAAAACTTGCTTTGGAGACTGATCTTGAGAGGTCAGAGGAGAAATCTGCTTTGCTCAAAGACAAACTTTCCATGGCTATTAAGAAGGGTAAGGGACTTGTTCAAGATAGGGAGAAGTTGAAATCTCAGTTGGATGAGAAGAACTCTGAGATCGAGAAGCTGATGCTGGAGCGGCAGGAGTTAACTGGTGCGATTGATAGCTACACGAATCAGATGAGTACGTTATCAGGAGACTTAGAGCGGACAAAGGAGCTAGAGGATGAGCTTGTTGCTATTAAAGACGAAAGAGATGAGCTTAAGCAGTCTTTATCTCTGAATGACACCTTGTTGGAGAAAGTGATGAGCATCCCTGTTGATTTAGCAACTGAGGATTCTTCAGAAAAGATTGACAGACTTGCTGGGTACTTCAAGGAAGTGCAGGAAGCTAGAGTAAAGGAACAAGAAGAGCTGGAAAGGATAAAAGAAGAAGCAAGTACATTAGCCAGTAAATTAGAAGAAACCAACACAGCCTTGAAGTTGGTTGAGGATGCCTTGTCTGCTGCAGAGGGTAACATCAATCAACTTGCTGAAGAGAATAGGCAAGTCCAAGCTGCCAAGGAGCTTGTAGAACTTGAGCTGCAGAAAGCAGTTGGAGAGGCATCCTCTCTGTCTAGCGAGCTGGATGAAGCTTGTGCAATTAGGAATACACTTGAAGCTGCACTTAAGCAGGCTGAAATAAATATATCTGATATCATCAGCGAAAAGGAAGAGGCTCAAAGCAGTACTGCTACTGCAGAGATGGAGCTAGAGAAGGTGAACAACAAATTAACAGAAGCACATAGCACCATACAATCACTTAGAGATACACTTACTCAGACAGAAAGCAACGTGGATTCGTTATCCAAACAAATTGAAGAGGACAAGGTTCTTACTACAGATTTGAAGAATGAGTTAGAGATGCTTCGAAATGAGGTAGAGCTAGAGCGGAGCAAGATGGCTGAGGCTTCATTGACAATAGGATCCCTGGAAGAGGCACTGATGAAGGCGGAGAATAGCCTTTCTGTCTTACAAGGAGAAATGGTGAAAGCTGAAGTGGAGAAATCAACTCTCAGTAGTAAACTTAATGTGTGCATGGAAGAGTTAGCTGGATCAAATGGAAACTCACAGAGCAAATCTATGGAGATTATTGCTCATCTTGATAATCTCCAGATGATTCTAAAGGATGGAGGGCTCATTTCCAGGGTGAATGAGTTTCTTGAAAGGAAATTTAAGAACCTGAGAGACATGGATGTCATTGCTAGAGATATCATGATAAATTTTGGTGAGAAGGGATTGGCTGGGGAAATGGACAACGTTACAGAGGTAACAATTATTCTTGAACCTTACCATATCAATTGTTCTTCTGTTCCTTTTTGCAAGTTTGTCGGTTTCAAACATGCTTTATTCTATAGGAATCCAAGTTGTTGTTTGCTAAGGATGTGCACACTCTAGCTAGAATATGTTCTGTGTAGAAGTTGATTAACGGATATAAGATTGATGATACTATTCTGTAAATCATTTTTCAATAGTACATACATCTATCTATCCAGCATGCGCAAATTTAGCAATATAGATAGATATACCAGAGTTTATGGATCTTCTCTTGACGAATTTGTGATAATGATGTTGTTCTCTTGGCGCTGTTTATATTTCCAGGATGATTCAACTGTGGCAAAATCTTTGTTGAATGGTCTTGATGATTCAGTTGACATAGAGCTAGAGAATAGCAAAGAGAATGCAGGTGATGAAGACGAGATTTCTTCATCCCTTAGGAAGATCACAGAGGGGGTCAAGCTTAGAAACAAAACACTCGAGAAAAATTTCGAGGTTTTCTCAACTTCCATTGACACACTCATTGCGGCTTTGATGGAAAACATGACAGCAGCAAGGGCTGATGTGATAAACGTCAAGGGTCATAACGAGTCCCTGCAAGAACAGGTGAGGAGTGCTGAAGATATTCTCCGCGAAAAGGAAAACACTATAGCTGCATTAGAAACAGACTTGTCATCTTTGATGTCTGTATGTGGCGAGGCTGCCAGCGAACTGCAGTTGGAAGTGAAAAATAATCTCCTAGAGTTGGTTCAGTTACAAGAAAATGACAACGGTGGTGAGACTGAATCAACCGAACATCCACAAGAGCTTCTTGATGTAACTGAGTGCTCCCGGAGAGCAAAAAAACTATCTTCTGCCACAGAGAAGGCATGTACTACTCTTAAGCTATTTGAGACAACAAGTAATGCAGCTGCTGTACTCATCCGAGATATGGAGGACAGACTAAAAGAAGCATCTACTGCTCTAGAAAAGGTTGTGTTAGAAAGAGATTTAAACCAAACTAAGGTTTCAAGTTCCGAGGCCAAGGTGGAATCTACGGAAGCGCTTTGCCAAGATCTGAAACTTCAGTTGGAAAATCTCAAAGCCGAAGAAGAGAAATGGCATGAAAAAGAGGTGGAGCTTTCTACATTATATAATAAACTGCAAGAGCAAGGTATATATATATTTTTTTCTTTTGTCATCTCTCAGTTCCTTACCGCTTTACTAAAATGCCACGTGCTGTTTCTCTGAGTTGCAGAAGCAAAGGAAAACCTAATTCCAGCTTCTGATATACATGCTCTTTTTGACAAGATAAATGATATTGAAGGGCCTTCAGTAGATCAAACCAATGAGTTAGACCCACAGAGTCCATATGATGTAAGGAAGCTATTCGCGATTATTGATAGTGTTACTAAGATGCAGCATCAGATAGAACTCTTATCATATGGGCAAAAGGAACTCAACTCCGCCTTGGCAGAAAAGGATCTTGAAATTCAAGGTCTGAAGGAGGCAGCTGAAGCAAAGAGTACGACCGAGCTAGAGCTAGTAAAGGCAAATAAAGAATTGTCCAAGCTTATATCTGGCTTGGAGAAACTGCTGGGTGATGATCTTGTTGTAGACCTAGACTTCTCCGAGTCATGGACGCTCTTACAAGCACTAGAGAAGAAAATAGCTTCCCTTCTACTAGAGTCAGAGAGTTCAAAATCAAAGGCACAAGAACTTGGTTTAAAGTTAGTCAGCAGTGAAAAACTTGTGGAGAAATTATTACTAAAAGTCAAAGAGTTTGAGGATAAAATTCAAAGCAAAGCTGTTCAGCCTGATGTTGTTCATGAAAGGAGCATCTTAGAAGCACCAAGAGCGTCTTCTTCCTCAGAGATATCTGAGATTGAGGACAAGGTAAAAAATGTTTATCTTGTGCTGTTTCAGCTTATTATTGACACTTGTAAATACCATCTATGGTTTCATTGTCTAGGTATATGTTTACTATATCTGCAGCCAAGTTATGACCTTAAAACTAGATAATGTTGTTTTGAATATCTTAAAACTTGCGTATGTTTTGATCATGAAATTTGCGGTGGAAACATTTTGTGCTCAGGGAGCTCTGGGGAAAAAATCAATATCAGCTGTGCCTACAGCAGCGCAAGTGAGAGTGGTGAGGAAAGCATCGACGGATCATCTAGCTATCAACATAGATTCAGAGTCCGAGCAGCTGATGAACAACAACGAAGCAGATGAAGATAAAGGTCAGAACTGAGGCGTCTCAATACCTATCACGTTTATTGCCAAACTATCGCTCATTTTAAATACAATATATTTTTCTTTGACAGGACATGTTTTCAAGTCTCTCAACATGTCTGGTCTGATTCCAATGCAAGGGAAGATGATAGCAGATCGTGTCGATGGAATATGGTAAACACTCGGTCATATCAAAAGGGCTGCTGAGATGTAGTTCATCTTATTGAGCGATGTGTTTGATTTGTGCAATGCAGGGTCTCAGGTGGAAGAGTATTAATGAGCCGTCCTCAAGCAAGGCTTGGCGTTATGGTATACAGTCTCTTATTGCATCTGTGGCTCCTAGCTTCCATCTTGTAGCAAGACAGGTGATTGATATCTCTTAGGCTTCTCACATGAAACTGCCCACAACAGAAACACACAAATTGCTATTCTTCCCATTCTTTGTCGACCCGTAGGAAGAGAATGATAGGTGTCGTCTTGTATATCCTGAATAATGTCTCACCCTTTTTTCAGTTTCATAGTCCTATAATTTTATTTAGGACTCAGTACGTTACACTTGTTTTGTCTTGAACATTTGTTCCAGGACTTGCGAACAGTTTTGCCTGCCTTCTGCGTCTGCTAAGACTTTAAGTTTGTTTTATTAGAGAACTCTTAGTGGGGTCTCAAAGAGGTTCTAGATATAATAAAATAAACAAAAAAAAATTATAGGATTTGCTCTAATACGAGAATACCTTAATTTCTAAACTATGAGACTTCGCTACTATTTGTGCTGAAAAGACAATGAATAGAAAATGCAATCTGTCATGGAAGCTTTCATGCTGTGTCGAAAAAGTGGAACAAATTCAAAACCAGGAACACAAATGAGGATTTTCTTAACATAAAAGCTTACAAGAGAGGAAAAGAATTGTTGAATAGTCATCAAAAGCTAATAGAAAGCACAAAAGACTAAAAGAGGCAAAAAGGAAAGAACTAAAAAGGTTGCAGCAGTACTTCATCAGTATTCAGAATTAGAGATGACATCGTCGATCTTTAGAATCATCTTAACGACTTGAGTTGCAAGCAAAATCTGCTGCTGCTTTCCTATCAATGTTTCAAACACATTTTGCTCCCTCATATCGTTTGTTCCCACGTCGTTGCAATCTATCCCATAGAATGGAATATTCTCCTGTTCATCATACATACACCCACAAGTGTCAAGTTTCTTTTAGTTTCTCTGACCAAACAAACCGATGGCAAAATAGAGAGCCAAGTCACTTACCTTAATTTGCTGAGATTTAACCGCAGAGAGTGTCTCGATGGGCTGTAGTCCACTGTTCTCTGCAAGAGCCATGGGGACAGAGTCCAAAGCTTCTGCGAATGCCCTTATTGCGTACTGCATAGACCAAAGTGTCTTCAGAGTTAAGATTTGTGAAATAAATTATTCAAAGAGAAGAGCAAAGATCGTCTTTTACCTGCTCGACGCCAGGGTATTTATCAGCAGCTGCATCAACAGCAAGTGAGCATGTGATTTCAGCTGCACCACCTCCATATACAATTGAGTTATTGCGGATGAGATTCCTAGCCACACACAGAGCATCGTGGATACTACGCTTCGTTTCTTCTATCATCATTTTGTTACCTAAACCATATCCCATTAACCAATTGTTAATCAACCGGAACAATACTTTTGTCCACTCCACCATATACATTGAAGCATATTAAACTCAGTACATAAATGTTTATAGCTTATTCAGCTACTTAAAAAGTCAGTGCTGTTAACAGTATTTTTAAAAGAAGAGAAGGCTATGAGTGTACCTCCACGGATGAAAATAGTAACAGCTTTGGAGTTCGCACAGTGCTCAATATACAGCATTCGTTCTTTCGTTGTGCCAAATGATTTTTCACGGACCATGCCAGCCTAAGAACATGAAAATAGTAACAGCTTTGGAGTTCGCACAGTGCTCTGATTAAAACATTTTTAACATTCCACTCATTTTATGGGTAACACTAACTGAAGTGAATAGTGTACCTTGCCTAACTTCTCTGGGGTCAGCTCCTGGAATCTAGGAACAATTCTGCCGCCTACGTAAACACAAGTACCCTATCAGCTATAAATAACGGGTTACATCACTAACGGTAGTAGAGATGCTTGGAGAAATGCCAGACCTGTGGCTATTGCGATAAGTTCTAATTCAACACCCCCGACCCATCTGACAGCAGGCAAGTTCCTGTGCATCAATAGATGGTTTGCCTCATCATCGAATCCCCATTGGCAAATAACCAGTGTAGCACCAACATCCTGCAATTTGAAAGCACAAGTAAAATACATAAATTACGTCATTTTCCGTCATAACTGCATTGTGGCAACTTATATTTATTGTCAAAGTAAAAGCTTTCACAAGTCGCTCACTGAATTAGCCAATACCCGCAATGAAAAGATAAGATTAGAATAACCTACCTTGCACTTTTGAACCATCTCATCGAAATACTGCTGCTCTTGCTTGCGCAACGTCTCAAACTTCTCCACTGTGTCAATATCCACCTTATGCTTAGTTTTCGGCTTCGGTGGCTCAAAGGGACAAGTCAAAATAGCAATGTGGGCATCTTCAATCTGCTTTGGCATCTGTGGATGGCTCATGTCTTTGTCAACCAGTATTCCATATATAAGCTCAGTGTCCTCCAACTTTCCCCCGACTTTGCCCTCTACTTTTATCAAATCTAAGTTAACGTCCCTTCTCTCTAAATCAGCAACAGCAAGAACTGCTTTCACAGCAATCTCAGCTAAACTGCGCTTGCATCGATTCACACTGCAGCAACGAACAACAACAACAAAAAGTTAGAACAATGTTCTACAAGCAAAATCTAAAGGAAACTCAAATATTTAAAAGAAATATTACATCTTCGAGGAAAGAGTAGTCATGCATGTCTGAACCAACGGCTCGTAGTTATTAACGTCGAACTCAAACTTCTGAGCTATACGCTCCAAATGTTCAACAGCAACTCTAGAAGCCATCTCGTATCCTTCAGCGATACGGATAGGATGGATTCCCCTATCTAACTGACGTTCAGCTTGCTCCAGAAGTGCACCAGCCATGACAACAACACCTGTTGTGCCGTCACCAATTTCATAATCCTGACTCCGCGAAAGTTCTACCATAAGCTTCGCAATCTGGTTGTCAACATCCATTTGCTCCAAGATGGTCGCACCGTCGTTTGCTGGATAAACGAAAAATGGTGAAAGTTATAAACAAGAAAGCAAAAAAAAAAAAAACAGATCATGCTTCACACAAAAAAAAAAGAACACGATTCTGTAGGATGAAACTAGTATTACCAATTTACGCATATTCAACTACTGCTAAGTGAAATGAGTTCAATTTCAACAGACATTGTAAGCCAAGAATGAGAAAGGTGTACACAAAATACCATCGGTTGTCAAAAAAAAAACATATTATGCATATCCAGCAGATGAAAGTAAAATTTTTGTCAGGATTTTAACGGATCTTTGTTAACTTGACATCGAACATGAGCTTGATAAATTGTCTTAAGATTCCAAGAAGCAACATGACAAAAGAGACGAACTTTACAATTCACTGCTACCAAATGAGAGATTCATTAGCATTTAAGCCGCAAAAGAGACTAGTTTGAGCTTCATAGCCAATGGCGGATCCACTTCCCCCAACTAAATTTTACATTTTTTTTAAAAAAATAGCCTAAAATCTTGACTAATTAGTTTGATGAAAATGTCTCTAACGAATTCAAAATTTACGATAGTGCCCCTGGTTTAAAAAAACTCTGGATCAGCCCAACACTGTTCATAGCTAAGTTTGCAGTCATAGCAACTCGATTTTCAAAAACTAAACAGCGAAAAGCTTAGATGGATCCATTCATCAGAGAAGTAAACTTTGCTCGATACTAAAAAATTTTAAAAAAGAAAAGTGAGAAACGAACAGATGGTGACGTCTCCGTCAGGTCCCTGGAGCATCTTATCCATCCCCTTAGGTCCGAGGGAGGAACGGAGGATCCGAGCCACCGCTTTGCCGGCGGCGATATTGGCTTTCTGAGCATCGATGCCTCGAAGACGCGTCTTTTGATCCTGCTCCCTTAGTATAATGAACGGTCGCCCGAACTCATCGAACGCCAGCGCCATTTTCGAGCCTTAGCTTTTCTCGATCCGATCCACGTACAGATCTTCGCTTTCCTCTCTCTCTCTCTCTCTCTCACTGCGATGGAGAGAAGAAAGGAGTGGGAGAGTGACTGTGAAAATGGTCCGAGTGTAAAACCCTAACTCGTTTACGATGGCATAATCGTAATTTCAAACCGATCCAAGGGGCTGTGTTTCTGTGAAAAGTATTTGGGCTTATATAGATTAAAGCCCATCTGTCTATTTTTTAGGTTTGACGAGTTACTTATCTTTTTTATTACCATGCAACTACGTCGAGTCGTCGACTAAGCTAGTTTCTAATTTTCTTTTGCTAAGAATGCTAATATCATATTAATGATGTTCAGATTATACAAAAAGCTTAATCTAAAAAACTACTCTACCTTGGCAAAAATAAAGAAAAAACAGCTAACAAAGCTAGCCCTACTAGTTAGATAATCCAACTTGACAAGAGATTTTCCATCTTAGAATCTCTATGGTAAGTGTTTATGATTCAAGAGCTCCCAGAAATATCGATTGTTTTTTTTCTTTTAACGCCAGTTAATTATAAAAAGAATATTGCAAAACAATTTTACAAACAATCTCTATGGTAAATGTTTATAAATTATGAAAAATATTACAAGACAATTTTTAAAAAATAGTGGGTCAGCTATTCCTACTTAATTCGTGATAATAGTTAATAACTAGATATTCTACCAGTAAATATAGACATATTTTTTGTACAAATATTATTAGTATATGTTTTGTTAATTCAAAAACCAGCATGATAAGTTATTATTATGTTTTAAAAAAAATCAAACATTTTCAACAAGTATACAGTATATGATTATTATTATGTTGAAATTTTTAAAACACTCACATATATACTATACTTATTATTTATGTCTGAAAACGCTTTTCCAATAGTGGATTTGGATTCGAGACAGGACTCGTTTCTGGTGAATCTGGAGAAAATGTTGTACTGTCCAACACCTGAGTCACCGATTGGGACGATATTGAACAAGTAATCATACTCATTGTCTAATCTATTCGACACTCTCAAATCCTAGCGTCTGGATCAACCTGTGTATGTCGAACGAGAGAGAATCAAACGAATCAGAGGTGTAAATCGAAATCCTAGAATTCGAATGTTTACCCCTTCAGCAAGCCACAAGGCCACAAGGTAGAAACATTTGTTTTTCGGTGCTCACGAGGTGAAAATGGAAACACCCATTCCCATTATTTACTCGTAAGTTGTGAATTATTTATAGTGACAATTTTATAAATATTTTAATAAATTTTAGTGGGTTCCATATAGATAATTTGTTGAATTGATTAGATTAAATGGTTATATTATTTACTTTTTATCATTTTTGAAAGAAATAATTGATAATGCCTTTTTAATTATTTTATTTCGTTGTAATATTTTCATATATCTCAATGTAATAAACTATATGATACGTGAACTAGAAGTTTGTGAAACTGTTTAATACCACTAATATTTTTTTGACATGTTCTTCTACTGATGACATACACCACAAACATAGAATATTAAGATTGTCCTTATTCAAAGATAATAACGTCAAACATACATGTTTTAGCAAATAGGTAACAGTGTACCTTGGACTGACCCATCATGGAATCACTTGCACACGAAACGTCCTTTAAAGCTTTGAAGACGATGAATGAACAAATCAACACGATAAAACCATTCACGGGACCAGCGTGAGTCTATGCAGAGGGAAGCAAACAAAACCAATGATGTGGAGATGAAGACTGCACCAGACGTCCAGTACAACCACATCATATCTATCACACCATCACCCTCTTCCTCTTCTTCTTCCTCTTTGAACTGCTTTTCAAATTCTTTCGAGGTTTTGCAACTTTTATTGGTAGGAAGTCCACAAAGCTGATCGTTGCCTATGTAACTTGTTGCTTCAAAGGTCACAAGATGGGCTTTGAAAGGGATTTCACCTGACAAATCGTTATATGAGACATTGAAGTATCCTAAATTGTTGAGATCGGCTAGCTGAGGAGGGATGTTTCCATGTAATTTATTGTTAGATAAATCCAGACTCTCCAAACTCTTCAGATTTGAAATGCAATCTGGTATGGAGCCGATGAGGCGGTTGCTTGAAAAATTCAGGGATATGATGTTCTTAAGATCCCAAACTTCAACTGGAATCTCACCGGATAATTGGTTGCTTGACAAATCCAGACCATACATATAGCGAAGAATATCACCTTGATATGTTTCATATCTGCTTTTCGATAAAAAATTAACTGTAGTTGCTGGTGTTGACTGAAGGCCAAGCTCTAGTTGGGTATCAACAAGGTAAAGAGCTGATGGATAGCGCCAGCGTTGAAAGGATGAAAATCCTACTGAATAATCATATGGATTGATTATTGCATTGTATCCAAAAGACATTTTACCAAAACATGATGGTATGGCGCCTTTGAATTTGTTGTGAGATAAATCCAAGAGACCAACATTACTTAGCTGACATATTTTTTCAGGGATATGAGTCTGAAAGCTATTATTCCCTAGAAGAAGAACTCCCAAGTCAGATGTCTTCCCAATAGTATTCAGAATCATTCCAGAAATACGGTTGTGCCGCAAATCGAGCACCTGTAATCCCTTAGCCTTGAATAAATAGCTCGGAACTGAACCCATAAACTCATTGCTGTGTAGCCTTAATTCCCTGAGAGATGAAACATTAAAATTCCTTGGAATGGAGCCAGAAAAGCTATTGTGGGACATGTCTACAACCGAAAGCTGTAGATTTTGTAGTTGATGAGGCACCTGACCTTTTAGCTTGTTTCCCCTCATGAGTAGAAAGGATAGTCCCGAGATTTTACCAATCCAATATGGAAGCGTGCCGGAAAAGCTATTATCTGATATGTCCAACAGACGTAGAGACTTTGAGTTCAACAAACCTTGTTCAAGACTCCCGCCAAAACGGTTGCCATTAAGAAACAACCAAACTAAACTAGTAAGATTTGCATGCCTCGGAAATACTTTCCCCTGGAGTTGGTTATTGGAGAGCTTCAGAACACTCAGCGAGTAGCAACCACGTACAAACGTATTGGGTAGCTGACCATATAGACGATTATCGGACATGTCCAAGAATTCTAGACTTTTCATCTCGCCCATAGAAGATGGAATGGTTCCATGATTGTGGTTTGAAGAAAAGTTCATGTACCTTAGATGTGGAAAAACAATCCCTATGTCTTCTGGAAGTGAACCATATATCCTGTTACATGAGACATCAAGAAAATTTAGTCCATGAACAAGCCTAGAAGGTAGTCGAAGCTCTGTCAACAAATTGTTGGTCAGTCTAATAGCCGCCAGCCTTGTATTATTCTTCACAAGCCAGACCGGAAATGCTCCTTTCAATTGGCTATAAGTAATATGGATGGAGCGTAAGTCATGTTGATGAGCAAGAAAGGTAGGGATTGTGCTGCCAAGGTTGAATTTCTTTAGCTTAAGTATCTTCAACTGAAACGGTGGAAGCCAGGAGCTCTCAGCCTGAGTTTGGATCGTACCAAGTTTCGTTGACAACTTGAATACTGTGAGTCTTGTGTGATTGGCCAGCGAACTGAACCAGAAGGAACCGTTGAAGTCATTATCAAAAAGGGATAAGTACTCAAGCGTTGATGGTAGACCAGGTACAAAGGAAGACAAGTCTCCACTGATTTTGTTTTCGGATAGATCAAGAGTTCGAAGACGGCTTAAGTTAGCCAGACAATAAGGAGTATTTGTCAAAGCATTGGAGCTTAAATCCAGCTCTCTAAGATTCATTAATGCGCAAATCTTCAAGTAGCCTGGAATTAGTCAAAATAAGACTTGTTAGAGGATGATCACACTAAGACTGATATGTAAAGATGAGACACGATTTTTAATATTTTCACCTTTTGGTGTCGATGGTAATTGATTGTTTGCAAGATTCAGTACGTGTAAAGATGAAGGAAGCGTTACACCTGCAATTGAAAGGATAGACACTAAATAGAAAACAGTCTTGCATGCTCCACCAGCCATCTAAAAAAACTCGAATTTCAAATCATTCACTTGCTTAGCTAAAATTAAACTCTTGCATTCTAACACACAAATAATTATTGGTTGGACCGTAATTAATTGTAAAGATCTTAGAATTTAGTTTGTAGGATTTATTGATTTAGCTGTACGGATATAACAAGTGGCGTTTGGAGCTTCATAGGGGGCCAAAGCGAATATGAATAGAAATTTATAAAGTTTAATTCAAATTTAAATAATAAAAATATATTATTGTTTTAACAAAGTTTTAAATGTTAAAAAATTATTATATATATTATTGTTTTAACAAAAATATTATATTGTATGAACGAGTATAAATTAATGTGAAAAATATACTCATTAAATTGCTAAAAAAATTAGGTAACATGTAAATTTTTACATAATTTCTTTAACTTACTATACATATATAAAAAAATAGTAATAGATAAAATTATAAATGTCAAAGAAAGAATTACACCAAAAATTTATCTATATATTACTTCACTAAATTATCATGATTATAAAATTGGTAACTTTAAAAGAGCAATTAAGTCATAAGAATTTTAAATAAAACATAATAAACTGATGAGAAAAATACTTATTCAAACAAAAAAAAACTGTTTTTGAAATATGTAGAAATCCAACAAAAATTGTGATTTAAGCATACACTCAAACTTTTTTTTTAGAAATTAGGGAATCCTAAAATTTGATATTATTTGGAGCCGTAAGAGCAACTTTATTGGTGTCCCTTAGGTTGAGGTTCTTAAGCGTAGGGTCCCTTAACTTTTAACTAAAAACACTAAGGGACTTCTTTCAAGTCCTTTATTTAAGAGCCGTTCCTTAGTTTTTTTAGTTAAAAGCTAAAGGATCCAACGCTTAAGGACCCAACTTAAAAGACACCAATAATGATGTCCTAAGTCAAATGCTTTTTTTTTCTCTACAAGTCAAACACGGCTTTCGATGTAACTTTAAAATTTGTTAATTTTAGGTAAAGATTAAAGCTAAAAACAACTCATACAGGCCAACCAACCCAATCACCCCAGTATTTATCAAACCAAACAATATTATCTAGAATCGTTATCACTACATGCTTCTCTTCTTTTTTACTAACCGGTCTAGATGTTCAACTATTCTTCTGGTTACGTTTTTTTTTATTAACTTCTTCTGGTTATGTATATGACGATCTTACCTAGCTTGTCGAAGTCGGTGAATCCATTATTACTTAGATCCAGTTCTTGCAACATTGTCATACCTGTCAGTACTGCAACAACACAAGTATCATTCTTACAAAGAAGGAAACAAATACTCTTCATGCAAGAAAAATTGGGGTTAAGCTGGCAAAAATGTACCATTGATGGGATCAAACAAGTCACTGAACTTATTGAACGAAAGTTTAAGGTTTTGGAGTCGAGGGAAGCTATGGAACAAAGACAGATTTAGAGACTGGTTTTCTAACTCATAACTGGCGGGTATGAGTTCATCAAGCGAGAGGTGGACTACGTAGCCACCGGTAGTAGCGTCACTACACTTTACCCTTTTCCAGTGGCAGCAATCACTGATAGGATCATCATGACTCCATGATTTCAGCATGCTTTCTTCTTCTACTTTAAAACCATTCTTGAGATACGACTTGAGTTGCAACAGACCCATCCGTTCAGTTTCCAGACAACCGACACATCCTTTCATCTGGAGTTGAAGCATCAACGTTACTATCATGAACAACACCAAAGCCATTTGCTTCTTCTTCTTAACCCACCACCAGTATCTCTCATATGTTCTCATTATTATTTTTTCCTGTGGTACACAAACTGAATCAGAAATTAGATAGGTTGAAGATTTGTAAGAGGTAGGTCCCAAAAACGCCCCAGGACAAGTCCAAAACCAATGATCATGTCCCCCTGACTTTCAGCATCCATCATGTTACGCATTTTGTTGGTTTAGTATGTTAATAAATATCATGGTACAATCTGGAGGGCCCACTCTAAGTTCTTTCATATTGGCAACTCAAAACCAGAGATATAACTGGACCAACTTGGACGGATTCACATTTCTTTCCATTAGCCTGAAATTCTTCAAAACTACCTCCATAAGCCTACTTAAGTTCACAACATCATGTAATAATGCTTTCAAGATCACCTCCAAAAACAGCGAAGACACTCTTGCATCTATTGATTTATTAGAACTGTTTGACGACACAAAATAGAAAATGTATCATGTATGTACCTACCTGGTATTCAATACAATGATCAATCGAAAGTATTTGGGCTTTCAGCTTAAAGCCCATCTGTTTATTTTTCAGGTTTAACGAAATATCTATTTGATACGGAAAGATCTTCTATTTGATCTAAAAAAAAGGAAAGATCTTCTATTACCATGCAACTACGTCTAACTAGTTTCTTTCTTTTTTTTTAAAATCAATTACATTAATTATTCAAAAGAGCTTACATAGTCATTATGCAACAAAGGTGAAATTGATCTAGGAATGTAATAGTAAAATTCAAATAATTCCAATGTATCCATCTTAGAATCTCTATGTTAAATATTTCTGATTTAATGAGAGCTCCCAGAATTATCGTTTGTTAGTGAAATAAACAGTTAACATGATCTATCACAATCACATGCCATGTACTTTTACTTGCGGATGTGATATGCAGCTTGTTGTTATTTTTGTTATTTTTACTAATAACTAGCTGTTTTGTTCGCAAATACGTACATAATTTTTTTTACAAATATTTACTAGTTTATATCTTGTTAATTCAAAAACCATCATGATAAGTTATTATTTTTTTTTGAATTATACAGAGGTATCCTGGTGTGAGTGATCCAGACTAGTTATGTGTTGCCACGTGTCGGTCTTCTGTCCCTGGCGATGTCAAAATGTTAATTCCCCAGTGACCAGGATTCGAACCCAGATGGCGGTACTCACAGCTGTAAGCCCTTTACCACTAGAGCTAGAAGTCCCAGTTAATAAGTTATTATTTATGTTCTTAAAAATTTAAAATCAAACATTTTCATCAAATATATATGTTTATTATTATGTTGAAATTAAAAAAAAACACTCACATATTAGAAATCTTTTTTTAAATATCTTTATACAAGTATTTTTGTTTGATTAGTATTTAATTATATATATATTTTTTAAATTTTTTATAATATAAAATATTATTTCCAGATAATAACACGATATATAAAAAAAATTATCTTACTTTTTTAATATGTTTTTGACAATTTATTATATTAATTTATAATCAAATATCAAGTATAACATATATATTTAATATTATTAAAAAAAATTATTTATATAATAAATTATATAAAATTTTATTAAGAATATTATTAACTTTAAGCGCTCTAACTTTTAACGCTCGAACGTGAAATATCGCATTGCAAATAATAATATGAATATACATTGAAACCTCTATAAATTAATAATGTTAGGATTACACCAAAACTATAATTTTTTTATTAATTTATAGAGATATTAATTTATCGATATACTAATTGAACCAAAAACTCAATTTGAGACTATAAAATTATATTATTTTATAGAGATTTTTAGTGTATATTAATTTATAGATTATTAATTTAAAGAGGTTATACTGTATAAGACGATAGATAACTGATTGCAAACCATTAATTAATATCAGTAAAAAGTTAACGATTTAAATTTTAATTTTCTATGATCTACAACTAATCGATGTGACAAATAACAATATTTGATTATAAGTCGCATATCACAATCATAAACGAACAAGACAATCCAGGGTTACTATTTATAAATTTCACATCTAGATTCAATATCTAGTTAAGGCCGAGTGAACAATGTATCAATTCTTCTCATATTTGATCAAATGATCAATTCATTTAACTCGATATTAGTTATATTGTATTCGTATTAGTATACTCTATAACAAGCGTATAAAATCATCTTCATATTGTCTACATTCATTTTATCCGTTCGTTAACGAATGAAAGACATGTTCAAATATTTGTATTGAATCAATTCATTGGCATGTTATCATTCTTTTCTCTTGATTGGCTTGTTACCATTGAAAAATATATCTTAGCAAACCCATTTTTAGGTACTCCATTGATTGAACGGTATTCCTCCATAATAGTACAAAAGTTTTCTATTTTGCTTTTCTTATCTCAATCACACAAGACAACTACATAAACACACCAAACCCATCTCTTCTCCGATCATCACAATCTCTAAACCTCAAATCCTAAAATAAATTAAAAGGAATCTACGTTGAAGGAGAGAACAGAGAAGAATGGGTCGCCAAAACGTTTTCGTAGTGTTTGGCCTCGTGTTCTTGGCCGTTCTTGGCCTCGCCGCAGCTGCCTCCTCTCCATCTCCTTCATCGTCACCCTCCAAAGCTCCTTCTACTCCCACAACCGATGTCGAAGCTCCAGTGTCCGAGGACACCATTGGAACCACCGACGACGATGCAGCTGCTTCTCCTGGTGATGGTGACGTGGCTGTGGCTGGTCCTCTAGGAAGTGACTCCTCATACGGTAGTATTGCACCTTCAGGCCCAGCTGCTGACAGCGGTGCGGCGGCTCTTGGTGTCTCTGCGGTCGTCGTTGGTGTTACATCCATCGCCGGTTCTTTCTTGTTTCTCTGAGTTGTGTAGTATCATGAGAGAGATAAGATTACATTGACTGGAGACTATTTATATATATATGGATGATTGTGATGACTATGTTGTAATTTGTTTCCCCCTTTGTTATGAGAAACGTTGTCTTTGTAATAAAACTGAAAAAATAAAACGAAACTTCCCATTAACAATGATAAAATTAAATACAGAATTACGGATCGAATAGTATGTCAATTTTTTATGTTTTCAAAATGCAAAATACATGATAATTCGGTAGATTCGTAACCACTGAAGGCAATCTTTTTTGAAATGCATATGTTTGATAAGAGAATCCCTAAATTATCCGATCCTTTAAGAAGTCGTCATAAAGTTCATAAATAGTTTCCTGAATCAATTAACTTATAAGAATAGCAGCGGTGAAGTTTGCATTGTCCTCAAAACATGCTGCAGTTATCATAATGACATATCACCATTTAATGAAGAAAAACTTCACCTCCACTGTTTTCTGACAAGTTTAAAACAAGAAATTCAAAACAGAGCTGCAGGGAAGTTTGTCCTTGTTAAGTTTCAGAAAGAAAAAAAAATACAATTGCTATTATTTTGTCTGTTTGAAGTAAATGTTGCTTATCAAAAACATTAAACTGAGATATTTAGTTTAAATATAATTTTTACAGAGCCGGATCTGAAATTTCGGGGGCTTGAAATATTTTTTAAAGGAATTTTATAAAAAAATTGTTTTCATAATTTGGAGGCCTTTATCTATATAAAATTTGTCCAAAATTTTTGGAGCCGAGACCAATGTTTTATCCGGCTGTACCCAAATCCGGTTTTGAATTTTTGTCAAGTAGGCTGCAAACATATGCATGGTCATTCATATTCAGACGTCAGTTCTACAATTGTAATAACTAGTAGTTCCACTTACAAGTACTAGGCAACTTATGAAGGGAAGCAACTTTGTTTCACTAAAAAAAATATTACATCATGGAATTTGAAGGGTGTAGTCACAAGCAAGTTTCTCGGTTGGTGTTGAGGATCGTTCACTTTTAGAAGCTCAGTGATGGACCCATCTACGAGTGAAGAAAGAGCGGTATGCATAGTGCGTACGGGTTCAAATATTGGTGTATTACTCTTTTTAACCGCAGTACCAGTCGTACAAATCTCTTAAAACCGCTAGAAACTGCAACCGTCCGCATCCACAAACTCCTGCAACCGCAACCGCAATCGCTGCGTTTGAACTAGTCAGGCCCTAAAAGACATGAAGCGAATCTATATTGGTGATTATTTAGGTTTAGTGTCAGTTGTTTAATCTTTTTTTAGGCTACACTGGTTTCACATTGGTCAATTTTAAAAATGTTTTCCTCTAGTTTGTCAAATAAGCATATTTTTGTTTTGTGTTTACATAGGTATATTATGACTTGTGATAGACCTATGGCAAACTAAAGCAAAGTCGCATAAAACAGCTGATATTTCTCCTTAGTACAAAGCAGATTGTAGGTTCTTGGGAAACATATGAGAAAGACTGCATGAACCTTCCTACCAACCTTTCACTATTCTTGGCTGACTATCTCCTGTCATCGCTGCTTCCCAGTCTACTCAAGATAACGACCTGAGTTTTCCAATTTGTATAGTTTCTTTACGAAGAAACAAACATTATTTATCCATCTGGTTATTTTACCAAAAAAGAAACAAACATTATTTATCCATCTGGTTAAGCTATTCAATGTGGCTCCCTTCTGACATTGACACCATTCATTGTGTCTTTCTTTTAGTTAGCAACTTTCCAGCGACGATGTGACCAATCTCTTACACTTAGTCTCTTGTTTCGTCCAAGTTCCCACTTATGCACTCACACCCGTTCATTTACTTCCTTTGATCGCAATTATTCAACATTCAAAAAGTGCGTCTACATCTTCATAAACATCATAGTTTTAGCTATTGATGATAGAATTGGCTCATAGTTACAGTGTCCTACTCTCTCCTTGACTCATGCGCTATCTTCCAACCTCATCAATGCTGTAACGCAGACCCAATGTCTTTCTTTTTCATTGATTTTTAAGTTCTTGTTCTTTACCCTGCAAACACACCATTGGGTATTTGACTATGCTTCTTCTTTTACCAAAATACCCAATAATTCAAATATATTACATGATACTTCAGTTTTATATATATAATATGTATATTGAAAATCTGATGTTTTACCTTTTAATTAATGTATTTACTTGAAAATCTGAATATAAAAATATGTGTTAAATTTTAGTTGTTTTTCTTTAAAATAGAACAAAAATAATAAAATAATATTTAATGTTTTTAATATATGTTAAAAAAAATCTGTCAATTTTTTAAAATACATAAACTTACAACCTTTTAGTCTGGGGCTTTTAAAGAGCCGGTTGTAAATCTAGTCTAGTATATATATACTTTGCATATCTCTTCGTCATCTCTACCTTCACCTACAAGAAGCTAAAACATCTCTCACCAATCGAAGCTTACCAGAAACTGAAAGAGAAACTTAACGAGCATGCGGGTTATCTCATGGCTGTTCGATTCAGAACATTCTTCCCGGAGAAGACGAACACCAAAATCTCCAACGCATTTGGATTCCACCGACAGCGCCACGTCATCTTCGCTCAGCGAAGCCACCGGCTCCACCAGCCTCCACAGCAGTCTCTCTCTCCAGACCCTCCCTTCCGTTCCCTCTCTCCAGAAAATCCCCGCCGAGACTCTCGCCGTCACCGTCTCTCACTCCGTTACCTCCTCTTTTAAACTCCGGGAACGGAGTCTCCCCGTCACTTGTCTCGCCGTCAACGGCGGTTATGTCTTTGCAGTCTCCGGACACGAAGTCAGCATCTACGACCGCGCCATGTGTGCTCATCTCGACACTTTCAACGGCCAGGATCCGTTCTCAGGATCCGTCAAGTCCGTCGGTTTCTCCGGTGAAAAAATCTTCACTGCTCATCAGGACGGTAAAATCGGAGTTTGGAAATTAACCGCCAAAAACGGTTACAAACAGTTAACGACTCTGCCCACGTTAAACGACCGTTTGCGACGTTTCGCTCTTCCTAAAAACTACGTTCAGGTTCGCCGTCATAAAAAACGTCTCTGGATCGAACACGCTGACGCCGTTACCGCTCTCGCCGTTAATAACGGGTTCATTTACTCCGTTTCTTGGGACAAGACCTTGAAGATATGGAGAGCTTCCGACCTTCGTTGCCAGGAATCTATTAAAGCGCACGATGACGCCGTTAACGCCGTCGCCGTTTCTACTAACGGCACCGTTTACACTGGATCCGCGGATAGACGTATCCGGGTTTGGGCGAAACCCGCAGATTCGAAACGGTACAAGTTGGTCGCGACTTTGGAAAAGCACAAATCGGCGGTTAACGCTCTGGCATTAAATGAGGATGGTTCGGTTTTGTTCTCCGGTTCGTGTGACCGGTCAATTTTGGTTTGGGAGAGAGAGGACAGCTCCAGTTACATGGCGGTGAGTGGTGCTTTGAGGGGACACGATAAAGCAATTCTGAGCTTGTTTAACGTCTCCGATTTGCTTCTAAGTGGATCTGCTGATCGGACGGTCAGGATTTGGCGGCGCGGAACAGATGGTTGTTATAGTTGCTTGGAGGTGCTTTCCGGTCACACGAAGCCGGTTAAGTCGCTTGCAGCGGTTAAAGATTCGGAGTTAGACGGTGTCGTTTCAATCGTTAGTGGAAGTCTTGACGGGGAGGTTAAGTGTTGGAAGGTCTCCGTCACCAAACCGGATAATTCAGTTTACACGGATCTCGTTTCATGATTTTTTAAATAATTATTTATTGTTTTTCTTTTTGTGATATTACTATTTTATTTGTTTGGCGAACAACAATTTGGCGTTTTTTAACCGTCACTTTACAAAAAAGGATTATTACAATACGTGACAGAAGAGTTTTCTTTTATATATTCGTGTCATGTAAGATTACAAAACAAAGGATAGTAATAAACTAATAGTGGTATTAAGAATAACAAGGTCATTAGTGGTTTAATAAAATGGATAAACCGAACGAGTGGAAACACATGTACATGTTTTCAGGCGTAGGAATGAAGATGCTGTCTGTGCCACCTTGAAACCTGGGGAAATCTATGTGGTGATGTTTGATAAGTCTATGACATTTGCACTGTATTAGATTCTGTAGAGGTTTGTGATTGGTTTTAGACAAATATACTTTGAAAATATGATTGGTGGACATTAGATTTAGACAGAGGGAGTACATTATAAATATTCGCATGCAAAAGTTAATGTACCAAAGTGAGATTTTCAAGACACATAAGATACACCGAAACAAGAAGTCCAAAGACCCGTGAGAGTGTGGATAAGACATTTTTATAACTTTTTAAAATAACTAAGATTTCTTGTCTTGGACGAAATTAGCTAAAATTGTTCTAAAACTGAAATCGAGACTAACTCCTAGGCTGTTTCCCTTTTGATAGGGCTTACTTTCCAGAAGCATTCAGTTGCTTGCTGGCCTAGTTTCCAGAAGTACTCGTTGCTTGCTGGCTTTGTATCTTACAACCGCATTCCACCATGTATCTCATCTTAATAATATAATTTTAGTGTTTAAAAAAAAAAAGACTAACTCCTAGGCCTATAAAGTATAATTTTTAGTTTTACACATAACATCTATTAGTGCGATACGAATTCAAAAGAAATGTGTGTTTAATTTTTTCTTGGTCGAAAAATGTGAGTTTACCAGGAAAACATAATTACTGTGTTTACCTGTATAATGATCATTGATGTATTTTAGCCCAAAGTGAGAATCTGCGAGAAAAAAGTAATTCGTTAGGTGCTTCATCTCTTGTATTAAGGTGAGAAGTGGAGAAGATAGAGTAGACAGACCACACTATAATAATGTTTTCTAATATTGAAGGAATCTTTTTTGACAAACAATATTGTTGGTAAAAAACTAAAAAAAACTTTGTATCAGACTATACTGAATGAAAAAGGCCTCAAACTTTTATACCAGTGGATAAGATTATACTATTGAATAAACTATCACTGATAGACTGTAATCCATTCATTCTGATTACACAAAGCAAAACTACAGTTATAGTGAAACATCTCCTTTTCATAGGTAGATCAGAAAAATGGAATTACAAGCTTCTTTAGCATAAACAAAAAAGTACAAAATCATTTTCATAGGAAGAAAATTACTTGGAAATATTAAAGAATGTTACTTGGAAAAGCCGACAAAGAAAACAAGGGCGACTTAGAAACTGGACAAAGATGAATCACATAAAATGCAACTTGTAAATAGTTCTACAAAAATTGCATGATAAAATACATTTTTATTTATTGTCTTTGGTCAAACAAGTACATTTTAATTAGTTAACATTTAACATGGTGCTGACTTATTATCAAAACAAATTTTAATACTTTTTTGCCAACCAATCAATAATACTGGAGTCCGAGTATATGGACGTAGCCATTACAGCTAAATGGCTATATAAACTTTGAATGAGTAGTAGTTAGTAATAGTCTATTCCTCACTATAGGTGGTATATCAAAATCTGACCATAGTATTAAGGACTTTGTAATCGATCAAAAGGAGTAGCTACATTAATATTCGAATAAAATCTTGATTATGACACTAATTGTATTTACTAATCTGTAATATATCTAGAACATTTTTGTATATTGCTCAATGAGAATTTGCATATGTCCAACTGGACCAACTCTGCTTCATTGAATAAAAAACAGATTATGTTAAGTGGTAGAGCTTCAGCCACCACCACATCACTTCAGGGCTTCAACGTTATGAGCATATGAAAGTTGACTGTTTTTTCTTTCAAAATGAAGGTTGACTGCTTAATTTTCAAAGTTCCTCGTTTTACTCCGAGAATATTCGAAGTCACCTGAAACAGAATAACTGTTTTTTCCTACGTATCAGAGTTAAGGGAACACAACCTCAACAAATGTAATATCAAAATGAACACATCTTTTCTGTGAAGATCCAACAATGTATATCCCCTTTCTGCATAGGGAGAACTGATCAAAACAGCATGTGGACTGTGAACTACAACTAGAGAATTGTGTACATAACACTCTCATTGTAATTTGTAGCTCGAGGCCTCTCGAATAAAGCAATCATAGGTCTTTACCACAATGCCAGTCACATGGTATGTGTGACCGATTTTATAATGTACTTTCATTATATAAAATACTTATAAATATAAAATATATAATACATTAAAAGAGTTATAGAAGATGTTTTCTTTGTATTTACATATAATCCCTTACATCTCTGTGAATTATTAGAAAAAAAATTGAATTACTTAATTTTTTTGTGATTAATCATAGTTTATATTGCTTGTACTATTTTCTACTACTGAGACGACGGTCAGACAAATGCATGGACTGTTCATCACACATTTTTCCAAATAAATGGAATGAGAAGACCCATCTTGTGTGACAAAAGTGGACAAACTTGACACATACCTTAATACGTGTACGTGACCGTGAGAATGAAAAGTAGACATACAAGTTGGCCAACTTGACCTCGTCTTATTACCAAAGAATTCAGTTCTCATGATGATATACTCCTTTTTCTATTCACGTATAGATATTAATCTTACTATATATATATGTGTGGCCCAAACTTAGGCTTCTTCTACGGTTAGTGGAGAAGATTGATTTCCGATTACGACCTTAGACCGAAAACATGAGGATTGGGCAAATTCGAATATAACTATTGGAAGTTCATAAAAACCCTAAAGATCTCATCATCTCACAAGTATGGATTCACGTGTATCTCATTTGCTGCAGGAGAATTAAGTAGAAGATGACAAATGTCTTTAAGCGTATATCTAGAGATATATTGGTATGAATATTTTTTTTTTTTTTGTAGAAAACCATCTTTCCTAGCTGATTTTCTTAAGATATGAATATTTACGTTACCTCATATATACGTACGTGGATACGTATAAATCCGTTTTATACTTTTATATTTAGTGTAGTACGATATTATTGTGGACTGACTTCTGGGGTTTGCTGTCTCGCGATTTACGACCTCATAACTCAAGTTTAATAAGTCTACTAGTATAACTTTTTAACGAAATAAAACCAACTATAGCTTATAAATGTCAAGTCTGTTATCTATGTTTCCACACTACATTTATGCACAAAGTATGTTTGACAAAAGAAGAGAGTTCACATAACCGTTGAAGTGAAATAATTAATAGTCTGTAGAGCATGTCAATATTAGGCCTAGTCAACATGTACATATATTTATTTGAAGTTTAATTTATACTATAAAACAAGGGGCAAACTTATATATTTTTTTAAAAATTATATTGTTAATGAACTACTTACACTTTTGCATATACTAAAAGACTATCAAATAATTTAGTAATTCATAAGTAAATTATTGTCAACTATGGTTTTTTTTTTCACTTTGTTTTTTTTCTTATCTTGCTACTTATGGTTTTTCGCCGTTCGATAATAGAACCGGACTTTTTCACTCCTCCAATCTAAATGCATAGATTTGTATATGATAAAACATTATACAGTAATTATTCTATAAATTAATAATATTAGAACTTGATATTTTATTAATTTGCATAAATTTTCTTTTCTATACTTATATATTTTAAAATATGCTATGTAAAATTATGAAGAATATGTAATGATTAAATTTTATGTATACAAATTTATATTTTTTTATTCAGTTCTATAGTGTATAGAGTAAAAGTTCTATAAATTAATAATATTAGGACATTGATTTTATTAATTTACAGATTTTTTTTTCATATTTATATATTTTAAAATATGTGTTATGTAAAAATATAAAGTATACTTGATTTTACCGTATATGTATATTGATTAAATTTTTATGGTTATAAATTTATATTGTTTTTATTCAATTATATAATGTACTTAGAAATATTTAAAAGAACTTAAAGATAAATTTCACTGTAAATAAAAACAAAATATAAATTTATTATTTTCTTATGTTATTGAATTGTGTCATATTTTTAGAAGCTGGTTCGGAACCAGTAAAATTTATTAATTTATGACACTTATTAATTTATCGAATTTTTAGCATGTAACTGAAATATAATTTTTGTAATTAAACTCTTAAACGGGCTTAACTACCACGGTTGGGCCTAAAGCAAATGAAAAGTTTCCCATCAAGTTCTGTAACTAAGGAGTAAGTTAAAATATTGTAAAAAATAAATCAAAACCCGAGATTCGAAGCTCCAACGAGGACGCAGAAGCTGTCCTCAGCGACGTCGAGTCCGACGAACCATCTCCCCTTGCTCTAAACGATCCTCCTCGTGAAGACGTACAAGACGAGAGGGTGACGGAGCTAATCGCGAGAAGAAGGCTCGAGAAGCGGCCGAGAGTTCGAAATCGGATCTCCAAGCGTCGTTCAATCGGCTCAAGGCTCTCGCTCACGAGGTGATCAAGAAGCGCGAAGAGTCCAAGCGGGAACGAGACGAAGCGTTTAAGGAGAAGGAGAGACTTTCAAAGGAGCTTGAGAGTGTGAGTAAAAGTAAAGATGAGATGAAGTTTAAGCTTGATGAGGTTGTTAGAGATAGAGATGCGTTGAAAGGGGAGATTGAGAGTTCGTCTCGTATGCTTGTGTCGGGGATTGAGAAGGTATCTGGTAAAGTTAGCAGCTTTAAGAGTTTCTCAGGTCTTCCTATGGTGTTATCAAGCGTGCGAATGAGATAGTGGAGGAGCTCGTTAGGGAGATTGATAAGTCTAGGAATGAAGCTAGTAAAGTAAATGAGTTGGTTTACCTCAGAGCAGAGCATAGGGTTGCCTAGGATTCATATGTATCATTATCCAGACAAGTCCAAATAGTAGGAATCTGATTCCCCATGTGCTTGCGACATCTTAATTGATGTTTAATGAAAGTCCGCACAAGTAACTATTTGTCCACTGCAGTGATCATTTTCTTGCTTTTGTTGGTGTAACTTACGTCGACCACGTTACTTTTGTTAATCAATCAGGGAAGAGACTAGTTCTCTGAGGAAACAATTGGACTCTCAGACAAAGGAGCTTAACTAGAGAATGCGGCAAATAGAACAACTTAAAGAAAAAGGAGAGAATAGCGAATGAAAATGTGAGTGGCTTTCTGCTTGCTGTAGAGTTGTCAAGTTAATTGTTTTAATTTGTCAATGCATGATTGAATTTATATAAGTGATGGTCTGAACTCTTATGACTCCTTTGTTTGTTCAGCTGCATGTGCTTAAAGAAGAACTTGAAGAAGCAAAGCAAGCGATTAAAGAATCAGAGAAGAAACTAAAGTTCAAGGAGGAGACGGCAGCAGCAGCCATGGGAGCAAGGGATGCAGCAGAGTGATCTCTAAAACTCGCAGACAATAGGGCAACTAGGCTGAGGGAAAGAATGCAAGAGCTAAACCGTAAAGTTGAAGAGTTAGAAACCCATCGAGATATGAACAGTTCAAACAGTGCTAGATACGTATGCTGGCCATGGCAACTTCTCGGGATTGACTTTGTAGGAGGTCGAAGAGTTGACTCTGTACAACAACAACAGAGTTCGAACGAGATGGAACTCGCTGAACCTCTACTATGACAAAAGCGGGTACTTTATACAGTTACTCTTCAGTATTTAGTTTTTTGATTCTTATGTATATTCCAGCTGTTAAAGTTTTAAAGCTTCAACATGTAATGTTAAAACCCATCAATAAATCTGAAACTTACATTCTTTTTAGGGCAATTGTCAATAATAACACCTTTTGAAGTTTATGTCTTAAAAAGAGCACTAGAAGGAGAAAGTCACAAAAATGACATTCATTGAAGGGCAAAATGTCTCTAATATCCTTGGTTTAAATTAAATAAACAAACAAAAATAAAAATTAAAAAAAAATAATAATAAAAAAAAAAAAAATTTATAGTTTCAGATTATATGTTTTCAGATTCGAAATTTTTATAATTTTTTTTTTAAAAAAAAATTTGAATTTTTTTTTTAAAAAAAAATTTGAATTTTTTTTTATTTTTTTTTCAAATTTTCTTTTTATAGTTTAAAAGTAATTTTTGAAACTGTTTTATAAATTTTTATTTTTTATTTTAGTATTTATTTTTTATAAAATTTTAAACCCTAATTCCAAAACCCCACCCCCTTAACTCTAAACCCTAAGGTTTGGATTAATTAACTCAAAGGGTATAAGTGTATATTTATCTCTTTAATAAAACCTATTTTTGTGACTTTAAGCCTTGAGTGCTACTTTGGGAACAAAAACTTGGTTTAGTGCTATACTATTCTTTTTCTCTTCTTTTTATTCGCATTCTTAAGTGTGTAATAGGCTGATACCTTACATAGTTACATGGATCAAGAGAATGCCATTTTTGTTGGAGCCACGAGCTTACGTAACAACCCGTGAGATTTGAGTTTCCACGTGTCAGCTGTGAGTTCACCTCGGGAGAACAATGAGCTCTCCACAGCGCACCACCTGGATGGCTGTTCACAACACGTGTCAGAGAAACAGTAACCACAGAAACACAACAGAGAGACACATTTTCGATTTATTTCGTTACAAAAGACGAATATCAAGTCACCACCACAATCATTGAGAGGTGATGAGTCTTTAACCTCAACCTCTCTCGTGGTTACACGTGGTTAGACCACCGCTAGTTAAAAAAAAATCGCCCACCGGAATATGAGTGGCGGCTAATCCTTCCTCTCTCTCTCTATTTCTTCTCTCCCTTTGGAAGATTTTCAAACTCTCAAACTTTTAACTCACGCTTCACAATCTCTGTGTAAACGATACGACAATAAGAAAATACAAGACATGGGCCTTTCGCAATTTCCGACAGCGTCAGAAGGAGTACTACCACTTCTGGTAATGAACACGGTTGTTTCAGTTACTCTGTTAAAGAACATGGTGATGTCCGTTTTCCGAATTGTCGGATCCGATACTGAAGACTCCATGGAGATAGAGGAGCGTGAAGAGGATTGTGTTAGGAGGAGAAGAAGAATCTCGATAACGCAGTTCAAGTCTCTGTGTGAGAACAGAGGAGGAGAAGAAGATGAAGAAGAAGAGGAAGGTGTTGAGTGTTGTGTGTGTCTTTGTGGGTTTAAAGAGGAAGAGGAAGTGAGTGAACTGGTTTCTTGCAAGCATTTCTTCCACAGAGCTTGTCTAGACAACTGGTTTGGTAATAATCACACAACATGTCCTCTTTGCAGATCCATTCTCTAGTGGTGGTGGAACTATCTTGTTTAACACTTTCCATTTTTATTTTGCTTTTGTTATGAAAACACCAACATTCTGTATCCTCTGTTTTGTCTCTTTTTCTGCTATGTCCTATGTTTTTTTTACCCGTTTGGTGTTTTATGTTTTCCCCCTTTTTGGTAATGAAAAAGGGGTTTTTTCATAATAATAAAGGACTTGAATTGCTGTGTTTTAAGCTCTTCTGTTTACATTTTAGATGAAACTATATGCATGAAATTTTATATCTTGTATTTGTTAATTAATGCGATAATCATGTAGGGTTTGAGCGTAGGCTAAGGAAACAATGGCTTTGCATCTAGAATACATTTATTTGAAATTTGGAGATTATTAGGGTTTTCTCCATTAAGAGGTTGATTGTTTGTGGTTTTTGAAACAATTTTTGGTTTTTTTTTCTCTAAAAACTATTTTTTTACAAATCAAGTTTCTTAGAAAATAGATTCCCTAATGATTTTGAATCTAGAAACGTTTGACCCCTTCCTGGGATAATGATTTTACAAATGAATATGGATTTTGATAAAGCCATGAATCGAACGAACACTCATCCAAATAATAAAACTAGGTAAAGTTGGATTAATGACACTTCTATCGCTCAAATATTTCAAATTGATATTTAAATCAAAGAAAATTAAAAATTAATTAATTTGTAATACTTAAAAAGTCATTTATAATATGGTCGATGTTATTGTCTTAGAATTTCTAATTTGACTTTTGTCTTTTCGTATTATTTCTAGTTATTAGTATTGTTCAATTATTTAAATACCTATTAAAATTTTAAAATGTAAATACTATAAATTGAAAGTACTCAAGAAAATTACCAATTATAGTTTTAAATTTTTATTTCCATGCACCCTTTTAGATAAAGGAAACAAACGACATCAATTTTCTTACAAAAAGTAACCACAGTAAGAAACCAGAAGATAGTGACAAGAAAAAAGGAAGAAGACAGAGCACAATACATCGATATAATTCAATAATATATATATAAAATATGGTATATGTCCTTATTGTTTTGTTTTTTAATTATTCATCCCCAATGGACTAGACGGCTCTAGATGCTCTTAGCCGTCGTCCACTTACAGAACTTCCTATGCTCAAACTTGATGAATTCATCTGCTTCCTTGTCAACATCCACTTGTTTTGTAGCCTCTCTCCTACTCATTCTCTCGCTCTGAGTCCTCCTCATATCCTCATACTCCAAGACATGGATCGGTTCTTCAGCTGCAAAGGAAACTCGAAACTCCTTCACCGAGTCGCGGTGATGACGAGGATGATGATGAGATTTGTGGTTAGAGGAGTTTCCAAGTGTCATTCTTCTTCAAATGAAAACCCTCTTTAGCTCTTTTTTTTTTCTGTTCTTGAATATGATTTTGTTAGTGATACCTTTGAAACTATAGGAAGTATCCTTATATAAGGGATGTAATGTGGTACATGAAGAAAACATAAAAAGATGAGGGTGAATCGTATTCCCCTTTTTATTATGTATTTGCGAGAAAATATAGCAATATAATATTGAAGGATTTGGCCGATTTAAATTATTCGACGCACATGTCTACAAATATGGTATAATGATAGTCTAATAGATAAGGATCTAATACGATATAGGGTTAAGAGATAATTAGCTTCAACAATAAGCAAGTTTATTGATTCGAGAACATTTTACAATACATACCACATTATTGGGACCCTTGAGACGTGGGCCAACGGGTTATAAGGTTCAAAGCCTCAAAGGTATATGCCATGAGTATGAAAGGAACGGTAAATGGTAGACAAGGTAGTTACTGTTGGTTATTCGTCCTAGTTTGATCGAATTAGATGCCTTAATAATGCGCAATTTTGAGTGGAGAACGTAAGAAAAACGTGGTCCTATATAAAGATTTGTATTTGTTGCGTGGTCAAAAAGAGATGCAGCTTCTTTTTTTTTGCAAACCAGGTTGATCCGGCCCATCGCTGGTTTGACTTTGCACCATGAAACAAGCCCAAGCGGCTTAGAAAGAGGATGTGAGGGTCCAACTTGTAATCGTTTTTACAGTTATTTTCTCGAATAATCTAAACTATGCCGAAGCCCAACTAATCCGGAGTTGGAGTAGCTCAGTGGTTAGAAATGTACCATGTCAGATATTCAGAAGTGAAGTTGACATTTAACTGCTCTAAGCAATGTAACGTCTTGCATTCATCCAGTCAACTACACCCGGCTATCAGCATTAAGTTCGTTTTTACAGTTGTCCTTTGTAGTCTCATGATAGACACCAATTTTATACATACTGCCCTTTGAAGCACTTTAAAGGCCAATATCTTAAGGAGCCGAATTTATTAATACCTAGAAAAAAATATATGTTTTTGACAAAATTTAAACATCTGAAATATTGAACCAATATTGATAAGTGAACAAATTATCAATAAATATATGTATCAGACATTCGAAGATAGTGAGTTTAAATGTTTTTTTTCTAACATCTAGTGAGTTTAAATGTTTTACACACTCTTAAGTAATACATAAAGCCAATAAATACAAGACACAGAGGAGAAATGAAAAATAGAAATGTTACTATCCGGCTGGCCATCCAAATGGAGAAAATTTGTAGGGATCCGATTTCAAACACCGGCGGTTGAGAATCGACTAATTTAACCTGTTTTGGTGTCCGGTCCAAGAAGATTATAGGCCTACGTCAAGAAAAAGTTCGTTGGTCAACAACAAAAATGAAACGCAACCTTGTTTGGTTACTACTCACTAGCTAGCAAAAAGATCCATGATACTCGAAAGAACAAAAAACACTTAAGCGAACCTACTATTCCAGCGACTACTTAGCCGGTTCATCCCCGGTGCTAGAAGCACCCGGCTTAGCCATAGAATCTTGAAGTACGTTTGTTGCCTCAACGCTCTTGGTACGTTGTAGGGAAGGAGTTCGGTGTAGCCTGCACCTAAATGAGCCCGGGTGAGTGGTCGGTGAACAAAGGCAATTGGTCTTAGTGATGCTGGTCTGACGAGATAGCCCGCCAGTGCTTGCTGCTGCAGTACTCTCCATGGTAGCTTCGATCTCGGTTTTGTCGTTCATAATTTCAATATGAAAGGTAAGAGGATTCGAGATGAATAAAGAGTTATCCTTCTTTGTGTTTATATGGTCAATTTTAGATTTGAATAAGCTATAACTTCCTTTTCTGTTTTGTCATCACGAGAATGATGATGCATTCCATTAAGGACCAACTATATCCTTCAACTTGTCATAATGCTTCAACTACTCCTATTCCCACAAGCCACGTCAGTCCTTTTCTTGTGTTTAATGGATGATGATCATCCATGATTATTACTCCCATCAATTATCTAGTATACACTTTCTTACTCTTTCTTAGGTTCAGTTTAAAAGTATATATTAACTTGTACAAAAGGAATTTGTATAGTGGCCTCTTTTATGTGCAATCCAAAATTTTAATTTTATACGACTACAATGCAATGCACTGAATATAAATGGGGTAAGATATAAGTTAATAGCCGGCCAAAAAGGGGTAGTCTAAAAAATAACAATTATTAATAAAATAATTATCGTAACAACTGATGCATTTTTTATACCAAAAATACTGACGTATTTTTTAAAACCAAAAGACAACCTATGGCAGATGCCTTCAGCTTAAGAGTGCTTCGTGATGTTCATTCACTCTGTGTTTTTCATTTGATTCTATATGTTCTCGATTTATACCCCATTTGGGAAATATAGATGTAATTACTTAGAATGCAGCTCTTTGTGCATTCCTAAATTCGCTATTACAGGCTGAGTAATTCTATTCTTCCTGTTTAATGAAGCTTTTGCATTGTTCGAGCTCGAATTAATTTGAAATTACCAAAGTTAAAAAGATCTTGGATACTGTTTGTATATTTTATTACTCTTTTCGTTTCTGAATAAATGTCATTTTGATACTGTTTGTAAGTATAATTTGTATAAAAATTATAAAGTGACATTTTTTGTGTAATAAAAAAAATGTTAGAATGAAAATTATTATTAAATAGAAAGAAATATTGATTTTGACTAATTATAGACCTTCTTTAATTAATAACAAATTTGATAACAATAATAAAATTAAACATCAAAGTTCTCACAACTATCAAAGTTCTAATTATTTCCTTATTCTCAGTAAAAGAGTTTTCTTAAACCTTAAAAGAATGGATTATCTTCTCCTTTTTTTTTTAATGAATGTTAAATTTATTCACCTCAAAACCTTTTTACAATAAATGGATTCTCTTCTCCACCTTTGAAGTAGATTTCCTAACCCAAATATGACTAGAAAAATTCTCCGTTGTATTAGCTTGATATTTTCCTCGGTACCATGCAATTAAGCACATCAAAACTTAGTTTTAAAGTATGGTTGTGCCAAATACATACATATTTTCAAAAATAATAATAATAATAATACATATTTTCATATCTGAATACCTGAATTATTGTGACTAATACCTGAATTACCTAAAGAAAACACAAGTATTCAGACAATTATCCTTTTCAGATTTAAAATATGTACTTCCGACTTGACGATATAGTAAACATCAAAATATGTGCTTCCTATGATTTGAGAGGGTGAGAGAAAAGATGAAAAAAGCAAGAAGACAAAGGCTGTCTTTATGAATTCTGAAGTCAACTTATTAGACAATAGTATCTAATTTCTAGAGATCTCCTTTTGTCCTTTTGGTGTTGTCTTTTTCCCCATACGTTTTACTTGCTCTTCGTAACTTTGCTCATACTCGACATATGTCCATATGCATATACCATCAATTAGTTGTTCTCATACACTACTGTACCCCAATAAGCATACTCAGATAAAATTTCTTACTTTTATTTTTAAAGATAAATATATTTTTTGGTAAAATTTAAAGATAAATATTGTCCTTGCAAAAACAATCTATCATGGGCGATAAACTGATCATACAACTAGACAGAAACAAAGGACACATGACTTTTGAGCTAGTTACCCATAACCTCATTTCTCATAACCTTAAAGAAACGTAAGAAGAGCAACAATAATGGTCTAATAATCATGAAAGCAATACTGATAAAACATTCCGCCATTTCCATTCTGATGCATCTTAGCTGCATCAAACCCACTCGCATGATCGGCCCAAGCCAACTCTCCATGATACTTCACCTGATTGAATCCGTTCCCTTCCACATCGATGTGATTTGGTACACCAAGATCTGTCTGAAAACCGTTCTCTAGCATTGTCGGGAAAACACCAACAAACGGTTGGTTGGTCTTAGGAGGGGTTGAAGTTTGTTGAGAGATAGGTTTTGGCAAGAAGCCTTGAACAACTTCTTGAAGAAGACCAGACCCAGCTGGTTCTGGTTCGAGGATTGATATCATGTTGTCGCTGTCGATGGTACTTGACCTCTTCGCTTTAGGCGAATGATCTTCGGAGACATCGTTAACGTTAGTGAAGGACTCGTTAAGGAGGCCGCTTACGTTAGAAAGATTGTAATGTGGGTAAGCGAAAGGAGAAAGAGGCTGAGAGTTTAAAACGTCGCGAAGAAGGAACATGTTCATCGGAGGAGGCGAGAGAAGACGGTGGTGGTAAGAGTCAAATGGGTAGACGAAGTTGGTTCGAGCTTTAAGACCACGCATGGCTCGAGCGGCGCAGTCGTATGCGCAAGCTGCTTCCTCGGCTGTGTCAAACGTTCCGAGCCATCGTCTCTCCTTCGACATCGGATCGCGTATTTCAGCAGCGTAACGACCCCATGGCCTACGCCTCACGCCTCGGTACCTTATCGTTGTGCCACCGGAAGCGCCGCCGGCGGCGCCAGGGGCAGATTTTGCGATGGTTACACCTCCGGGTGAGCCAGGAGCGGTGGAGGAAGTTCTTGACGGCTTTCTCTTAAGAGAATGGTTGTTGGTTTCTCTGTGCTCAGCACCTTCAAGTCTCATGATTGCCTCTTCCATGATTTGACCTAAGGAAGTTTCTTTTTGTAAGCAAAGAAAGTATTTGTTTTGTTCTGTGGGTTATCTTAGGGTTTTGAGTACCTGAATGTGATGATGGTAGATGATATTTATAGATAGAGATAAAAAGAACTACACTGTTCATTTTAAATTTTTAAATAAAAGAGACTTGCGTCTTTTTTTACTTCTGATCACTCTATCAGTGATGTAGAATGCAAAAGTAGGTTTAGTTAAAGACGCTCATGTTCTACGTTCGGACTTGTGTCTTTATTTTTCTACGGACTTGCATAAAATTGGAATAATATGTAACATGTCTTTTTGATAAGTAACAATAACGTAGTTAATATATTCTCCTTTTAGCTTCGTTATTGTCAGGAGTATAAAGGTGTCTCGATCATGTTATTTATATCATTTCGATTTATTCTTTTGTTTTTAGTGTAAGACATGGATCTTTCAGAAAACTTTATTGAAAACAACTGAAACTAAACTAATATAGAGTGAAAACTGAATTATCGTTTCAAAATGTTCCCCGTTCTAACTAATTTGAAACACGCAAAAGTTGTTTTGACTAGTTATGTTTTGAAGTTTTAACTACTATATATAGGCTCCGACTGGTGACATATAGTATTGAGTTCGAGTTGCAGTATATATTGTAATTTGATGTAACTTGCAGTAAAAATTATGTGGTAAAAACTGTAAATTTATGTGGTAAGTTTGCAGTAGAAACAAAAGTTATCATTTTATTAAAATTGATGACTGGTAACATTTTTGATGTATAAGTTGCAGTATAGTTTTTTTTTTTTTGACGTCAAACGGCTATTCTATTACTCAAGCTTGAGGTGGTCTGGGTAACCAGACCGGAATAGAACAACCAACAAAATGTAACTTCCTATGGAAGGATCTAGCAGTCTTGGCTAAAAAATCTGAAAAATGATTGCGCGCTCGTGGAACATGAATGATGTTGAAATCCGGAAAGCAAATCAGCAGCGTCTCTATCCTTTCCAATTCTGTCGCAAAGCTGGGCCATGCATGAGGATCCTTTATCATTGCTATCAGCTCCTTACAGTCTGTCCCAAAGTTCTGGCACGTTGAGTGTTGCAGCATATTCTCCATTGCCCATCGCAGAGCCTCTACCTCCGAATGCAAAGGTGATTCTCGTCGATTGAGATTTCTTGTCCCCAACAGTTGAATGTTTCCTCCATTGTCCAACCAGGCCCATCCACATCCAGTATACTGAGCGGAGGCTGTCCAAGATCCATCTAGCAAGCAAATGTTCCCCAAGCTTATGACTTGGGTCTCCGCTGAAATGACTTCTTGTACCATAGGTTGTACCACTTCATTCGCATTAAACCATGCCTGACATTCACTCTCTGCATGTCGGACTGTCTCCAAAGGATCTCTATCTATTCCTCTGAAAAGTTTGTCATTCCTAGCCTTCCAAATGTACCAAATTATCCAGGGATAAAGATCCTTGCCCTGTTCCGGCTCGATAATGTTGTTTTTTCTCCAGAATAGGTAATCCATATTTGCGTAAATGCTTGATACAGGAAATAGGCCAGGACTTGACGGGGTAGATGCTAAGGTCCAGACCTGTAGAGCCGGTGGACACTCAAAAATAGCATGGGTTACAGATTCTTCTAGCTCTCCACATCGTGGGCAGTAGTTGTCACATCTCATATTGCGTCTCGCTAGATTCCTCGTTACTGCAACATGGCCAGATAGCAGCTGCCATATAAGATGACATATCTTCGTAGGTGCTTTAACCTTCCAAGCAAAGGCTTGAAGCTCTGTGATACAAATAATTAAAAACATATACATAATGAATATTTATTAAAAACAAAAAATACATAAGCTTATTCTAAAATAAATAATAAATAAGAATATATTTTTACTTTTAATATGTGAAATAATTTTGACAAGAAATAAGTTGTAATTTGTACGTATTATTTTCTAAAGAGTTATAACTCTAATAAAATTATTTCACCTATTAAAATTTAAAAATATTATTATTTATTTTTTATTTTAAAAGTAAAAATATTATCATTTAATATTATTTTCTAGTTACATTTTGTTTTATAATTTTAAAACAATAATTTATAATAAAAATGATAAACATAAGATACTTTTAAATTTGTGGGTTTAAAACCATAAATAAAATTTTCAAATTTACAAACAAAATAGCATACAAACGTAACTTAATTATTTACACTAATATATGAAATTATTTGTTTTCAGTTTCCTAAAGATGTTGCTAACTTTGTGGGTATAAAACCATAAATTAAAGAGAAACTACTAACGTAACTCAAATTTGACAGTTGTAGTTGATTTTTTTAATTGTCGTTAGTTTCTTTTTTTTAAATAGAAAAATTTATTAAAATGCTAACCCAACTTCTAAAACATGGATTTTTCCTTGATGTTGCATTAAGTTTTGAGGTATCAAAATTACAAAGGGTGTAAGTCAAAATCTTAACTCAAAGATACTACATGTTAACTCAAACTTTAAATCAGAAAATGAAACTTAATGTATGATTGGTAACATTTTTGAGTTGCTAATGATTTAGACCTCTAACTCAAACTAAATTAATGATACCACATGTTACCAATCAAAGCCATAGTCTAAAAGCGGAAAATATGATTTTTGCACTCAAACATCTCTAACTAATTTTCAAAAAAAAAAAAAAAAAAACATCTCTAACTAAACATTAAAAAGCACATTATTGTAATGCTGAAACTTATATTAATTTATTGCTGAAATTACCCTAACTTTATCGCTAAAGTGGTGTTATGGTAATAACAATAAATCAAATTAGTTAAAATGATTTTTTTGACAGTAGTTTGTAGCTGGGAAAGGAAATTATGATGTTGTGAGTTGAAAGGAGAGGGATTGAGAATCGTGAAATAATGTCTCTGAATTAATAACACTGGCGGCGCTCAGAAATTGTTCCTTCTACGTGGGGTTATGTTTTGTGTGTTCTTTTTACGAGATTATGGCAGATTTGCTTATTTGGGGTTTTGCTCTCTGTATTTATTTGTAAGCCTCACGTGGATTTGTCTCAACTAGGGCTCTTTCTTCATGGTGTGTACTGTGTAGCCTCTTTAGGGGCTTCCTACTGTTGCTTGATTGTAACTAATGACCTCTCGCGTTTAATTACGGAAATTAATGTCCACTAATTTCATATATTTGTGCTAAAATTCATATCGTTAATAGACTAAAAAAATGTTAAGATTTATCCTAAATCTCTTTCACCGTCTTGATTAATGTCGATAGAGTATCTTGAACCGATGAAGTGATATCATGCACGTCGCTACCGTCCGAACCCAAATGTTTGTGCCAAATGGTTTCGCCAGGATCTAGAACCCTCTATTTTACTGGGAGAGCATAGTAGTATATTGATAAATTATGTAACAAAAAAAACATAATAAGATACTATGGTAAAAGAGTTGTGCGTACAAGCTAGAATTGGAATGTTGATCACATAATATGGTAAACTTAGCATACTTTTTTAAAATCGAAGCATGCATGAACGCCCTTTTTGGAAGGCCAGACTATATACTACATAAAAACAAAAATATTTTGCTCGATAAGAGTTGATCTAATTAAGGTGCAACTGAAAACCATTTATAAGAACATACAGAATATGAATATATAGAACGAAGATGAATGGAATAGTAGCAATCAGAAAAATAAAATGAATAAAGCAGAAATTAAGTGTTTCGTTATTTCTTCTACCTTTACGTTGCAGAATCTTTTTAGAAAATAACTATTTCCTCCCATTTTTTAACAAAAATTTTCTGAATGTTTTCTAGATAATTTTATCATAACTGGAACCTTTTCCATGTGGGATCAAATGAAATGATTCCTTCCACATATTCTTAAATGGAAGGATTTATTTATTTTTGTTTCACTTAATATGTGGAATTGTTTTAAAGTGTATTTTATGAAATTGTATGGAATGATGCATTCTAAATAATTTTATCCCAGCATCCATAACTTTCTTAAGTTAATAATTTGGATCAAAAATAATAATAATTTTTTTAAAGATTAAATTTGAGCTTGACGGAAGCGTAACTGTCCATAGTAGCGGATACTAGTTTGCTTTACATTAAGATCAAATTAAATTATAAATTAGATCAGAGTTGAAATATTGCTTGAACCAGAAGAGAAAAAAGATAGAAGGCAAAAATGAAGCGGCAAAGCTAGGGAAGTAGGTTACATGCAACGGTACGACATTAAAGTTGGTACCAGAATTGTCTCCTCTCTCCTAAACGCGTGGGTTTTTCTCTGCGCTATGCCTCACTTCTCTATGACTATTATTGTGCATGTGTTTGACTTTTCTTATTTGCACGCACGAACGTATCATGTTATATAGATCGCCAAAAAATATAAAACCCAATCTACGACGTTATATATATGGTTCTCAACTCAACTACACAAACTAGGGCATGTACTCTTTTTCTATTTTTCTGGGGTCAAAACTAGCCCACGTTACATATCTACGATATTCAACTAAAACCCAATCTACGACGTTATATATATGGTTCTCAACTCAACTACACAAACTAGGGCATGTACTCTTTTTCTATTTTTCTGGGGTCAAAACTAGCCCACGTTACATATCTACGCTATTCAACTAAAATAACGCATGTCAAGTTACACTAACAAAAGCCTCCGTTCAAAAAAAGTTACAATAACAAAAAACCATATAAATACTGAAATACAATGTAACACGCACTAGCAGTTAAAAAAAATGTTGCAATTTTTTTCTGTCAAAACAAATGTAACCAACTAACCACGACGAAAACCGTTGCATTGGTAAAATTAAAAATCAGGGCCGGGACATGAAGTATAAATTTATCAACTGGGAGTTGCCCCCTCCACGCTACGAAAGTCCCAAATTTATCAATTCTGAGATGATCAAGTGAACTTGTTTGTGATCGTGTTTTGATCGATCTTGATTACATTGCATCAATTACAATTTACATGTTATGACTTATGCCACATTATTATATATATGATTATTCCGATTATATATACCCTATAAAGTTTATAAGTACGTTAGTTTGCATGAAAGATATGAATATCAAAAGCAAAGATTTGGGTAGATATCCTGGTTCCCTTTTAAACATACACCAGGTCTGAATTCTAACCTACACGTATAACAATCCACGCACGTACGTACGATTCATCACTCGCTTTCACGTGATCCCTCATCTCTTTTAACATGTTTACATCTATTATCTACTATATAGTAATTATTATTGTGGTGGAACTGAAACTCATAATTAAGGAAACAGTTCATGTGCCAATAAGTTTTCAAATAAGCTCCATAATTTCCCTTTTACACTATTGAGCATTGGTTCATTGGTTGATTATCAATTTGTTTTATTTTGGTGACCGTTTCCGGTTGTACTATAAGTAGAGATGTCAAATGGGCGGGTTTGGGTGTGTCCGAATGGGCTTCAGTTTTTTGTTGGACATTTCTGGTCGAAGCCCAAATAGAACCATGTCCAAATGAGACCATAACCAAATAAGACTATAATTTGTTGGGCTGTCCATGGGTCCCATAATCCAATTAACGTAAACAACATAATTTCAGTTTTAAAAATTCAATGATTCAAGTTTCAATTTTAAAGATGTCATATCAGACTTAAATTTCAATTTTAAAAATAAGTTCATCTAAACAGCAAAATGGGTCACTCTCATGAAGAATTTCCCTTATTCGTGAGTCGTGAGTCTCGTGACTTTGGATTGAGCTCTTGCGGAAGCAGTCACGACCAACTTGTTATGAACACAAATCACCGATCTATCAAAGTATCTAATACGTATCCAATGATACGAATCAATAGCTTATAATAATGAAAACACATAACACAAATCACACATAAACAGTTCGAAGATGACGAAATCAAACCTTTAGTTGACGAAATCAGAAGACAGCAAAGAAGAATCGAAGCAATCAAAGAAGAATCGAAGCAATCCGAGAAGAAACGAAGCAATCAGAGAAGAAACGAAGCAATCAGAAAAGAAATCGCATAAGAATCACCGAAATCGCAGAAGAACGAAGACGGTGCAGAAGAAAGTGTTTTCCCCTAATTTTCTGAACTCTAGACATTTAAGCTTATTGGACCATCCATTGTCTAACTGGTTAAGCCCAACTTTGTCCATGGATGTAGTTGGGTTCGCCCATTTGGACAAAAATTATTTATGGTTCACTATGGGCCTGTCCATTTCGGACCATATCTATTTGGACACGGACCACCCATTTATAACCCGCCCATTTGACATTACTAACTATAAGTCTATAAATAATATGCAAGCCTTTAGAAAGGTAAAAAAATTGACTGTTGAACTGAGAGTTACTTCATGTCTCTCCTGAACAAATTGTCCCCTATGTGTTAATAAAGCTACCTTACTAATAAGTAACTAGGTTAAGACCCGCGCCTTGCGCGGGATGAATATTATATATATAAATATATAAATTATTTTATATATAATATGTTTATAACATATTATGAAATAATAAATATATATTGAATAATTAAAATGTCATTATCTACTACTTATATAATTAAATTGGTGCGAACATATAAATAAATTTTATAAATCAAAAAAATATTTTTTTCTATTTGATATGATATATAATTAAATTAAAATGATAGTAACATATATATGGTATATTTTAATATTAATATTTATTAGATGATGTTTTTTTCTCATATTATTTTTTATCATTTTTATCTGTTATAGCAAAAACCCTAAATTAGTGATAACAAAATTTTCACTGTGGGATTAATGGTTTAAGTAATTTTAAAATTTTAAGTTATCAATATTTTTTCAAATTTTTTATCAAAAAAAATGTTCAAAGTAAATTTCAAAATTAAAATATTTATGTATTTTTATATGGCATATAGTTTAATTTAAAATGATTTATATCTTTTATTTTTGATACTTATTAAATGAGACTTTCAACTTATATTATTTTTTAATTATTTGTATCATGTCATAACAAAAGTTTTAAATCATAGATCTAAAAATTTGAATTTGAAATTTTTAACAGTTTTAGTAATTTATACTCGTTTTTAAAAATTCAAAATATAATATATAAATAATTGTTTTAATTTTTATTATATGGTTACTATGATTGTTTAATTTATTTTAATAGCTTAAAATTAAACAAATATAATTATAATACACAGTTATTTTTATCAAATCTTTATTATTCAAAATCATTAATTGTCATATATACTTTAGCCACATTAGGTAATTCCGTAATCTTATTTAAGGAAATAATGAAGCACATTAATGATGTATTTATTGTGGTTTAATAAAAAGTTTATTATATATTTAGATGGACCAACATATTTCTCTAAGGATTCTAAAAATCATTCTAGTGATGACACGTGGCTACAAAAAAATGTTGCAATGCTTCTCAAATAATATATAGGGGATAACTTTATGCCTAGATACACACATTTGGAATTTACTTTTTGTCGTCATTTGTAAATATTTTTAGTATTAACTTTATTTTTTGTCAGAGTAATTCTCCTGCAGCGAGAGCAACTAACTTGTACATTTGTATATACATGTACACATTTCCTATCTGTAAAAAAAAAGTTACACGTTTCCCTTAGCAATTCGGATGTCCAAAAATTGACACCCAGTCCTGGTATGTTTGTTAAGATGTCAAAAATATTGTTTAAATTTAGAGAAAATAAATAGTGAACTTTTTATTATACAATTGTGAAATTATTACGTGACAGTCAAAATCACAAGAAAAAATGTACTCGTTCCCCTTAGCAATTCGGTTGTCCAAATATTGACACCCAGTCCTGGTATGTTTGTTAAGATGTCAAAAAAATATTGTTTAAATTTTTAAAAAATAAATAGTGAACTTTTTATAAAATTGTGAAAAATTATTAAGTGACAGTCAAAATCACGTCCAAAAGCTTGGCTAGACTATAGATTACATCAACAAAATAGAAATAAAAATGTTTTTTTTTTCTTGTCTTGGTCTAGAATGCTTACAATAGTTTGTAATTGTATCATGCAGAAAAATTAGTCCAACGGGCATCGCTATTATACTTTTTCGAGCGACTAAGCGACTCGTATGAGAAAAATTTGCGTTGTAGCATACGTATAAAACGTGATTCTGTTTTGAATTTTATAAAAATCCCTAGTTCTACAACTAAATGGTGTACAGTTATGGTACTTTTTCGACATCGTTACATTTGTGGTACTAAATTATAAGTATCCTAGTTTATTTCATCGTTATGTCACATCAAATTTTTATTTGTTTAATTTTTTACAAAAAAAAAACTCAGGGAACGTGCCATAAAAATAAGTATCCACCAAAATAAAAAAAAGAGAAGTGGCCGTAAGTTTTCTCTCTCCTTCTGCTCTGTTCTCTCTTAGCTATTTTATACAGAGGAAGGTATGAGAGAAAACTCAGATCAGTGGTTTACGGTGATTGCGTCCATAGTTTGGACCTCTTCCAGCGTCGCACCTTCCTTACGATGGTCGGCTGGCTTTGGCTCCGGTTTGTTCGCGTTTTCTTTGACGGAGCTTCCGGCTTTTGGCTCCGGCGATACATCAGACACTCCGGTGATCGCTGGCTTTGATTTCCACAATGGCCGTTTGTTCATCGGTGGTGTTGTTGGATTATCTCCGGATTTCATCCGGATTATGTTAGATCTACGCTTCCTTGATCTTCATCGTTTCGATTGACTTCCGATCTTGACATGCGATTGTTTCTTCCTCTCCTTTGTGAGGGCCGTGACATTTTCAAGTGAATCGATGTTTGAAGGTTGGTTTGTGTTCAATTGAAGCTTTATTGAGACAAAGATTATCGAGATTTTATTTTCTAAAGTCGTCCGACGGTTTCTTCTCATGCGACATCCTGTTCCGGTGGATTGCCGGTGAGCTGCTCCGGCGACGTCTTTCATGCCGTGAAGTTTGGTGGAGTTTCATTCATCGGGCACGTGTCTCCAACGCTATCAGAATGACGCGTAGAGTGCTCGAGTTGACTCACCTCTTCCTCTTGGGTTTCTTTTGTTTTGTGTGAACGGTTGGGCTGGAGGCCCATGTGTTGGTTGCTCCTTTGTTTGCCTATCTTTGGGCTTTTTTTGTTTCGTTTGGGTTTTTACCTTTTATAATTCTAATAGATGGAAAAAAAAAAAAAGTATCCCACCAAAATAAATAAAAAGATATAAAAACAGTTGGAACTCTTCTATAGAAGATATTAAAAACAATATAATGATAATTTTAAATAATGGAGCTGCTCGTATGCATGTCTGTAAATTTTGGAGTCCGCATCTGTTCTTGTATGAAACACACAAATATAGTTTTTTTAGTTTACCGGTCTAAATGAATCGTCGGTTATAGATGGAAACTGATTAGACTACCGTAAATTGAATGGCTACGACTTTCGACATCGGGAAAAACGAAGATCTAATAAGAAAGAACACGTAAATCTAGTGGCCTTTTTAGATAATCAAATCTGAGTTTGATTGAAAGAATGGGTCCCAAGTGAATAGAAGAAGCGTGGGATCATTCTGAACTCTGAAGATATAAGATTTTTCTTGTTTTGATTTGATGCTCTGTCATTTTTCGGTCGTCAAAAAATTCATTTAAAATTTAACGTTCTGAAACGGTTGATGCGGTTTTATTTTCTAATGGTAATTTAGTTTGAACTGTTCTCAACTCGGATTCTGAAGATGATTTCAATATATATATATATATATGTTTTAATGTTTATATACTATTTTTTTCAAAAATTAACAAATATGTATGAGAACAAAAAGGAGGGTATTCTCTCTTTTATATAAGCAGCCAAAAAAGTCATGGTAAATGACTTCTTATAAGATTTACATTCAATTTACTTTTGTAATTCTATACTATATAGTATTTATATTGAAAATTGTTTTCAAAAGGTATAATAAACTCAAAAGTTCAGAATAATTCAAGTAACATGGTTGTATAAAATGTGAACTAGTTACTCTGTTTGCAGTGTCGTGAAAAGGGTTTTAGGGGCCTAAGGCGAATTTTAAAAATAAATTTATATATAATTATAAGAAAAATAATTTTCTAATACGATATATCACATTCGCCAAATATATAAGTTTAACACTTACAAGAATAAGTTTAATACGTAAATATCTACACCATTTAGTTGTAGAACTAGGGATTCTTATAAAATTCAAAACAGAAATTGAGTTATTCGATTCTCGTGGAAAGTGTTTTTAGAAATAAGTTTAAGCAGCACAGTGTTTGGTTGTTTCATGAATCCTAAGGATGGAGTTAGTTTTATTAAAAATGTATTATTTTCTCATTTATGTTTTTATAATTTTATTATGTTTACTTGATATCTAACATAAAAAAATCAGAAGTGATTAGAGAGCCCATAGTTAGAGCATCTCCAATAGAACACAAAAATGTCATATATATTTCACACTAAAATAGAGTAACTCTATTATAGAGTCCGCGTCCGTCGGATCCGTGGATTTAATATCCGGATCCGGATTCGTGGTTTTCGGATATCCGGATTTCGGATATTCGTCTCGATATTCTATTATCCGCAGATATCCGGATCCAGATCCGAATAAAAATGTAGTATTTTTTTAATATAATACATAAATTAAATATTTATAAATATATCTATATATGTCTGTAATATTGTAAAAACTAAAATATAATATTATAAGATTAATTCATGTATAAATATTAATATATCAAATATAAATATTAATAAAAATTAAAAATTTAATGTATTTTAAAAATACGGATCCGGATATCCGGACCTAAAAATTAAGATATCCAGATCCGGATTCGGTTTGCATGGATCCAAGATTTTACTATCCGGATTCGGATCCGGGCACCCCAGATGTCCTATTTTCAGAGCGGATCCGGAGCGGATCTTGAATCGAATTCGGATCTCGGATAATAAGTCTCATGCCTAGTCTTATGTCCTATATTTAGAGTGTTAGGACTTATGGTTTTGCTAACCATTCAAAAAAAAAAAAGAAGCAAATTATCTGTTTTTCTTTAATCAAAGAAATCACATTAATTATAATCCCTTAAGAAAGCCAATGCTAGCCTTATAATAGAAAGTCTTCTACTTCCTCCGTTCCCGAAAGTAAGATGTTTTATATTTTTTATTTGTTTCACAAAGATATTTTTTTTATATGTTTAAGATACTTTTTTATACTTTTAAGAAGCATTAAATGAAAATATTTGAATTGATTAAATTTCATTGGTTAAAAGTTATTGGAAAGTGTATAATAAAGTTAACATCGATAAATATTTAAATAATTAACATATAGAGGTATAATATTACAACATTAAATTATATCTATTTAATTTATACTATCTATAAATCCAATGGATCATCTATTGTTTAAATCCAATTATTGATAGCCCAATAAAAATATTAGTTAGGCCCAAAATTTAAATGATAAGATTATAATTAAATACTAGATTTTGACCCGCACGTCCGTGCGGATGTATTTTTTAAAATAATATGATGCTATTTGCTTTTTATGTCACTATTTAAGGTTGGGCAAAAAACTCGAATTCGAAGAATCGAACCAATCTCAATCCGAATAAGTAGTACTAAATCCGAACCGGAATAGATTAAATATCTGAATTATTCAAAATGTTGGTATTTGAAGAATTGAAACCTAATCCGATCCGAACCGAATTAATTTGGGTATCCAAAATAGATTTATATACTTATATATATTAATTTATTTTAGATTTAATATATATAAAAACATCCAAAATATATATGATACTTTTAAGTTCGCATAAATGCTTGAAAAATATATACAAATAATTAAACGTAAATATCTTAAATAGTTAAAAAATACTCAAAACTCCAAAAAATACTTAAATAATTATTAATTCTCTATCCAAATATTTAAACCAAACCTATTTAAATTGGTTATCCAAATCAGAACCAAATCCTCAAAGATCTGAACTGAACACGAAATCCCAAAAAGATCCGAAAACGAATTCGAACGCCCATCCCTAATCACTATTATATACTATATGTGTTATCATAGATTACAAAATATGTGTTATCATATAATTAATCGTATTTTATACGTACCATCAAATAAGTTTTCTTATAATTAATAATATTTTATACGTACAATCATATAAATAATCAAATATATTATATTTTAAAATTTAATGTGAAATATAAAAACTATAATTTAAGTTGGTGTTTGAAATTGGGCTTTGTATTGTATTTTTATTATATATATTGAAAACATTTTTATAATAGTTATTGGAAAATATGTTAGTAAAAATCAAATTTTAAATATATGTAAATTTTTGAATGAATTTTGATATAAATTAATTTTAAATTATTATTTTGATTTGAATATATATATCAAGTAACATAGATCTATTACTTTTTAATATGATGTAATGGACTTTCAATTTTTTTTAGTAGCATAAGCCCATTATTTTTTTAGTAGCATAAGCCCATTATTATTTTTTTCTAACTTACTGCTATCCATGTTTCCAAACACTACTATTTTTTTAATTACTATTCATATTACCAAACAATCCTAATGTGTACTTCAACTTTAATAATATAGATAACATGACTTTTTAGGAATGTGTCTATTAAATCCATTTTTAAAAAAAAAATCACACATAAATCAAAGTTGTGACTGTTGTTTTAATATATAAGATGTTACAAAATCTGGATTCTAGTGTATGTGATATATTCAGAGAGTTATGACTTATGGTTTTGCTAACCATTCAGAAAAGAAAGTAACCAATTTATCTGTTTTCTTTTGGTGCTAAATCAAAGAAATCAAATTAGAATCCCATGAGAAGCCCATTCTAGTATTCTCTAAACAAGTCCATGCTAGTCTTCACTCGTCAAACAAAAGCAAACTTTTTTTTCAAACAAAAGCAAACTTTTTTTTCAAACAAAAGCAATTTCTAATGAGTAGTTTCAATTAAGTCTCTTTCAACTTCAAGCAACTCTTCTCAATTAAATTTGTTTAGCTTCTAAACTTTTGAGCGCCACAGAAAGAAGGTCAGAATCTTGAAGAATCTCTCGGTCTTGGGTTTAAAGAAAGAAGCAGAAATTGGGAAATACGTACCAGTTATCATCACTAATCGAGACGTGTCCTGCCTTTGAAGCTGACACATTAACACAACTCACCCAACACCGGACCCTCTTTTCATGCTGTTTACAAGGAAGAATGATACGTCTCTTCTTTATTACATTACAACACACAAAGAGATAGAGATGTGTAATAGACTATTTTGGCGTTGCTCACCAACCTAATTTCCCTTCATCAACAACTCGTGTCGTCCTTTTTTGTTCAAGATACTATTATAAACACGCCTCCCGCGTGAAACTAAAAAGCAAACATCATAAAAACATACAAACATAATTCTTCTGGCCTCACTGCCGATTTGTGATGGAGAAGAAGCAGGCCATTCATGGAGATGATGGGCATGATTGTGTTCCTCCTATCCATAGCCAAGTCGTTAAGATCAAGAAAGAGTTTGAGAAGATACAACACCCGTCGCTAAGGCAGCCTGAGATGCCAAGAGTGCTTCGAGAGATCACGTTTCCACGGCGGTCCCGTTCTCCGCTCGGGTTAGGAGAAAGAGAGAGACCCATCCCCGTTGGAAGCTGATAACAAAGAGATATAAAGAGAGCGGGGATAGGTTATCTTCTTGTGTATTATGGTTTCTCTTTTGTTTTGCAATGTAAATATATTTGGTTAATGTGATGAGTCTCTTTTCAATATCCTGAAACAACAAATCTTTTGTTTATCTTCTGATCTATCTTGCCTCATGTGTTCTAATCTTTGAGGGGTAAACTAACTAGTTCATAGAGAAATCTAGATCGCTAGATGTTTTCAAAATGAGACAAATGGGGTCAATTGATGAAGGGGAAGTTTTGAAATTCGTTTTAAATCTCTAATGGGCCTTTTAATAAGTTGATAACTGAACTTTTCTGGGCTCGAAACTATATTATGCGTTTGTAGTTTATAAAATTCATAGAAAATTCTTCAATTAAATTAAATAGTAATATTTGTAAAGAAAAAGATGAAAATTATTTTATTTTTCAAATATTTGATGCTCAAAACAAATCATTTCAGGTGTGTCATAAAACACAAAAATATCATCGAATATTCAAAAAATTATTAGGTGATAATTAAACAATTTATTAGAAATTAGTGTTTAAATACTGTTTAATTCATTTTTATCTATAACTGATTTTCTGATTAATCAATAGATGCTTAGGCACTGTCTAAAACGATTTTTAAAAACACATGTATCATCTGAAGCATACGCAACAGACCAATGCTAAAGAAAAAAAATGGTTCTTATTTATATCCACATTGGTAAAATAAATCCGCATAACTTTAACTGTATGCATCAGTTCTGATTAGAATCGACTAATTTAACTCTCACTGTATATGCATCAAATTTGTTAATTCTAAGCAGAACTGAAGACAAAACAAAAAAAGAGTTACATTAATAAATGTTTTTTTTTTAAATAACTTTAGAATGAAAATTCCAAGAGAACAAAAGAAAAAAAGAAGGATTGAAACAATGGTGGAATAATAAACAATGGATGAAGGAAACATGACAACAATGAAGATGAAGCCGTGTGAAACTCTACCTCTGACCACCTCCCATAACATTATCACGCCTAGATCCCAACGTCATCATAATCTTAAACTCCTCGAAATCAATCGTCCCATCTCCATCCTTATCCACACCACCGATCATCTTCCTACACTCGGCGATGGAACACTCATCACCAAGACTCCTCAAAACCTCATGCAGCTCCTCCGCCGATATAGACCCGTTCCCATCGATGTCATAGACCGAGAAGGCGTCCTTCAGATTCTCCAACACCTCGTTCTGATCCATCCCTTTCGTGTTCAGCTCAACGAACTCCTCGAAGTTTATGTAACCGTCTCCTTTACGGTCGATATCTGTTATGGCCTTTTGCAACACCTCCTCTGGAACCTCGTGGCCTAGGCTTGTCATTATCGCACCGAGCTCTTTGGAGGAGATCTTACCGTCTCCATTCACGTCGAATTTTTTGAACACCGCTTCGAGTTCTCTGATCTCTGTTTTCCCTGAGCGTGCCTTGTGTAGGAACGGAGAGTCTGCTCCGGTTCGAGAGGCCGAGCCACCGCCGGAACCATTGGTTTGGTTTTTGTTGTTGGACATGGTTTCAAAATCTCTGTGAAGAAAAAAAGAATCAGGAGTTTAGAGAAATATCCGTATTTGTTGTGATTCCAAAGGAAGCGGATGAATCTCTGGATCACTAACTATTTTGGGGGTTCCCTTTCCCACAAAAAATACACAAATGGACTTAGTTGTGTTTGTTTTGTCATAATTTCAAAATGGATATAGCGATTAGGTAAAGTATTTTGGTAGTATTTTGGAAATGGGAAAATAGAGGTGGGAGGCATGTTGATGAGAAGAGCTTGAGGTCATGCGTGAAGTACTGGTCAATAATTACAAAGTCAATAACATGGTCATTAATTCCCTATTTATAATCATATTCATTTAATTAATATTAATTATCGGTTTTGTTTGTAAGGATCATGCAAATTCCAGCTCGTCCCTCAAAACATGTATTTAGATCACAAATTCACAATACCACATGAGCATGGCTACCACTGAGTCATTCTGTAATGCAATCTTGAGTACATCTTGGTCTCCAGAATGTTGTTGAGGCTGCATCTTATGGTATGCCTTAGCAAATCCATTAAGAAGCAAACCCGTGTGACCACCAATAACAGAGCCCACAATATTTGCAATATCTATAAAATTAATAATTAACTCTAATATCTAATTTTTCAGTAAAAAAAAAAAACTCTAATATCTAATTTAATATATACTAGACTTTGACATGCACATCCGTGTAGGTAGACTTTCATTTTATAATATATAGTTTTCATATTATATTTTGTCTATAATAATTTATATATGATGCATTGTTGTGATTTTCAAAATAAATAAATTGATAATATATAGCTGTAGATATGAGAGTAGATATAAGAGAGCTTGAGGTCATGTGTAAGTACTGCTCTCCCAGTTTTCTAAATGGGATTTTAGATAATTAACAAGTGGACGATGGATAAATTGATTTTGACCATTATCAAACTATCATATGAATTGTTAAACCATTCATTATAACTCCAAAGTCAATAACATGGTCATTAATATTTATAATCATATTTCATTGGTACATTTAGTTAATATTAATGATCGCTTTTGTTTGTAAGGATATCATTAGTTAGCTAGGGTGGACCATGATCTCTGCGATAATTCTCCATTTATTTTGCCTTCCATGGTTGTTGTGCTCTTTTGTCTATTTACCAACTCGTGTTTCGAAATCTCACAAATTTGACGAAGGTCTTTGCTTCAATTACCTAGGCCATGTTTAGTGCTGGATATGTATTTCCAAAAGAATATAGTAATTTTTTCAGTCTAGTATGGTGCTTCATATTTCGGTAACATATAATCTCCTTGTTTTTGTATGTTGCTTCATGTTTCAGTAGCATTTTTTTATATCATACTCCAATATAATCTCCTTGGTTTTGTGTTACTGGTTGATGCGACAAAATTCTTGATATTCCACCTTTTTTTCTTTGTCAGCATTGCCTATAACAAGTTGTGCAATTTCAAATAAAGCGCTTGTTCACAAAATAAATTATCTTACATGAAACTCAACTAGCATATCCTACCATATTTGTTAAACAAAAACATCAAAAAATCACTTTCGAGATGTTAAATTAGTTCATGAATTAACTAGTGAGAGCTCTAACAAAATATCAAAATGTAACAAACTTCATTTATATAACAAGAAAAGTTTTGCATCAATTTCGGTAAATCTGTCTTCCAACTTATCTTCTGATATTTTTTCTAACAATAGAAAATGAACACACGAGATAGTGAGCTTAGAGTCTCAAGGTAAGATCAGGCTTTGACCTATTGTTATTATCTACTAGACTTCCATCAGCTGCAACCGAGTTAAGATCAAGACCTGACTCTGTAACAGCCACCACCACTGGAGCTTCAGCTTCCTCCAGGACCTGACGAAAACTCCCCGGCCAGAATAATTCACTGCCATCATCATAGTCAAAGAACAATGGCACAGTGTTACCAAAATACCCTTGATGATGAAACCTTGCAAGATGAGGAGGAGGCTGAGGCTGGGATAAGGTGTGGTGAAGTAGACCGGAGTGAGCTTGCATCCCTAGAGAAGAAGATGCGTATGTGTAAGGCCTGTGGTGGTGACCAAACATTCTTCCCATGTGCACTGCTCGTTTAGCCATTGTGCGTTCTCGCTTGTGAGCGTTTTGGTGACCTCCAAGGGCTTGAGAGCTATAGAACTTGCGTCTGCAATAGTTACAAGAGAAGACTCTCGGGTTGGATTGACACTTTGTGCCCTTTTGATCATCGTTGAAACTATCGTTGAGGTTGAGATCGAGCGAGACAGGGATGATAGATTCTGGTTTGGATAGATCTTGATTTAACGAGGTATCTCCTTCTCTAGCTGGTAATTCTCGTGAGGCATCATCAGATTCCGTCATTTAATCAAACTCTTTTTAGTCTTAACCTGAAAAAAAAATCATATTAAAGTCAAAAGCAGATCAAGAAATTGTTTTAGTCCCTCTAAATTCACTGTTAAACACAAGAACTATATAAAAAGATATGGTAATAAAGTCTTAAACAGAGTTACTATATCAGCAAGTTCAGACAAGGATCAGCAAGTTCGAAGCTTAAAGAAGACCATCCAAAATGAAGCTTTTGAGCTTTAACTATGAGGAGAGAGAGAATCTAAGACAACAATTAAGGATATGATTTACAAGAAAAGATCTGAGAGAGAGAGAAAACAAGGTGGAGACTGGAGAGTACTATGCTTACGAAAATTATGTTGAGATCTGGGAAGAGACAGCCGACAGAACCTGAAGTGGTTGACTTGGAAGCTTAAGAGAAGTTTGTACTCTTTGAGTTAACCAAAAATGGGTCAAATCCAGATGTAAGGAAAATAAAAGCCAGAGAGACGAGATAGGATTGGTGAAGAAAAGTAGAGAACAAACAAGAGGTACTGAAGAAGAGAGAGAGAGAGAGAGAATTATGTCTAAACAAATATGGAAAACACAAATGTTAGAGAGATGGGCATGGTCTGGTGGAAACACATGTGGGAATCTAAAGTGTCTGCCAGTTAGACCTCTGTTTTTTTGTTTTCAATAGTTCAACGACCTTTTTTAGGGGGCATTTAGTAAAATAGTACTATAGTTTTTTCCCTAAATTGATTAAGTAAAATACTTTTTCTTACAACAGCCGTATAGGCGTTGGTATGCACGTTGAAAGTATTGTTATGCGTTCATCGTAATGGGTTATACACTTATACTACTACCCTATAGGCAATCCTTAAACCTTTTAAAATCCACAAAGATTTTATCCATTTAAAAATTAAGTTTATAATTATATTGTTTAGTTCTTGATAAAAAAAATTGATAAAAAAATAATTATATTGTTTAGTAACAATTTTTTTTGTTATTTTTCATGTTCGTCTCGTTTCGGTTTTTGTAATTCAGTTTGATTTTAGTTCGGTTTTTGTTATAACAAACTTATTATTTGGTTCAGTTTAACACCAATTTGGTTGACAAACATTTTCTCGACGTAGTAGTTCACATTCTCAAACAAACCCATAACAAAGACAGATTAGTAGCCATTTACATAAACATTTCAAAAACTTGTGGCAAAATAACACAAAGGGTTTCTTAAATAAGAGTTTGTCTTGAAAGTGAACATTACATTGCATTAAGGAATCAACTTTCACATCTTGCTGTTGTTAAAGTCAACTTTTACCTCTTACAAAAAAAAAGAACAACCTAATTATTTTTCATAAAGTTAAAAGAACCATTATATTTTTCAATTTTAATCTCACTCGTCAGAATTGTTCAGAAAGATTTTAATTTGGATCTTTTCATGAATATTTAATAATTGAACTCGAACAGTTAATTTAAAAAATAATGGAGCAGCGCAAGGGATTTGATAATGTCGCACGGAGCCCATACATTCATTCCCCCGGCTTCACCTTTTCCATTTGACGTCGACATTTTCTCTGTGTTTTTCTGAAATTTTACATGTGATTCAAAGTCTCTGCTTTTTCTGTTCCTTTTCATTTATGTTTTCTTTTCCTTTTCCTAGAAAGGTAAAATAAAACATTTCTTTCGATACTGTGAAGGTTGTTGTTACCAATAGCTTGTGCGGTAAGAAAACAATAAGGTGTTTTGTTTCATTATACTGCTTTTTTAGTTGATTTCACCCGTTTCATTGTGCAAGATAGGGTAATTAAACCTTTACTTTAGTTTTTGTTTTAAGCGAAACCTTTATTTTAGTTATATAACCCAACAACCCATATTTTCATTGGAAGACAATGAAAATTTGAATAATCAGATTAATTATACTATCTTTATAAAAATGACCTATAAATCATTTTAAGACTAATTTACCTTTTTAGTAGTTTCTTTAATTTTCTTTGCTATTATTTTTTCATTTCTATTTTGTATTACAAAATGATGTGTTTTCTTGTATTTTTTTTTCATTTCTATTGGATCGCCATTTAGAAAAAACAAAACATAGTTTTAAATTAGTTCATTTTTCATATAAGCTTTTATGGTTTTCTTTGAGTGTTCAGCTGTTCGATTTTCATTGAACTTCTGATGAAGACAAACTCAAACAGTTCACAAGATAATAGTTGAGAGTTCTTGTATTTGTTGAGATATGAATATTGCATTAAAATTTGTGAGTATAATGTGATTTGGGTGAGGACGGTGGTAAAATATAAATTGGCGTAACAAGTTGTAATGACTCAATTAAACAAATAACAATAAAATAAAATAAAAAGTCATTTAGATAATTTTCACGCTAACATTATATATGTATATGTTAATCGTAATTTATATTATACCAGTAAAATAGATTTTTTAAGAAGGTGTTGGGTCTGTGTGGACCAAATCAAGTAAAGACATTTAACATTTTATCCCAAAAATATCAAGTAAGGCAAAATCAGTATTGGAGATTTTGGAATAGTGGCAAAACAAAACTAGATAAGGGTGTCTCCTTATTTCTTTTGTTTTTATGCATTGAGTGAGTGACCAGTGACCAGTGACTAGTGACCAGTGCCCACTTTTATTTTAATTTCAACCTCAGACCATGCGCATCAGGAGCTCATGAGGGGGTCGTGGGCTCGAGTTCTTAGGCCCGTTTGATTTAAAAAAAAGGAAAAATGGGTTTTAATCGTTGAACCGGGCCTTACGCTTGAACCCGTAAGAGGCGGGTTCAAGCCACGCGTCGGGCGGTGAGTGGCTTCTCCTTTCCGCGTCGAAGAGGAAGAAAGGAGGGGATACGCGTGAACCAGTTCATTTCTCTCATCAGTGAAAAAAGCTAGGGTTTTTTCTCTCCGAGGCGATAATCGACGCCGTGGGTTCTCCGTCGTTATTTCTCCATCAAATCGATTCCGCTTTCTCTTCTCCACACTCTTAGGTCAGTATTGTGTAGATTGACGGTGTGGTAGCGTAGATTTTATGTGCGATAGGGATTTCCGATGGGGTGATTTTAAATCGATTTGGGGATTTTATTTTTTAGGGTTTTTAATCGTTATGGGAGTTCGATTGAGGGTTCAGTTACTCATATTCTTTCTTAATTATGTGCTAATAATTTGATTTCTGTCACAGATGGATCCGGCAGAGGAGAGAAGACATTCAAAGAGGCAACAGGATCACATAAACATGCTAGGGTTCGTCAGCGATTCAGAGTACGGGATTCCCAAAAGGTGTCCATGTGGTGGGAGAATCATCGATGAGGTACGCCGGAAGGACGAGTACGACTCTCTTCCGGGGAAGCGGTTCTTCACATGCAAGAACTACGAGGTTAGTTTGATCTTAAACGCTTTGATTATCGTTTATGGGTTTGCAAATTGTAGAGTGTCTGATATTTGTTTATGGTGTAACCAAGGCTGATGGATTCCACTATCGTCAGCCTTGGGTGATAGGTGTGCAGGAGGAGATCGAAAGGTTGACTAAGCGGGTGGTGGAGGCTGAAGAAGTGATGTTGGGGTCGTCGAATCTCTGTAAACTGATCGACAGACTGGAGGTTAGTGACAACACATTTTCAATACTTGTGTGGTATGTTTTGCGTGACTAACACTTTTTGTTTGATGTTTACATGTCCAGGATCAGGTTAAAATGCTCTCTGAGCAGGTAGATGACCTCACCGTCCAGGTTGCTACGTTGGAGAAGGTCTGCTTCGAATGAAACCGAAGGTAAGACTGAACCCCACTTTAGATGTAGTTCGAAAATGGCTGTTACAAATTGTTGATTGGTATAACCAGTTTAGCTATTTAATAAGTTAACTAAAAGTGATGAAAGCTTAAATGATAACTACTACAATAACTACAACTCCAACTAGAACTCTAACTACAACTTTTAAAAATCTGTAATTAATTTTTTGTTGGTTGTTGGTTGCTGTGAACTCTCAATAGATTGTACTTAGGTGTAGTTAATATTTTCCAGTGAGTTGATGTGTATTCACTGCGGTTTGTGAAGTACTTGTGGTAGGTAGAGTTTGTTTAATTCTTCTGTTTTAGTTAATTATCTCAAATGAAAGCAAAAACTAGTTTATAAAACATAGCAAATCCACAACTAAAAACACACAAACATTGAAACAACAAACCAAACCCAAAAGAAAATGGATCCTTTCTCCTACAACTCTCCCGGGTTTGTGAACCTTTTAGCATCGCAGAGCAGTCCCCCACAGGACGTGGACTCTGCTGAGGCAGTTGGTAACTCACCCGGGTTAGTTAAACCTGTAGAAAGAAGAAAGTGGGTTGTCAAAGAAGACCTTGTGCTCATTAGCGCTTGGTTGAACACGAGCAAGGATCCCATAGTCGCTAATGAGCAGAAGGCAGGGGCGTTTTGGAAGAGGATAGAGGAGTATTTTAACTCAAGCCCTCAGCTCATTGGCGCCGTTCCTAGAGAATGGAGTCAATGTAAGCAGAGGTGGGGAAGGGTGAATGAGCAGGTGTGCAAGTTCGTTGGTTGCCATGAAGCCGCTTTGAAGGAGCAGACCAGCGGGCAAAATGAGAATGATGTCATGAAAGCTGCACATGACATCTTCTTCAATGACTTTAATGTCAAGTTCGCACTTGAACATTGCTGGAGGGAGCTGAGATTTGATCAGAAATGGAGGTCACACGCGTTGTCGAAAGTTGGTGGAAAGGAGAAGAGGAAGGAAGCATGTCCGGAGGTGGTGGGTGACGATGAAGAGGTGAGGCCTCCTGGTGTAAAGGCGAGCAAAGCAGCCAAGCGCAAGAAACACGGGAATGAAGCAGCTTATGATCAAATAGAAACCATGCTAGCTGTGAAAAATAACATTTCTAAACAAAAGATCCTTGATCGTCTCATTGGCAAAAATGAGGAGACTCTTTCTGATCAAGAAAAATCCCTTAAGTATAAACTAATTGGTGAAATGCTTTGAGTTGGTTAGTGCCTTGTATTGGTGCTTTGTTTACGTTGCTTAGCTTAACTTGAATCGATGCTTAAAATGAAATATTGATTGGGTTTTATTTTCTTTCGCAGGTCAGAGAGTGCAGGTCACGGGTTGGAGTGAAGGTGTTGGAGTTGATCAGTCGGTAAAGTTTGAAGCCTAGTTTTTTTTTTAATGTTGCGGGTAGTTGGACTGTAGTCCATCTTTGGTCACGGGAAAGTGTAGTGTTTTGTTTCTTGCTACACTTTTTTCATTCACGGATTGACTTAGTATGTTTTGTGTCAGTCACAACTTGATTCACGGATTATGTATTATCGTTTCAAACTCTCTATATATGTTTGCATTGTATCATTATATGAAATAGCACTTCTCTCACTTATTACTCTCTATCAAGTTGATTCTCTTATAGCACTTCTCTTTGTATTGACTGAGATAAGAATGTTTAGTTGTAAATGGTAAAAAGTCGAGATCATTCAACTGATTCCCATTTAGTACCAGTTCAGAAGGAAGCCGACACATTCAAGTGATTCCCATCTCGCTGCAAGCCGACACATTCAAGTGATTCCCATCTCACAACCGGAGACACACACAAAGATCCCCAACAAGGTATAATATACAACTTAGTAAAGAAAACATTAAAGATTATGAAAATAAAAGATTATGAAAATAAAAGATTATAGAGTAATAATGATAGAGTAATGTATAAAATAGATTATAGAGTAATAATGCTAGAGTAATGTATTAAAAAAAATCTAATGTTATGACAACTTTTATACAATAAAGTCTAAGATTATTCACATAAAAGATGATAGAGTAATGCTAAAAAAAAAGAAAAAATAGAATATGAAAAAAAATAAAAGATTATGTAATAAAAATATAATTATGACAATTATTAAGACAACTTTTATATAATTATGATGAAAGAGTATTTTTAAAATATAGATTTTGAAAATAATTTATATAATTATGACAACTTTTATTATTAATAAGAAAACTTTTGTCATGTTAGGAAAATAAACACCAATGTCTTCCTCATCAAGTGATGAAGTTGATGAAGCTTTAGAAGAAATGGTCGACCAAGTAGTTGATAATTTCTTCGACTCAGTGATTCATGCTCATCCCAACAAGCCGACGAGAAGAGCTTATATCGAAAGACATCGGGAACAAGGACACAATCAACTATGGAACGATTATTTCACGGAAAATCCTACATACCCACCGGAAATGTTTAGGAGGCGTTTTCGAATGAACAAGCCATTGTTCCTTCGCATTGTCGAACGTCTAACTAATGAAGTTCCATACTTTCAGCAAAGACGAAATGCTTGCGGAAGGAACGGGCTTTCTGCACTTCAAAAGTGTACGGCAGCTATACGTATGCTGGCATATGGTCAATCGGGAGATACATATGACGAATATCTCCGACTTGGTGACAGTACATCACGTTTATGTTTAGAAAATTTCACTAATGCAATAATTGATTTGTTTGGAGATGAGTATCTACGAAGCCCTACACCTGAGGATCTTCAACGATTACTCGATGTCGGAGAGGTACGCGGGTTTCCAGGGATGATAGGCAGCATCGACTGTATGCATTGGGAGTGGAAAAACTGCCCAACAGCTTGGAAAGGTCAGTACACACGTGGTTCAGGAAAGCCGACAATTGTCTTAGAAGCCGTGGCATCACAGGATCTTTGGATATGGCACGCTTTTTTCGGATTACCAGGTACCCTCAACGATATCAATGTTCTTGATCGGTCACCAGTTTTTGATGACATCTTACAAGGTCGAGCACCTAAAGTGAAGTTCAAGGTCAACAACCACACTTATCGTATGGCCTACTACCTTACGGACGGAATTTATCCAAAATGGGCAACATTTATCCAATCCATCCCACTTCCTCAAGGTCCTAAAGCTGAGCTATTTGCTGAACGTCAAGAATCCACCAGAAAAGATGTCGAACGGGCTTTTGGAGTATTGCAATCGAGGTTTGCAATTGTTAAAAACCCAGCTCTACTATGGGACAAGGAAAAGATAGGAAAGATTATGAGAACTTGTGTCATATTGCACAATATGATAGTAGAGAACGAACGACACGGATACGCTCAAATTGATACATCTGAGTTCGAGTCAGGAGAGTCAAGCAGAAGTTCGAGGGTGCAACGGAGAGAAAGTATTCATGGCGGTGATATGTTAGGCATTCGCAGAGAAGTCCGAGATAAAGAGAAGCATGATCGTTTGAAAGCGGATTTAATGGAAAATATATGGCAAAAGTTTGGTAATGAAGATTAATAATGTTTTTATGTTCTTCTATTTCTCAATTTATGTAATCTACTCTTATGTATTGAATAAAAAGTTTTAAAATATTTATAATATATTTTAATATTTTATTTATGTATTCTCAATAATTTGAAATTTTCTTTTTTTTTATTTATATTATTATTTTATTCCTATGAACTCCTTCTTCGGGTTCACTAATGCAGAAAACAACAAATACAGGTTCATAACTATTTATGGCCCCACAATAAAATATTAAAAAAATTGGGTGAACCCCAAAGGGGGTTCACCAATGCTCATGCTCTCAACATGTTTTCGGAAGGCCCACTTCAATTCATTAGCTTTTATATTCGTCCACTACCTTAGTTGCTTTCCAGTCATACTTCACAAATAATTGTTCCATCGTTTCTATATCGCTGGTAATAAAAAAAATATGATGTGTCACCATCTTTAATAAGTCTGATCGGGTTAAGAAATTTGAGATAGTTCAGACTATTCTTTACAAAGTCGAGTACTTTTGACTTTTGAGCTTCCAATGGATCATTCGCGCACACCCGTTAAACTTTAGTCTCCACAGTTTGAAGAATCTATTCTGCATTGCCTGCTGATTAATATATTCAAGAAACTGTGTAGCGGTTGTATGAGATAAGGTAAAGTATATATATGCACGACATCCATGTCCCCTCATCTCAATTAGTAAGGATCATCGAACAGTTTAAATCAGGCTAGGTTACTTGTATATATTACCAGGCTACCACGCAAGAAAGTTACATACAAAATCTTATACTGCAAAATGGAGTAATGAGTTTTTTGTTTGGTCGTCACTCTATTTTCCACTCTATTTTGCAGTAAATTATGGAAAGGGGTTAAAAATGCTATAACAATATTGTATCTATTGAATTTTGATGCTATGAAATATTTTTCTCCATTACTTTAGTTTTAATTTCTTTTATCTTTGTTATTTGAGGATTTATTTCTACCATCTCCGTACATTTTTTACTCACTTCTTTATAATTGTAACTTGACTTATAAGTAATTTGGGTTGGCTCTATTTTCTAAAATTTTGGTTTGCTAATTCTGTATTAAAATTACTGAGCTAATACACAAATTAACTTTAAACATTTTTTACCAAATAATAAGTCAGCGCTACTGTCATTGTTTATGTTTGGTAATTTTCTTTATTCCTCAAGTTAAATTTGCAAAAATATCTGCTCTTACCAAAACTATGAAAAAAAGACAATGGTAATTTGCGATGGTACTCTTTCAGAACAATGGTAAGAACAATAACATTATAAATTTGCGATATTAATTTAGTGATGAGCTAACATTATAGTTAATTTTGTAATTTACCAAATGTTGAATTATAGTATTAAAATATTTTAGATTATGGAAATATTAAACAATTCAACCAGTTAAATGTTCACTCTCCTCATCAGCTTATATATAATTTCCAATAACAAAAAAGAATGGATATTAAAATTTTTGAAATTTGTAAAAGAAATCAATGAATAATTTAAACTAATACTATAATTGTTTAGCTACTTATATATTTTATAATATATTATAATATTTATATATTAAAATTAACATAATTAAAACTAAATTCTAAACAATAACCCCGGGCGTAGGAATATTTCAGATAACTGTATCATACGCTAATTACATGCTAGATAATATATTATATCACGTTATGGAGCAACAACCTGAACAAGCCCTAATCATCAAAAATTTGTGGACTCGATGGATGATCACTAAGCCCATGGGCCGGTTCACAATTAGAAAACGTCCTTGCGCTAAACCGAACCCGGTTCGTAAGTAAAATGCACACGATATTAATGGTTATTCAATTTTGCGTTTAGCTGAAACAAAACATAGCCAAACACCGTCATCGTCTTCAATCTCACTTCGCATCGAATCAGACGATCTCTCCAAAACCCTAATTCATCTTCTCCGATCAATTGTTCGTTCCCTTGCTCTTCCCGATACCAGGAATGCTTATTTCCATCCGCCAATCGGATTCTCCAGCAGTCTAAACGCTATTGTCTTCGTCTTCTAGGGTTTCGAATCGGGGAGTGAAGGATACAACAAGAGAGGGTCAAAGATGTCTCTTCCGCTACTTGAGTGTAAGTACGTGACGGAGGAGTTCGTTCGCGAAGGGAAGAGTGGCAGCTACGGTTCCAAGTTGCCCAGCTCGGTACCGATGCTTCGTTTCCTATACGAGCTTTGTTGGGTTTTGGTATATACACGCTCACACACAAACCTTCTCTTCCTGTTAATCCAATCTATGCGTATGTGTTCGAGTTGCTGAAGGTGCGTCGTAATGGGTTTATCAGGTTCGTGGCGAGTTGCCGATTCAGAGCTGTAAGGCTGTGTTGGAGAAGGTGAAGTTTTTGGATGATCCGTCGAAGGAAGAGTTAGCTTCTTGTTTTGCGGATGTTGTGACTCAGATAGCTCAAGATGTAGGCTTTTCCTATACTTTATTAGTAGATCTTAAAGTTTCGACCTTTTTTTTTGTTTTCAATTGATTGTACTGATCGTTGGATTGTTTGCTTTGTGCTCTCTTTGGTTGGATTTGCAGCTTACTATGTCGGGGGATCACCGTTCTCGCCTAACAAAATTGGTCAGTACTTGTACCTTCTAGTTACTGGTTCTGGTTTTGCCTTGTTAGTCTTGGTTATGAAGCATGAACAAGAATTTACTGGCACAAATCATGTGATAGCATTCTATGCTAGTAATTAGAGCATGTGTTGTTTTGCTATCAGTAGTGTTCTAAGGTTCAGCTAGCTGTATGCTCATTTTGGGCGGGTTGCAAGAAGGAGCCTTATACTTGATCCTTATCGTAAAAGGTTCCTTAAGCCTAAAGAGTTGAAACTTTGACCGTATTGCCTTCAATTCTTAGTGCAGTTTCGTCTAGACTTTACATTGTATGTTTGATCAAAACTTCTTGAAGCTGCTTACTTGGGGGTTATTAGCATTCGTGGTGTTTTGGTAGTTTTGATTATTACGTACTTTAGTCGCTTCGTTAAAATATTCTCATTTACCATCGCCTCAAGTTTTTTTATGCTCACAGCTAAATTTAGTTGTTTTCTTTTGTAGGCAAAATGGCTTGTGGAATCACAGACAGTTCCTCAAAGGATTTTCCAAGAGCGTTGTGAGGTAAACATTAGGTGACATCCAGCCAATTAATGATCCCTCTTCTCACCATTCTCTCTATTTTCTTGGTTAGTAAGAAAGTAAGTCTTACGAAGAAGCTGATGATTGATTTCTTTATTTTTTATTAGGAGGAGTTTTTATGGGAAGCTGAAATGGTTAAAATTAAAGCCCAAGATTTGAAGGGGAAAGAGGTGAGGTTTCACACTTCTGTAACTACTGTATTATTGTGACATACAAATATGCTGTAGGGACAACGGTAATTTGATAATGATATTATCTCGTTTAATAGTAAATACAAATGTACTGCAGTCTGATTTGTGTAATAGTTTGTTTGAGTGAGTTCCTTTTGCGGTAGATTTATCTCTTAAAGAGTTTCTCCTCTACCATTGTAACTACAGATCATTGCTTATAACTCACATTTCTGGCTTGTGCTACTCAGGTGCGATTAAACACTCGTCTTCTGTACCAGCAGACAAAGTTCAACTTACTCCGTGAAGAAAGCGAGGGATATGCCAAATTGGTTAGTGACGATCTCCGGCTTTTATCTGTTGTCATTCTTTCTGTCCACTTCTTTTCTATGCTCTGTTGTTAGATACATCTTCGCTCTTTACTGCCTTCTCTGTGAGATCCACCTTAGAAATGCTCGTCTTTAGTTTTTGGATGCGATGATCTCTTCAACGATACTGATTTGGCCTTTACTTTTCACACGGTTCCAATTGGAAGGAAAATCTTCTACTAGTTTAATTATAGTTTTGCAGAGTAACTAACATATATGTCAGCAGGGTTTCTTTTGTTTTTTGGAGTTTAATTGAAGCAGATTGTCAGTACTACAACTTCATTAAATAGATTCTTTGGGGAGTGCAGATTACCCTTTTATGCCGAGGATCTGCAGGTTCTTCGCATAATGCATCAGCAGCAACCATGGGAATTATCAAGGTTTTACTTCTGCCGATACGTTATGTTTCACATACGTATTCCATTTATCTTTTCTGAACTAAAATATTTATTTGCAGTCATTAATTGGGCATTTTGACCTTGATCCGAACCGTGTTTTCGACATTGTAAGTTATTCTGTCGCGTTCATCTTTTTGTTTGATATCAGAGAGTGCATCCCTTTGTCCTTCCCTATTATGTATATTCCCTTTGTTTTGACGAATAGGTGTTGGATTGCTTTGAACTTGAACAAGATTACGACACGTTTCTCAATCTAATTCCTATCTTTCCCAAGGTTTGGAATGTCTCCTCGTGTTGTCATATTTTACCACTTAGCCTGAGAGACTATTTTTGTGCTAAACCCAATCTCTTTGATATGCAGTCTCATGCTTCACAAATTCTTGGATTTAAATTTCAATACTATCAGAGATTGGAGGTGAATAGCCCAGTTCCATCTGGGCTCTATAAGCTTACGGCCTTGCTAGTAAAGAAGAATTTCATCAGTCTTGAAAGCATGTTAGTAATTTTCCTTCATCTGTTTTTCCCTTTCTTTTCTTACATTCTAGGTCCTTAGGAGCCACTGGGGAATTTTCAGTCGACCTTATATGTTGCCTTAAGGAAATAAACTGGTTTTATCCCTTTTCTGCAGATGATACCTTTGTAATATCCTTTTGAATTGGATACTTGTACTGTTGTACATAACGATTGCCTTTCTTTTCATTGTGTTAGCATAAGGATATATAAGTTGGAATCTAAATGAAAGATTTTTCTTCATTATGTATTTTTAGCTAGTTGGTCGCTATGTCTCTTAAGCTTGTTTCTTGATGCAATCTGATAGGAAATTGGTGGGGTTTTGATTGTCAAAACTTAGTTTGGCTGCTCTAAGATACTTACTTCGAGATTGCTCTTGGGGATGACTACCTAGTAGATGATTTATTATCTTGCAAGTGATTCATTCAAATCAATATCTTGTTTTACCAGTGCACTGATTCGGTGATCACGAGTTTGCTACATTTCCTTGTGTTAATAACAAGTGAAGCTATACTCCGTATGTTCTGATGTTGTTTTCCAATTGTTGAAAACAGATATGCACATCTGCTACCTAAGGACGAAGAAGTTTTTGAGGATTATAATACTTATTCTGCAAAGCGTTTTGAAGAGGTACGATTCAAATTGTTGTCTTCCTTTAAGAAGTTCGTAGATGCATGTGTATAGATGTTTTAAGATAGTTTTGTTCTGGTCCAGCGTAAGTTGTCTCTATGTTTCTTCTGAATTAATACATTTTTCTCTCTTAAGACAAACGAAAAAACTTGTTTCCACTGCACATACGATGGTCTGCTCATCTTGCCCAGATTTTAATTAATACTTACATACTAAGCAGTTGTCCATTTTCCTGGAAGCCAGCCAATTATTTGTTGTTTTCGAAGCCTTTCTTTCGCATGTTTATTGACGAGTTGTCATATTTTACAAATTTTTCCTTTCCTACAGGCCAATAATATTGGAAAGATAAATCTTGCTGCTACTGGGAAGGATCTTATGGAGGATGAGAAGCAAGGAGATTTCAAAGTTGATCTCTATGCTGCTTTAGACATGGAAACTGAAGCTGTTGCTGAGCGAATACCAGAGCTTGAAAATAATCAGACTCTGGGCCTCCTTGATGGTTTCCTCTCTGTGGACGACTGGTATTCCTCTTGATTTATATTAAAAAAATTGAACTCTTCTGAAAGCTTTGCCATCCCCATTTTCATTTCTTTTTTATAACAAATCCACTATCATCAAAGCAGCTTGTTTAGTTACACCGCCTTGAACTATTGCATGTGAAGTTTCAAATTATACTTCTTCAAAGCTACTAATCTTATTTATAACTAAGGCCATAGTACTTACTCTTCCCTTTCTGTTCAACCGAAGTGAAAGCTCCTATTTTTTTGTTAACAATTTACTTTTCAGGAAACATGCCAATATCATGTTCGAGCGTCTTGCGCCTCTTAATCCGGTGGCTCACAATCATATATGTGATGGCTTGTTTAGGTTAGTGAGTGAGCTCAGCTATTTTTTCCTCAGATGTATAGCTGCTTTGTTGCTTTTCATTGTTCACTCCAGCTCTATGTATCACCTAAGTAGTACAGCAGCTCTGGCCACTAATTTATGATGAAAACAATGATATTTTTGCTCTATGTTTCAGGCTTATAGAGAAGAGAATCACTCATGCTTATCGCATTGCCCGTCAGACACGTTTTCAAAATTCTTCTTCTGCGAGTTCAGAAAAGATTGCCCACGCTGCTAATACAAGTGCCAGTAAAACTTGTCCAGATCTTAAAGAAGTGTTTCAGATACTTGTTACAGTTGGACCCTACTTGTACCGTAATACACAACTGCTGCAGAAGGTGCACTGGCCTTTAAATTTCTGATTATACAAAAGATTGAAGATTGAAGCTGATACATGTTTACCATTGTGGCAGATTTGTAGACTATTAAGGGTTTACTACTTGTCGTCCTTAGATCTTGTTCGCAGTAGTGATGGGTCATCAAATCAAGAAGGTAGTGCAGATGAAATCAAGCACCTGAAGGAAGCTAGGTTTAGAGTGGAAGAAGCCCTTGGAACATGCCTTCTGCCATCGTTACAGTTAATACCTGCAAATCCAGCAGTTGGTCATGAGATTTGGGAAGTGATGAGTCTCCTTCCATATGAGGTTAACTTGCTTCTGTTTCTTATCCAAATAGTTTTTCTTCTGTAGAACGTGATGGTTTATCCAGCTGCTTAATTTTGTGTTTAGGCTCGTTATCGCTTATATGGTGAGTGGGAAAAGGACGATGAGCGGAATCCTTTGCTGTTGGCAGCAAGGCAAGTGGCTAAGGTATTGCGCAGTATAACTTCTTCGACCTTTTATCCTTATATTATACAGCTGGAAATATACATCTTCAGACCCTCATGAGCTATTCTCGTATGTCAGTTGGACACTAGATGGATTCTGAAACGGCTTGCAAAAGAAAATTTGAAGCCGTTAGGAAGGATGGTGGCAAAACTTGCGCATGCCAATCCCATGACGGTGCTTCGGACAATTGTGACTCAGGTGTCAATCTACCGCAAAATTTGGTTTTGCTGCTATTTTTGTAGTCAAAGTTGTTCAGACGGCTAACTGTTAGGTTCTTGTTGCAACAGATTGAAGCATACAGAGATATGATTGCTCCTGTTGTAGACGCCTTCAAGTACTTGACACAGGTCAGTACCGCCTTATGCCTCTTGTTTGTATGCTATGCCGTTGTTGACCTTATACCCTTACACACCTAGGTTTTCCTACACATGCTTTATGAATAAAAAGTATAACGGATGGTCTTTTTGCCAGTGTCTTGTTTCAGAGTGCAAAGTAAATTTATTTTCATACGAGTCAGTGTGATTTGGCTTTGCAGGTTTAGTGTTGCATTGTAGTCATTCGTTCTAGCATTCATTCGGTTAGGTTTAGAATGTCGGAAATGGGGTATGTTGGTTTGGCGGATACCCAAACATGAGCTTCTGAAGAAGGCTTCAATGAAGTGAAATATTACATTGTAAACCCATTGTAAATTGGGATGCAGTCAGATGGATCCTAATATTTTCTTTCAGAGACCCTTAATTTAATGTTCTAGTACATTTAGGGAGTTTGTCAGCTTTCATTTCTAAGTTATTGTTGATATTGAGAAGCTTCTGATGCTTTCCAAATTCTTCCTGATACACAGCTCGAGTATGATATCCTGGAATATGTCGTGATTGAGAGACTGGTGCAAGGCGGACGAGCTAAACTCAAAGATGACGGGATTAATTTATCAGACTGGCTTCAATCTTTGGCTTCATTTTGGGGTCACCTGTATGTGTTTTTCTTAGAATGCATTGATACATGCTAGAATAGTTTCATTACATTTTCAGAGTGAACTGATTGCTAAGGGCGTTTTTTTCTTTGTGATTGCGTAGTCTAGGCATATTTGCATTTATGCCCAGGATAGAAAAGCACGTTCTGTACGAGTGCTAACCTCTAGAAGTTGACGAGTACCTTATATGTGACATGATCTATACTAGTTTGCCTGATAGGATGAAGATTGCTTATACTAATTTTTTATGTGTTCATCGTGTTAGTTTCTCCATGAGTTTCTTCTCCTAAGTGGTTTATCTTTTTCTCAATTCCATTAGAATATTGCCATTTCGCCAAAATTTTATCTGCATGATGCATATATAGTAGTTTCATTCATAAAGTAATAAAAGCTGTAAATGCCATCATTTTGGAGTATTTCGATAAACAACATCATACTATACAGGTGTAAGAAGTATCCATCAATGGAGTTAAGGGGTCTTTTCCAGTATCTCGTTAACCAGTTAAAGAGAGGCCAAGGGATTGAGCTTGTTCTTCTCCAGGTTGGTTTGTATTCCTCATATTCTTATGATCCAACTTGTTCAAACTAATGGTGGTTGCCTGTCATTTGACAATGATTTGTAGGAACTGATCCAGCAGATGGCAAATGTACAATACACTGAGAATCTTACTGAAGATCAGTTGGATGCCATGGCAGGAAGTGAGACATTACGTTATCACGCAACATCCTTTGGCATGACACGGAACAACAAGGTTTGTCTTTATAGATCCCCAGAAACTTAAAATAATATCTTATTAAATCTTGAGAGGAGCCAACCTTTGTTCTTCCATAAGTGCATGTATTTGTTAAATGTTGTTAGAGAAAATTGGCGATGTTGTTAGCTTGAAACTTAGGTTCTTTTTTTTTCCAAGTAATCTGAATGAAACATTATTGATTTGGTTGTATTCAAGTTTGATCCCCTACATTTTTGTTTTAGCTCATCGTTTGCAGCTGCATATATTCCGACACTGTTTTGTCACTTGTCTATGCGTTCACATGCATACATGTCTGCAAGGTTGTGACAAAGTTATTTATCTAAAGTCTTTCATTTAGATGCATTTCATTCAAAACCTCTTTTATACTTCTATAGATGCTAGGTTCCGTAGAGAAAAAAACATATGAGCTTGCGACAGTGCCATTAGTATAAATATGCTTTATTTGTTTATTTAATGCATGTCTTCCTGGTTTTTGCAGGCACTTGTCAAATCATCCAACCGTCTACGAGATTCGTTACTTCCAAATGATGAACCAAAGCTAGCTATCCCCCTTTTGTTACTTATCGCCCAGCATCGTTCTCTGTAAGTTGATAAATCTGACTGCGCAAAATTGTTTGCATGGAGCACTAGTCTTAATTGTTCTACAACATATACCTTGAAACTAAAATAGACACGGAGAGAAAAATGCCCTATTAATAGGTGTCTAAATCTACATATCGACATTGTAGATTTTATATTTAATATTTGGTCTGACCACGGACGATGTTCATATCTCTAAATCGAGTATATTCATCTAGTCAACAAATGATGAACCAAAGCTAGCTATCCCCCTTTTGTTACTTATCGCCCAGCATCGTTCTCTGTAAGTTGATAAATCTGACTGCGCAAAATTGTTTCTATGGAGCACTAGTCTTAATTGTTCTACAACATATACCTTGAAACTAAAATAGACACGGAGAGAAAAATGCCCTATTAATAGGTGTCTAAATCTACATATCGACATTGTAGATTTTATATTTGGTCTGACCACGGACGATGTTCATATCTCTAAATCGAGTATATTCATCTAGTCAACAAACTATGATTTTCTAGATTTATGTTGTAATTGTTATTATAACGTAAACTACTTTATATGCAGGGTTGTGGTAAATGCGGATGCACCCTACATTAAGATGGTCACTGAACAGTTCGACAGATGTCATGGAATTCTCCTCCAATACGTGGACTTTCTTTCTAGCGCTGTTACTCCTGCTACTGCTTATGCTCAGCTCGTACCTTCGCTTGAAGAGCTTGTTCATACATACCATCTTGAGCCAGAGGTCTTTCGATCTTCCTTTCCTTTGTCCCTTGTTCTTTACCCTTGTGTTATTGCACTCTTTAACAATATGAATTTCGTCACTTTTCGCATGTCTTTCTGGTCTACATTGTTAGGAATTATTATCTTAATTTTGCGATTACTTCACTTTGCTATTATTGCTTTGCATTAGCCCAAACTTATGTTTTGAATCCCCTGCCAGGTCGCTTTTTTGGTATTTCGACCTGTGATGAGGCTCTTCAAATGTCGACGGAATGGTGATGTTTCATGGCCTTTGGACAGTGGGGAATCTATTGATGCAGATTCCGATGTATCAAAATCTGAGAGTTCCATGATTCTTGATGTCGGCACATCTGAAAAAGCTGTAACGTAATATTTCAACTCAAAACTTTAGTATATTTGGTCGCAGCAACATTGTGGACGTGATGTTTATTTAAAGTGTCAAGTAGTCTTTTTCTGAAGATTTGATGTGTGATAAGAATCTATTATTTAATTGAATTACACCTAGATGCTGATCTATTGGACTTTCTCTTGTGTTAATATGTTTGCAGGTGGTCTGATGTTCTTGATACAGTAAGAACAATGCTGCCTTCGAAAGCTTGGAATAGTCTGTCGCCAGACCTCTACGCTACATTTTGGGGGCTTACTCTGTATGATCTCCATGTTCCCAGAAGTCGTTATGAGTCTGAGATATCTAAACAACATACTGCCCTTAAGACTCTTGAAGAGGTTGCTGATAATTCTAGCTCAGCAATTACGAAGAGAAAAAAAGAGAAGGAAAGGATTCAAGAATCTCTTGATCGTCTAACCGGTGAACTGAAAAAGCACGAAGAACATGTTGCCTCTGTCCGTAGAAGGCTTTCACGTGAAAAGGATAAATGGTTGAGCTCCTGTCCTGATACTTTGAAGATCAATATGGAGTTCCTGCAACGTTGTATTTTCCCTCGTTGCACATTTAGCATGGCAGATTCTGTGTACTGTGCTATGTTTGTACATATGCTCCACTCTCTTGGAACACCCTATTTTAACACAGTCAACCACATTGATGTACTGATATGTAAAACGCTACAACCGATGATCTGCTGCTGCACTGAATACGAGGTTGGAAGACTTGGGAGGTTTTTATTCGAGACCTTGAAGATTGCATACCACTGGAAGGTAACTCTCCAAATTTTATTTTAATTAGACGATGAAGTATAGAATTGGGTTATTTCTTGACCTAGTTTCTAATGCTGGTGTTGTCGCGTATATTTTCTCAGAGCGCAGAATCAATCTATGAAAGTGAGTGCGGAAACATGCCTGGGTTTGCTGTTTATTATAGATACCCGAACAGCCAGCGTGTCACATTTGGACAATTTGTGAAGGTTAGAAATTCTGATCCTTGACTTCTGTAATATGTATAAAATCTAACGATCTCAAGTTTGAGGAGGGTATAATCTCTTTAGCTGTTGAGTATCCTTGTTCATTATTATGTAGTGTTCTTTATTATGGTCAGCCGAAAGTAGAAGGGCAGTTTTATACGTTCTCTGGAAGTATTAAGGGCTAACGTAAAGATCTTCCAATAGCTGAGACGTTATCGCATAGAAATTTTGAATCGTTGACAAGATAAAACGGACAGATCAGGAAAATCAAGGCTATGATGACACTATAACTATTATTTGCTATATTTAAGACTCGAGAATAGATTTTATACTGTTTCAACTAAAGGGTTGTTTTAATATCAGCTGGGTGTTCTTACCTTTTTTATTTTTGATTTGTTGAACTAATGGCATGACGCGTAGAAAAAGCAATTAAATATATTTTATATGATGTGACTGCATTGCATCTATTCAGCGATGATTTTGATATATTTAGTTTCATCTTTGGATATGTTTTCCCTATATATTTCTACTATTTAGCTGTCACGTGTTATGCTTTAATTACTAGTAGCAATATCATGTTTCTTACGTGTGTTTATGGCTGTTTCATCTGTTGATGTCTCTGAAGGTACATTGGAAATGGTGTGCAAAAATCACAAAGCTTTTGATCCAATGTCTGGAGTCAAATGAGTACATGGAGATTCGTAATGCGCTAATAATGCTAACAAAAATATCTGGTGTTTTCCCAGTTACTCGGAAAACTGGATATAATATCGAGAAACGGGCAAGTACCTATTTACTAGCCAGTCTTATGAATATGATTTAAGTTGGTCTTATGTGTACAGCTATTGTTTTCATGTGTTGTTCTTTGTGAGAAGATTAATGTTTCCGTTCTTTGTTGATCTTGTCTCACAGGTAGCGAAAATTAAAAATGATGAGCGAGAGGACCTTAAGGTCTTGGCAACTGGTGTTGCCGCTGCTCTATCTGCAAGAAAAGTGAGTGCTAACCACAACAATTTTTTATAGTGTTTTTTGCAATTTTCACTGAATGTGGATTATTTGCAGTCATCATGGGTTACTGACGAAGAATTTGGCATGGGTTACCTTGAACTAAAGGCTCCGCCAGTACATACTCCTAAACATACTCCTTCCCAGAATGGCTTGGTAGGTGGTGAATCAACTGGGGGAAGATCTACTGCTAACCAGCAGCCTGAGTTTGGCGGCAAGGATCAGTTGTCAAAAACTAAAATACCAGATGGAAGAACGGAAAATATGCCTTCAAAATCTGATCAAGGACATCCAAAATCAAAGGGAGGCAATCCATCGGATGCCCAACCATCTATGTCTAAGAAACCAGTGGACCAAAAGGAAACAGATGAATCACCCAGGATATCTGATGAGAATCCTGTCAAAGCTGGTTCAAAGTACTCTGAAGCCGAGGTATCATCATGTTCCCTGCTCTTTTATTTATTTAAGTTAGCAACTCCTGCTTTACTTATAACTCCCAAAGTTGTCACTGGCACTACACAGAATTTATATAAGATATTTATCCTGCCCCTTCTACTTATTTGACAGCTCCATTTCTAAAAGACTGTTTTAGGAAAGTGATGATTAGGTATTGTATTTGGGATAACCTATCCCCTTACGTGGGCTCTTGGTTGTGAGTGAAAACTCTTAAGGTCAATTGATTTAATCCCAAGATAGTGCAGTATACTATAATCTTATATTCTTCATCTTCACCCCAACCTATCCCCACCCTTTTTATGTTGGAAGTTGCCATCGCTACAATATTTCAGCTAATCAACATTTCAGGCTTCAATTCTATATCATGCTTAATTTATTTTTTGGTTGGCAGTTAAAACCTTCTTCTAAACGAGGTGCATCGGCTACGTCGACGAACAAATCAACAAAGCAAGATTTTGGAAAAGATGATGGAAAGTCCGGTAAAGCTGCTGGAAGAACATCCGCAGCTGATAACGATGTTATTTATCTGGGGAGCAGGCAAGCAAGTTTGACCAAAGCTTCTCCCAGCACAGCAGGCAATGGTAGCTTAGCTACTGGTTCGTCCAAAGGTTTGATCTCACCCACAAAATCATCAGACGTTCATTGAAGCTAGTGAAAAACTGGGCGGACTTGTCAGGTATCCTAACTTTAATCTCTGATGCAGTGAAAGATGATGGTGCTGAAGCTACAGATACTCAAAAGCAATCTACTCGGACTGCTCATTCCCCTAGGCATGAAATTAGCACTTCTTCGAGGTCGAGTGATAGGTTACAGAAACGAGCTAATGCTGTTGAAGATAGTGACAGAACAAGTAAACGCCGTAAAGCAGACTCTGAGCACAAAGAGCATGACAGTGAGGCTCGCCCGAGTGATAGAGACAGATCAGCAGAGGCTAGGGTGGATTTAAACAAAACACCCAGTGATGACCAAAGCACCCAGAGAGATCAAGACAGGGCAAAGGATAAGGGTAATGAAAGACAGGACCGAGACCACAGAGAAAGAGTCGAGCGTTCTGATAAAACTCGTGCAGATGATGCGGTAAAAGCACGAGACAAATCCATGGAACGTTATGGCAGAGAGCGGTCAGTTGAGAGGGGCCTTGATAAAGGAATAACTAGGAGTTACGATAGAAACAAGGATGAAAGAAGCAAAGATGACAGAAGCAAATTGCGTCATAGCGAGGCGTCACTTGAGAAAGCTCATGGTGATGATCGTTCTCTTTCTCAAGGCTTACCCCCACCTCCACCTCTACCTCCTAACATCGTTCCTCATTCTATGGCCTCGAAAGAAGAACCCGAAAGGAGGGCCGGAGTTACAAGGCATTCCCAGAGGCTTTCTCCGAGGCATGATGAAAGAGAGAGACGACGCTCTGAAGAGAATACATCAGTTTCTGTTGAAGAATCAAAACGAAGAAGAGATGACGATTTTCGTGACCGTAAGCGAGATGACAGAGAAACAATCATTCTGAAGGTAACATGGCTCTTCTTTACACATGTTGGTATCAGAAACTGTAGCATAAATGCAAATGGAATAAAATTCTTATGTCTACTCTATGTGCAGGGAGAAGAAAGGGAAAGAGAGAGGGAAAGAGAAAGAGAAAAAAGTATCCCATTGAAAGATGATTTTGAAGCGTCCAAGAGAAGGAAGATAAAGAGGGATCAACAAGTCTCATCTGCAGAGCCAGGGGAATACTCTCCAATGCCACATCAGTCATCTTTGTCAATGGGTATGGGACCATCATCGTACGAAGGCAGAGAGCAGCGAAAGAGCAGTAGTAGTATGATTCAACATGGAGGTTATCCTGAAGAGCCAAGCATCAGACTTCTTGGCAAAGAAGCTTCCAGCAAGATGGCTCGTCGTGATCCTGACCCGTATCCTTGAATACCAACTTATATAATCTATCTGCTTAGTGTTTTTGCATCATGAAACACTCCCTTATATTATGCATCTTTGATGGTATCTTCATTGTTTCCTTGACCATTGGTATTAGAATGTATGATCGTGAGTGGGAAGAAGACAAGAGGCAAAGGGCAGAACGGAAGCGGAGAGATCGGAAGTAGACTCTGATTATTCCAAGATCCTACGTTTGTTTTAAGATTATTTATCTCTCTCTATTGGTTTTATGAAAAGTTGGAATTTTGTGTTATAGAGTTTTAAACATCTACATTATTGTGATTGATATGTTTACTTCTCGACAATGCCTTAAGGTTCCAATAACAATCACGGTTTTGGCTTATACTTTACTCGTTCGTAGCTGAATATTTTGTGTATAGGTATTACAAATGAATATAATAACCGAATGTGTTTTACTTGGTTATAAAGAGATTCCTTTTATTGTCTTGTCTAGTGTCTGTAATGGCTCCAAATATACTCGAGGCAGAGTCCATAACTTAGGAAACACGTTTCTGGTTAGAAGAGAGTCTCTAAGATTTTCTTTTTAATCCAATGTGACTATTATATATTGAAATAAATTATGTGAAAGTTCCATCAAATTCTTTTTCTGTTACTACTAGGTTCACTTACAAATTCTATGAATATGAAGTTGATTATATGAAGATTATCAGCGTCTAATTATCGCTCTTGGTAGTTTAATGGTCAGATAATTAAGATAATACAGTATGTCCAAAACGTTCTCTTTCAATCTCTTACTGGCCATTGGAATTTACATTTTCAAGGCAATTTCTCTCCTTAAAATCATGTGGCTGCAAAGTGTATAGTTTTGTAAACTTCCAAATTGAATAAAGATGACAAGAGTCTTTTTTTTTTTTTTTTTTCGAAACTCTTCAGTTCAGGTCTCCAATTTATTTCAGCACATTGAAATCTCAGGAGAACGAAAGTTAAATGTTTTGACATCATCAAAGCAAACTCAGAAAAATTACATTTAAAGTTAACCCCAAAAACAAGTTTTGATCTACAAGAAGTTCATAATGATATGTAGTAATTGCCTCTACTCAGTTCAGGTCTCCATAAAGTTTCCGCATGATGAATCTCGGAAGAACGAAAGTTATGTTTTGATCATCATCGAAGGCAATTACTACATATTAAAACAGAGATTAGGGATTCGTCATAATAAAAAAAATTTATAAAAACGAAAACAGAAAGAAAAAACAATTAAGTAAAGTAGAAGAAGATAAAGTTTAAACAAGCGACAAAGGTGACTCTGTTCGAAGATTTACGACCCTATTTATATGCCACTATAATGAGGGAGTCGAGTAAACCCTAGCTTAATCTTTGGGTCATCGTCCCCTATAATGGGGCTTTTGTTATTTACTTATTGGGTCTCTTTCTGTATCAGCCCATTATCTTCTTCCTTGAGTTATTATTTGTTCTTTTTTTTTTGCTTGAAAAAGATTGTTTCGAAAGAAAATAGACTCTTCATTTTTTTTGTCAAATAAATTTGATAAAAGGACAATACTAAACACTATCACCGTCTTTCCATCTTAGAGCATCTCCAATGTAAAACTCCATTTTTTTCTCTAAAATAGAGTAAAAGTGAAAATAGAGTAAAATTGCTCCAACCCTACTCCATTTTCTACTCCATAATGGAGTAAAATAGATTACTCCATTTATAGAGTAAACATCATTATGGAGTGAGATATGAAGTTGGGTTGGAGCTTTCCTTACTCCATATTCACTTTTACTCCATTTTAGAGGAAAAAATGAAGTAGGGATGAAGATGCCCTTATAGAGGTCAATGGTTAGTTTTAGTTGGATATGGAGAGAGTCAATGGAGCGGGCGTGTAGAAGGTGCGCGGTAACCTTCGTCTAAAGTTCAATGGTGAGTTTAATTGGTTTTGGAGAGGGTCGGTGGAGCAGAGGTGCTTATGAGACACAATCTACAACAATCGCCGGTTTGTTCTCTTTATAGCTGGGTTTGGGTCTTATCTAAGATGTTTAGGCGTTGGTGTTTTATGTCATTAGCTATGTTTTTGTAGTCTTTGCATGTTAGTTTAAGCGTGTCTAAGTATGATTTTGCTTCTGGTTTGTAATTGTGCAATCGCCGGCTTATGACTCCAAGATTGTATCTTTAAACTGTCCGCTCTAGATTATGGTGTCGTTTTGTTACGACATGTTCTAACATGCTTTTTTCGCTAATTCAGTTTGGAATCAACATAACAACATATGACAAAAAAAAAACACTATAAGATCACGCTCAATGCCAAATTGTTCGAAATAAGTTTTTTCAGCTATAAAATAATTATTTTGATATATTTTTCTTAAATAACTAAAATCTATTTTGCTTAAAAAGTTTAGACTATTTAAAACCGATGTGTGTTTAATGGGTTTCTAAAGAGTACTTTGTGAATTCTCATTTGAGAATATGTTTCTTTGTCTCTCTCCATCTTCTTGTATTTTCTTACTCATAGATACTTAACGAAAACTTGTATACTAAAAATGTGGTTTTATAAACTTTTAGATAACAAACAAAACGGAGAAGTAAGCAGCTGATCAAGATGAATATCTTCAAAAGGAGAAATAACTTGGATTTGTATATGAACCAACTTTCTTAAAGTAGTCAACCAAATTAAGTATTAGTTGAGAATGATAATGGATAATAAAAAGTATGTTTGTGTACTTTTAATATCTCATAAATACAGGCCTACCAATTTTGTTATAAAGCTAAAAGTAGAACTGGATTGTTGGCCACTCAATAGATACAATCAATGTAAAATGTTTTGCCCAATTGAGAAGGAGAATGGACACTGGAGTAACAACTGATTTCTGAGTGTAAATAGCTATATTTAAACAAACCTTCTGTTTGAAAATAGGTTGATTATAGTTATTTTTTTGTTGTTAGTAAGTCTGAATGTGGAATTTGATTGATAACCTACAATAATAGTTTGTAACTGTCAATAAAAATAGAGGGTTATATAATATAGTAGGATATAGCTATCATATAAAAAATAAACATGTATTCAATTTGTTTTAAAAGTACAAATCTAATACACTAGAGTTCCAAACAACAACAAAAAATTCTTGAAACATGGCCATGCAAGTTGCAACCCATTACCGCCATCATGTAACATCTACTTTCTATACCGACACAAATGTACCGCTTTTTGCAGCTTATCAGAGTCGTTTTTATTAAGAGAATGATCTTTATTAAAAGTAGCACATAAACGTTAAGTTCTTTATCGCTGTAACCGAAAGCTTTTGAATGTCGAGCCCAGATCCTCAAGGCAAACGTGGTGCCAACTGCAAAGCTATCGATATCTTTTGATTATGACATGCCACCAACTCTATCACCTTTTGCGATTCTCATTAAATAAAGCAATGAAGATAACTATAAAAGGTAATAAAGCCATAAATAAAGATATAGTAAAAAGGAAAAATAAAGTAATATAGTATATGTCCATAAGTATTGCAAAGCTTTTTGAAGTTGAAGGCATCACGAGATGGAGCCAGATATGGAGAATTTGATTCCGTCCAAAGGAATTCTCAAGAACGAGGAACTCAAAAAGGTATGTTAATCAATAACTAGATTTTTCTTTAATTTATTGTTCTGGTTTTCTCAATTAATGTTCTTAGGTGCGATTATATCATCACTAATGCACTTAATCCCATCGAATTTTTGCATTAAACATGCTTGGGCAAGAGTAATAGACATCCCAGAAAGTTCTGGTGTTGCACCTCTTTGTTTACCAAAGATTTTACCATGTCGGATGTGTGAATGCTAAATCCGAACCAACCAATATATATAATACGGGCGTGGTCGTGAATCAAAACTTGTTATATGTTCTCACAGTACATCTTTGAAACGTCGGCATATCCAAGAGAGCATGAAGAGCTCAAAAAGTTACGAGAAGCTACGGTTCACAAGTATGGCAATTTGTAAGTCTGCCTACAATCTCCCTTGTCCATGTTTCAATAACCATTATTCACTTTGATGAGCTATTATATTGTGAGAGATATGATCATATTTCTTTTCTTTCTACAAATTTCAAGTTTTATAAAGTTAAGATCCTTATCCTAACTCAAACATAAAACATTTTTGTAATGTTATTTTTGGGGGGGTGTGATGCGTGTGGAAGGTGACATAACTTCTAGAAGGGATCTATCCTTATCTACAGAGTAACTAAAATAAGTATATGAGTAACAATATTCATCAGGAGCGCATGGGATGTTTGATGACGTGGAAAGGCCTATGCGTTAGTATAGATATTAGGAATGAATAATGAGAAAAGGTTATCCAGAGAAAGGATCAAATGAGGGGAAGTCTTGAGAGACTCCATTAACCTTGTAATCAGTTTATCAACAATCAACGTTATTTGCTTTATCTCTTTGTTTTGATCCAACAAAGATTCATTTCACGTATCAGGGTATACTAATACTAACAAACAAAAGGTATTTATGTTTAATTATGTGTAGAAGCGAGATGGAGGTACCGGTTGATGAGGGACACTTCTTATCGATGCTTTTAAAAATGATGAATGCCAAGAATACGCTTGAACTTGGTGTTTTCACGGGCTACTCGTTGCTCACGACGGCCCTCGCATTGCCTGAAGATGGCCGTGTATGCATGCAACAACTATCCTTAAATTTCCAAAAAGAATAAAAAATGATAATAACTGCTAACATACTATGAACTCTTTGGATACATACAGATTACTGCAATAGACATTGACAAAGAAGCTTACGAGATGGGTCTAGAGTTCATCAAGAATGCTGGTGTTGATCACAAAATCAACTTCATCCAATCTGATGGTCTTCAGGCCTTAGACAAGTTGCTGAGCGTACGTAATCCTTTACAACTCTCACTCATGTTTTTTTTTGCTTTTGTTATATTACTATAGCTATTATTTTTTCATATATTCTTATGGCATTGGTTTATACATTATGGAAAACCACAGGAGAATCCTAAACCGGAGTTTGATTTCGCATTTGTGGACGCTGATAAACCAAACTATGTTCACGCACTCGAGAGACTAATGAAGCTAGTGAAGGTAGGTGGAATAATAGCTTTTGACAACACATTGTGGTTTGGTTTTGTGGCTGAGGAAGAGGAAACTGTGCCAGTGCACTTGAGGGTTAACAGAAAAGCCCTCATGGAGTTGAACAAGCGGCTCGCTTCTGATCCTCGCATCGAGATCTCTCAAGTCTCCATTGGTGATGGTGTCACTCTCTGCAGACGCCTTGTGTGATTCAAGAGAGTCATCCAATGTTCTTGGTTTTTACTTAAATCAAGTTTTAAGTATTTTTAATGTTTTCTTGTCTCTTTAATCAAGTTCTTGTTCATTTCGTGTGTGTTGGATTATGCTAAAGAATAAAGATTTGTTCCTTTTTCATGAAATGCATGCCGACCACAAGAATCTATAAGCAGAAGTTAACAAGCATGAGTAAAGAGATTCTAAGCTTTCAAGATGATTGAAGAGAGTCATTTATATAGATCAATATATCACATAAACCCAACATACAATCGAATGATCACACAAAGACTGAAGTAGAGTACAAACAAACAAGGAAACACAGGTACACAACTCTCTCTATTTCTCCATAGAAGCCAATACAAAGCTCTCTAACCTATACACACCCAAACACAAACTAACTTCCGGATAAGGGATGAAAATGCTATCCAAAAATGTCAACATTTATCTCCTTCTCTCTCCCTCTAACCAGTTTAACCACCCTTCTCTCTTTACTGGGTTATATAGGTGTGAGGATGGGATTATCATCATGCTAAGCTATATGGTGATACAATCAAGCACATGAGGTAACAAAAAAAAAAACACAAAAGTAAAAGCAAGTGAAAGAAGAAGATATGTAGCGCTAAACAAATTAATAGCAAGAGCCTATAAGATTATTTTACTTGTTATATCTTGAAGCTCATGCTCACTGTGTACTCTTGGTTCAGCCGCTTCTTCCAGCAGCTCTGCGCAAATTCAAACGTCAAATTCAGTTTTGACTATCAACCACTCTTAACTATAGATATACCTTCCAGCAAGAATCTGAGCGGTGTTGGATGAGCTTTTGATATTTGAAAACCTTTTGGCTCTGTTGTCTTGATCTTTCTCCACACGCATTGCAGCTACTTCTTTCTCCATTGCAGCTACTTCCCTTCTCATTTTCTTCGCTTCAACTTCCATTGCCTTTGTTAATGTTTCCGCTTTCTTAGCTAGCATCTACAAAACATCAAAATTATCATACTTCCTTCCATTTACAACTATAAAAGATTCATTATTCTACCTCAATGGCATCATCCTTGTCTTTGAGACTTTGGTCCTTTTCATGAGAAGCTTTCCTCAAAGAAACTACTTCTTTCTGTAGTAAATCATACAAAACACCTGGGACACTGTCCTCACTTGCTGCTGGAGTGTTTTCACTTTGTGTCTTCTCCTCTGACTCTGGTTCCTTAGATTCATCAGAAGCCTTGTTGAAAGAATAGTTCCCAGGTCCATTTAAGAGTGCTTTGCCCCTGTCCAAGGATCTTGTACCTCCATCAAATGACGTGGATGTTCCTTTAGAATTCTTCAACATAGAAGTTGAGTTAATAGACAAGGAATGTCTCATCTGAGAAGCTGGAGCTTTCTTTGACAATGCACCGTTTGATGGAATTTTTTGCAAGTTTTCAGATCCACCAAGCGACTGTCTGCGAGAGGGTCCACTACTCATGGTCCTTGTCTCGGATGTGTTCCTAATGCTGCTGCTTGAAGTTCCTTTAAGTGTCTCCTCAAGCACTTTAAGCCGCAGTTGAAACTTTTCCTGCACAAACAAATATTTTACTTCTTGTCTTGTGTAACAAGAACAAGACAGAGAAGCTGACTAATGAATAAGATCCTTTTTTTAATTATCAGGGCCTAAGCCCGTAATCCCCGAGGCCTGAAACCACATCATCATGTAATATTAGTTTCGTCCCACTCGAACTGGGGACCTCTGACACAATGGTCAAGGTCATTTCCAGTTAAGCTAATGACCTCTAGTACGTAAGATCCATTACCTTTAACTGTGCTTCGGATTTAGCAGCTCGGTCTGTTATGGCAAGCTTATCGCGAAGTTGCTGCATTTCTCCCTGCAAAGAGTAAATAATCAAGAGTTGAGAATGTCGATATTGTTCTCACTGTTGCATCCTAAAATTCTAGGAGAGGGGACATCATATCTAAATTTAAACCTGTAGAAACCTTCTTTCTTCAAGCCATTGCTTCACAGGCATCACTTTATCATTACCATCTTTCCACTCATTTGCTACCACCGTTGCAATTCTGTTTGCTGTAACTTTTGCACGTGCAAGCTCCCTGTCAAGAGTTTTCCTCTCTTCCTGAAAGACAAACAAGAATTGAATTTATGTGACAAGAAAAAACTAAAGACTTTATGACTTTTTATGACAGTCTGGTGAAAGGTGGTTAGTTTACATTCATCTCTTGGAACTTTCGCTGGTAATCCCTCACGGAATTTGCAGCTGCTCCACCTGCAAGAACAGCCTCTTCAAGCTCTTTTACTGTCTGAGTGAGCTTTTCCACATCAGCAACCTTCTGCCTATGCATTTTGTCTAAAATCTTGTTTTCTTCCTGAACATAAGATAGATATTCAATCAGATTGTTGGTAGATGACTGACTAGTGACATGTGATGGGTAGATCTCATCTCTAGTGTGTTTAAAGTAGATGCAAAGAATAAGATGGTAACTAGAGAGAACCTGACAGATTTCTATTTGTTTCATTAACTCCTGGTTCTTGTTTTGAAGATCATCAACCATGGCTGCTTTTGCAAGGGCACCTTCAATGGTCCTCTCAGCATCAAGTAAGGCAGCTTCCTTTGATTTAGTCAGACGATCCAAAGCCCTGTTATCTTCTTGAAGTTTCCCAATCTATGCAGTACCAAGCAGTTCACGAGTGACTTGATTAATTTTCAATAAGAAAGGAAGCAATTGTAGAAAATACCTCAGATCGTGCAAGCTTAAGTTCAGCTTCTAATGGAGCAAGGATGGCTTCAATTGGAGGCATGTCATCGTCCTTTTGTGCAGCATGGACCCGTCTTAAGGTGGCTTCAGCAGCAAACTGAGCAGCCATTGAGGCTTTCTTCTCCTCATTGATTTTCTTGATTTCTAGATTCTGCAGTACAATTGATATCATATTTGTATTAGAATAAAAACATTTTTTTTCTTTTTTTAAGAATAAAAACATAACCAAGCTAAGGAGGGATTATGAGCAATACTTTGCTTTGGAGGATTGATTCTGTCAACTTGAGCTTCTCATCCAACTTAGCTAGCTCCTCAGTAAGCTAAATAGTAAAAAAAAAATAGAGGAAAAAGTCAATCCAGTAAAAGCATGACAAACTCACTTTAGACAAAGAAAGAGAATGTATCCTGTCTGCAAATTTATTTGACATTTTAAAACATAAAAGTCAAGAACAGACACATGATGTCATGATTGATTATAATACTAGTAAGTAGTACCTAGTACCCCCACTTGGGATAAATGCACCTGAACCATGCCATGATAAATGAATTTTTCAACTAACAAACAAAACATAGACTATGTGGTGAAAGGAAGAAAATAAAAGTGACCACACTCAGATGTGTAACTTAGCAACAACCATCATTGATTAGCTGAACTGAAACAAATTGAGAAAAGATGGGGACTTCTCTTAATATTTGCTATATGTGAAATTGAAAAAGAAAAACTTTTAGAATTTCAAACGAAGACAAGACAAAGACAAAAAATAGAAAATCAGACAAGAAGAGAAAACCTCTTCAACAGCTTTCTCTCTCTGTCTCTCAGACAACCTTAACGCTTTGATCTCAGCGTGTGCTTCCCCTAACTCTCGATCCTTATCTGCATTTATTAAATCAAATCATGCATCAAAAATATCAGAATCGAATCGACGGATCGAGCAAGCATTTTTTATTTTTTTCGAACCTCTAACTTCGTTCTCTAGTCGATTAAGCTCCACCTTCACTGGATCCGAGCCATGAAGCTGAGTGATGAACTCGTTCTCAGCCGCTCCGTCGTCTAAGCTCAGTTTAATTGGCCTACGCTTGGAAAAGCTTTTTCCTCCGCCGCTCTCCTTGTATGACGCCGAAACCTTCAGTGTCGGATACGACGAAGCCGGTTGCGTGATCGACGCCGTTGCATCTCCGTCACCGGAAACATCAGACATCTTCGATCTGATCCTTTCAAACACGTACGATCCGAAATGCTAGAAGATGAAACACGCCAAAAAAAAAAGAGTATCAGCTGAATAATGCTGAGTTCGAGAGAGAGAGAGATAGAGAGAGGAATCCGAAGCTAAAGAGTTACTTGGGATGCAAACGATGCTAACTCTTTGAGAGAACTCTTTCGTCTTCTTTGTTTTTTTTATTTGTTTAATGAGAGAGATGAGAATGTGAAAATTAGAGACAAGAAAAGAAGTTTAAATACTGTTACGGTTGTTGTTTCTCTCTCTCTCTCTCTCTTTTGTAATAGATTTGACAAGACAGCGAGAGTATCAATCAAATCCATCATCTCTTCCTTGAACACTGACTTGGGAACATGATTACTTTTCTGATTAATCAATAAACAAATAATCGAATAGTACTATGTTTCCTATTTTTTTATTGCATATATAATTTGTTTATTCAGCGAGTTTGTGACGGCAGGTCTGTTTTTACCATAAAAAGACAATTTTTATACAAAAGTGATTTGTATACGGAATAGACAGAATCTTTGTAGAAAATAACTGATGTACTTTCTTTTGTCATCAGTTGGAGTGTTGGACTAACAAGGAATAATCCTTTAACTAACCCTACAACACGAGAAACACGATTAATTAGATGCAGATTTTCTTGACATTTAAGACATTTTCTTTTTATGTTTCTTCTGTAAGTTAAACCAAAAATTTATCAATCAAATAGAGTATCAATTTTCATTTTTTTTATTTTATTTACTATAAGATAGATTTTATAAGAGTTTTATTATTTTACTGTAGAAAAAGTACATTAATTACTCTAGATTTTACGAGAGTTGTATGATTTTATTATGAGTTTTCTTTTCTTTCCTCTTTTCACATTTTTTTTCTCTTCTCACTTTCACCTTTTTATTTAATTTCTTTTACTTTTGAATTTACTAATTATACTATTTTAGTTGAATTTATATTGACAACGGTATCCAACTTTTTCTTTTAAACTATTTTATGCAAATGTCTATAGTTTATTTAGGGGTTTATGACAGTTTAATTTCATAAATACGTTCCTTTAAGACTACTCAGATTTTCATTTTGTTTGGACATTCTTTTTCCAAAAGATAATTTGCAGAAAATAGAACACCAATCAATCTTTATTGTATGTAACTTCTAGATATTATAAGCAATTTATATGATATATGGTCAGGTGCACCGATCTACCTTTTCCTAATAAAATATAGGTAGATAATCAATACTATGATTAAAATATGTTGACGTGATCAATATTTTGTCTGATTAAGTGATTAGCGATTATTAGTAAGAGAAAGGTGTGATTAGTGAAGATTAGATGCTTTGCGCGTGGAAAGAGGTAAATGTTCGATGTACCAAATTTTTGTTTCCCTTTTTCCTTTTTCGAGGGACAGTGCTTATTCTGTTTATTCTCCTTTCGTTTATCCAGTAAGGTTAGTTGGGTTCTATCCCTTCGTAAAACTCAATGGAACACGAGAAGAAAATTATATGAACTTGTAACTACAATTTTTACTAACATTCATTTAGAATCAATTCTTAGATATCACCTAAGAATATCAGTCATTTAAGTTCGGAATAAACAGATGTATGATGTATCCTCTTTTGCCAGAGACGCAGTAAATATGTAACCAGGGCCAGATATTTTGAAAGCTATAGACAGTTCAAGAAAGATTTCAATAATTTGGGATTCTAATTATTTATTTTACAAATTTGAAGATCTATTTATATATAATCTTTTCAAAAAATTTGTGGACTTGAGACGAATGTTTCATCTAGCTAGTTTGGTCCAGTACTGGCCATGTATGTAACAAAAGCAAATGAGAGCGCTAGCTTCGTGTCTTGTAGGTTTATAGATTTTTTTTATACATCAAAATAAAGATAAAAATGAAAAGAAAATTATTGTTCAAACCCTTTAATTCTATATAAGTTTTCAAAGATCTCGAAATTCTTAAAGCTATTTTAGTGTAATGGTTAAGGTTATGTAGGTGAGTTATATGATACTACAATGTAAACAAGTAAATGTTTCTATAAAGTTATGAAGATTTCCTATAAGTTAACAATTTCAAAACTAAGCAGTTGATACAATTTGATATTCCTGAGTCGGAAATTCCGAAATCTTAAAACGGTTTTATTTATTTATTTAACTAGCTAGAGTTTTGTGCTCACATGCTTGCCTCCACTACAACGATACTTGTAGAAAATTATTAATTTATTATTGCCAATGTAAAGTAACAAACACAAAGGGCCTGAATCTCATTTGATTTTCTGAAGATATTGCTGTAAATACCATAGTAACCATACATTGGATCTAGTCTAGTACTCGGGCATGTTGTAATTTTATCTGTTACATTTACGATCTGTTAGGGTTGTTTTTTTGGCTACCAATTCTACTATAACATGTGGATAGATAACGCTTTGTCTGGAATAATCACATAACGTCAGTCTAGAAAATCTTATGATAGGTGTTTGAGATGTAATCGGTCTAGAACCGCGATGTTACCAAACTTGGTACCACGTTATTACTTTCTCTAATATTCTGTATTTTCATCAAAATTATCAAGTTTTTATCACACCTTGATCTTGTAGTTTCTTACATGTTTTTTGTAGTTTCTTACTTCAATAAACATACATCTTATAATTAACTCTTTGCGAATTTGCGATGTATGCGGTCTAAAAACACATTATCATCAACTTTTAACCGTTACCTATGTCTTGCTTTATAGTAAAACTGTATTGTAATGTTACCAAGATCTTTGACGTCACCAATTAATTTGAAAGGACAGGGAGGGTACAATAAAGTAGAAAAAAGGAAAAGAGAAGCAAGGAGGAAAGCTGTGTGCACACATGTACACTTCTTTGCTATGTCTTGAAGAATCAGACAACGCTTGTGGAACGTAGAGACTTTGATCCTAATACCACTCCTTAATGTATGCCCATCCTATCATTATTTCACAACGCATATTAACTAATGTCTAAAAGTTATTTCCTTGAAATGCTGTATTATAAATAATATAGATGGGTTCTAATAATATATGCCGGTGATTTGCTTTCCCTCCATATTACAACAAATTTTAATATGCCACATCCAGGGGAGAATATGCATTTTATAAAAATGTATAGACTAAAATAAAGAAAATTTTAAGCAAAAACATAAAAATTTCAAAAAGCACAATACTCAATAAATTGGATTAAAAATTTTACTATCATATTTTTTACATACAAGAAATTCTAACAAGTTCTAATAATACTCTAACCAAAATCAAAAGGTACAATAACACAAGTAATAAAAACTTATGATCAAAAGCAGGGAAAAAGAAATTCAAATTTAATGCAAAGTTAACCTCCCAATAAATTGGATTGTCGAAGGAAGTAATATTCACTTCAAAACTCGAATTCTTGTTAGTTCAAAACACCTCTAATAACACTTGTCTGAAAGTTGCAATTGTATTCAGATTTAAATATCTAAACCCTAATCTTATTTATTCTAGTGCCAACCCAAATTTTAAGCATACCCTAAACACTATTTGTAAAATAATTTTGACTCTATACAATCATTTTCACTAAACAAATGTAACATATCATACTATAACGATGACATGATTTATAGATAAATGTGACATGAACATTAATAAAATGAAGTGTTATAAAAAAAAACTCTAAATCCAATGGACATGCATAAATCAAAGCATACCGCTAACCAGTGCAAAACATTGGATTACACCTTAAGCCTATGAATCAGAGCGGTTCAATTTATCCCGGTTTATATTTTTCTTATTGATCCCGGTTTAGAAGCTTACTCCAAACCCGGTTAATAGTTAAATTTAAAATCCATAATCCGTTTAGGTTTAACTTAGTCGGTCAACGCAAATCCACTTTTCCTTCGCGTACGACTTCTCTTAACTGAATCGGACGGCGGTGTGACGACGTCGTAGAATCAATGAGCCTCTCCGCCGCCGTCAAAGCCAAGAACTCTACTCTCATCTCTTTGATGCGACTATCCTCCTTTTCTTCCGCCACTTCATCAACAGTCTCCTTGAAACCAGTACACACCTCTCTCTCTCTCTCTCTCTCTATGCATACGACTTGATCCCTTTCCATTAGAATCATTATGATTTTGTTTACTAGAGCGGGCGGTTACAGCAAACTCTCGCGGCGTCTGTGGAAGTGAACGGTAAGGCTCTGCATTCCGGTAAGCTCTCGACGGTGAAGCTACTTCCGGCGATCGCGGGAGCTGGGAGGTACTTCGAGTTTCGTTCGAGATCAATCCCGGCGTCGATTGAGTTTGCGCAGGAGTCGCCTCTCTGCACAACGCTGTTGAAAGACGGTCTCAGGATCCGAACCGTCGAGCACTTGTTATCAGCACTTGAGGCTAAGGGCGTTGATAACTGTAGAATTCAAATCGAGAGCGAGAGTCCAGATGATCGGGAAGTCGAGGTTTGTTTATAGGCATGGGGCATTTTGTAACTGAATCCTAACTACCATACCCGATCCAAACCGTAAAACTATCCGATAACCCGAATATCTGAATTACTAATCCAGTGTTGTAAAAATAGGTCGTCCGCCTGGTCAGCAAATCGGACCTAAACTAAATAACGTTTCTAAAATTAAAAAAAAAAGTTGGTCTAGGCGTTCAAAAATTGGCCTGTGTCTGGCTAATCAATAATCTCTTATAAAACGTCTAACTACCTTCAGATTTTTTTATTGTAAATAAGTATTTGAAACATAAATAAGTACATGTAACGAAATGAGTTCCGACCCAAAATAGATCTTAGAAAGAGTTATAAAATCTAACCGAACCCGATCCGAACATATATAGAATCAACATGTGGCCTAGGAATCCGAAAACCCGATCCGAAGCTATATCTGAACTCACATAACCAATGGCAAATGGTGTGTAGCTTTTCTAGTGAAAATTTTGTTTCAGAGCATTGGTTAGTTGGTGATGTGATGAATGCATGCAATACTAATCAAGTGACAGGTCCCTATTTGTGATGGATCAGCTAAAGAATGGGTCGATGCGATCGAAGAAGCTGGCATAAACGTAGCTCAAAACCATGGTGGGGAAAATGTGGAGAAGATGGTAGCACATGTGAACAAGCCTGTCTACGTTTGCAAGAACGATTCTTTTGTAGCTGTGTTCCCTGATTTAGAGACTCGCATTACTTGTGGTATCGACTTCCCACAGGTTCAGTCTTTATTCCACAAACTTATTTCCTGCTTGTGCATAGATGGGTATTGACTCTGGTCCTGTGGTTGATGATGATGAAACCCCTACAGGTGCCTGCCATAGGCTGCCAGTGGTTTTCTTGGAAGCCTGAACATGACTCTTCCTTTGCAAGAGATATCGCACCGTCGAGAACGTTTTGTGTCTATGAAGAGGTTAGTCCCGTCGTTGTTGTTTACTAGTTTATGAGCTTTAGCAGGTGTAACTGGTGTTTCTTTCTTTAAATGTCTGTGTCTTGAGTGTTGCTTTTGTAGGTGGAGAGAATGCGTGAAGCAGGGCTTGTTAAAGGAGGTTCTCTGGATAATGCAATCGTTTGTAGGTAAAGAAACTTGCATGTTCAAGGCTCTGGACGATATTATGGTAGTGAGACAAAAAAATATTCAGCTGAAATCGTCTCTGATGCAGCGCCGAGCATGGATGGATGAACCCTCCCCTGCGGTTTGATAACGAAGCATGTCGACATAAGATCTTGGACCTTATCGGTGATCTGTCTCTTGTAGCACGAGGCGGAAATGGAGGATTCCCTGTGGCTCACATAGTAGCATTTAAGGCAAGTGCTATTTTATATCATCTTCTAGTTTTCTTGACATCAAAAGAGAGAACAGTTTTCTGATAAAACGGGTTTGTGTCTTTATCAAATGCAGGCGGGTCATGCACTGCACACTGAGTTGGCACGTCATCTTACCATCGACTGAGAAGAGTATGCTCGTTGCCTACCACATTCCGCAGAAGATTTTGATCCTCTTTTTGTTTTGTTTCTTTACCCAAAGACACTACCAATAAGTGAATTTTTGGTTTTGCCCAAATCGAGTTTTATTACTTAAGGTTTGGATGATTTAGTTTTGGATGATTAGAATATTACTGATATTAGAATATTCAGATGATTAGAGTTCAAGAATGGATGTCCGTCTCATCTTGTTGTACTAGTGTTCCTGTCTTTGTGTTGATATTTTTTTCTGCTCTCATTATGTCTCGGTTGCATCCTTGATCTTCTTAGGATAGGAGTTTGAATGCAGAAAGAAACTGATCTGATAACTTCTCTTTTATGTGACTGGTTTCTATTACTGGAAAAAGTGTTCTGTTGATCTGATCATGCTGTCAAGACAAGTTGATTGTTATCTTGTTGTTCAGAAACCGTCTGAACATATTAGTGTCATTATAAATTGCCTGCCTGATCTTAGTCATGTCCGCTTAATGACTTCTTGATCGGTATGTGAATGAATAACAAAGCTGTAGAACTTTTGTGAACTCTCTTGTATATCCCTTGTTACCTTTGAAGCAATATCCGTTAAGATTGCATATGCTTGTTACAGGTAGTTTAATGGTATCTCAATGGACCAAGTTTCAAACTATTGAGATACCATTGGCAAACTTTAATGCATGTAAATTTGGAGGTAAGCAAAGATATAGAATTAACCAAACAAAACCAAAACAGTATCCAAATAAAAACTGAAATGCATGTGAATTTGTCATTTTTATTGATAGAAATAATGGGAAGATGACAAGGAACGTTTTGCATTGGCAAACTTTATAACAGAGACACTATTCGTACACAGATGATTATCTATGATTCATGAAAGCTCTAAGTCAACTTCTCAGCTTCCTTTTTCTCTACAAGTTTAATGAAATTGCGGACAATTGTCTTGCCTTCAGTTGTTATGATACTCTCTGGGTGAAACTGAACTCCCTGTGAACCAATTTTAACAAGACTTTAAGACTTCTGTCATTCAATGGAGGCAAGAAGAAACATACATGAAATCACTTGAGTGAGATATTTTTAGACCTGTATATGCTTGTGCTTCCTGTGTCGAGCCGCCATAACCAAACCATCTTCTGTCCACGCAGTAACCTCGAGTTCATCACTGGGAAATGTATCCTTTTCGATCACGAGGCTGTGATATCTACCTACAAGGAAAGGACTGAAAAAGGCAGACCAATCTCAGGCTTGGTTTTCGCAGAAACATATAACAAAACTCATTGAATGAACCTGTTCATACTTACTTAGATAATCCAGAGAATAAACCTTCTTCTCCTTTCTCATCATAGTGAACCATGGAGCTTTTCCCATGCATTACACCATACGGTGACCTTACAATCTTTCCTATAAACCAAAAAGTTCATACAAAAGTGCATTCAGAGTTGAGGATCCATTTTACACAAACGTATGAGAAACCATGTTAAATGCAAACTAACCTCCAAAAGCTTCTCCTATACACTGCAAACCCATACATACTCCAAACAAAGGAACACGTGGTCCAAGTTCCACAACAGTCTGCAAGGAGATCCCAGAGTCTTGTGGTGTACCTGGGATCAATAGCAAGAAAGTTGTTTACCTTCCTTTTTCTTCACTAAAAAGAATCTTACAAGATACATGACGCAGTCGGAGGGCTAATATAATTTACCAGGCCCAGGAGAAATCAGCACCCCTCTTGGATTTTTACTGCAAAAAAAAAAAAAAGGAGAGAACATAGTAAAGGAATCAAAACCCCTTGAACTAACAGCCAGAAAGAGATTGCATATTGGTTTCTTCTTCCTCACCTTTTCAGCTCCTCCACAGTAAGTTCATCGTTGCGGTAAACTTCAAAATGGCATCCTAGCTCTCCCATATACTAATGAAGAAAAGATAAGTAAGCAAATATCAAGACAAGATTTAGACAAATTTCAGTAAGGAGGAGCTTGTATATTAGGGACCTATACGTTACGTGGACCTATCCAGAGCAGTCAAAAATTTAATGAGACAATTGAGTTATGACAACTACGAATAACCCAATCTGAAGCTCAAAGAAGTGATGTATTCAGCTTCTGCTAGATCAAGAACAAGGGAGGTTTCTACTTACAAACAAAAAAACACTACTCCAGAGAACTGGAGGCTTTGGACAGTAAGCTATACAACGGCTGACCACACATAACAAAGAGAGAACATCGCATGTTTGAACACACTCATATAAAGTTAAGAGCTTGAAACTAGCCAAGATCATATTCTTGCAAAAAAAACAAAACTTTTCTAAAATTCTCCAATTACTCAATTCATTTTATCAGATAATGATAAAGAGCAGATTTTGACATTAGTTACGAAAGTCAAACCTGACAGAGATTGTAAGTGAAGCTGTCGTAATTATCGATCACGATGATGGGACCCTTTTGCTTACTCGAGGAGTTGACAACAACAGCGGCAGGTGTCGAGTTCGAATGCGCCATTTCAATCGAAGCTTTCGTAACGACATGTCCACGACTCTTCCCCGAAAACGAAACTCCTAATCACAGATATAACGAAAAAAAATCAAAGACCAATCATAAATCTAAACAGAGATTGAGCGAGACTTACTGGTCGGATTCGGACAGGGCTTGAGGAGAGAAGAAGGGTTTAGGCGAGTGGTGGAGCCGGACTTGGGTTGGAGAAGAGAAGAAGAGTTGTTCAATGTAGTAGCCGCCATTGTCGGAAAACTAAAGATGGTTCCTTTTCTCTGGAGAGAGAGAGAGAGAGGAGTTTTTATACAGAAGGAGCTGTGCAAGAGAATTGGGAAATGACAGGTGAAACGATGCGTTTATTGAAACATGGACCACGTGTTTAGTTAGTAGGTGAGTCATTTGTTTTTTTATTTCTTTGGGTCAAACAAAGTCTAAAAGAATGGGTCGATTCGCAGTGGATTATATTTATGGACAAGCAGCAGCCCAAATCTAATGTTCTTGTAAATATATTAGATTAGATATCCGATTTTTTTTTTCCTAAAAGCATTTCATCTCTAATAGTATAAAGGGTTAATTCGTAGGATAAACCAATTATATAAAAAGAATTAACAAATCAAATAACCAGCTCTTGAGAAATATGTCAATTTGTGACACAAATAGATAACATTTTTTTTGGCGCGTGTGCATGTATATAATACAATACACATAACAACGAAATACCATTCTATTTATGAAATTGATATAGAACAAACTGTTTAAACAAAAATGTAGCTACAAAAGAACTGATTGCCTTTAGTGATAGTACATGAGAGTGAAAAGTAAGGAGGAGTACCATCCAGATGCTGGAAAGGAAGAAGCTGTGGTTGCTCTTAAGATTGTAAAAAAGGCGTGAATGAGGAAGTGGAGGAAGAAAAAGGTATAATATTAGTGGAGAGACCAGAGTTCCAGTCTTCCACACAATCATAACTATAAATGGGAAGGTTTCGAAGACGACTATTGTTTCACATGTAAGGATATCAAAGAAACTGATCAACATAGAATGTATAACGTGGATCCGAGTTCTTTGCCTCTTATAAGTTATGGACGAGCCAGTTTACTTCTCTCACAAGTTACCAAATTTAATTACCTTTTCTAATTGCAACTTGATCAGATTCATTTTTTGTTCCTTGGTTTTCTTCTGTTTTTGTTCTCAATTTTTTTGGTTGAATATGTGGATCGATGATAATCAACGTCAGATATATCTCAAAAAAATTCAGAACTTTTAGTATAGATTTATTTTTCCATTTCATTTAAGCATATTTGAGAATATATCCTTGTCAAATATGGATGTTAATGTCGTCTGTGGATTGTACCAAATAAACATTTAAACATTATTAATATCCGTTGCTTTAGAAGTTAAAATATATCAGTAACTGAAACATATATGTTGTAGATAGCATACACCACATGTTTTTATGCCAAGGTTTAGAGTATAAGAAGATGCTATCTTATATTATTGTTTTGACGTTAGATAACATTTTTAATTATTATTTTTGTATTTGTGTTATATTACTAAACTTACCTGGCAGATTATTTATATGAATGAATCAAATTGTCTTTTAGAGTTTTGGTTATAGAAAGGTAATCATTTTTATTTGACTTGTTTGATATGAAATGTTCGTAAATTTGTAATGAAAGCAATAACGTAGATGACAAATCGCTATCGATCATAAAAATGGTATGGCCAGAGCAAAGACTTTAATGGATCATAAATATTGGAACTAGTACTTTCTTACAAATAATTATTAATTATATACCCCAACCAAAAGCCTAATTTGCGTCTCTTGCTTGATTATATAGGGAACAAAATGAAGAGAAATCATAGCACATCTCCAAACATGTCGTGGGAGTTTGTTCTATTCACACCAGATTTGGTCGTGTCTTATCGTAAAGTTGCCTAAATGAAGACAGATTGATATAAGCTGTAAAAATCAAGGCAGTTATAAGCAAGTATCATGTAGTCTTTTTTAGTTTGCAAAAAAGGAACTCTGCTAAACCTTCTAAAGCCTAATAGCCTATCACTAGAAGTTTTCTTTCTAAAAGGCTTTATGCTTTAATCATCTTCCCCAAATGAAGTACCATTTGTAACAATCAGTTTACGCTCAGAGAATCTATCATTAGCGTCGATCCTCAGAATTTGACAATTTGAAGGCTGAAAGCAAAAAAAAAAAGAAAGAAAGAAGAAAATCAATAAAACTAAAATTATGAGATTTTCGTGAACATAAAAAATGTTTATGGTAATAGGGGTGAAACTCGAATTGCAAACATTTCCTTCAGGTACAAAGGTTTTACCACTACATCACACTAGACTACAGGAAGGTTTGATTAATTTGGATTGAACGTTAATCTTAAGCTTCCTTTGTATGGGTTGAGGTAAAGCATGTCAAAATATATATCTAAATTGTTTTTAGAATAATTATATTTAAAATTAAAACTAACCTTTTGATTATTCTTTTCCATTTGTAATTAGTAATTAGTATGCTGTCAAAAAATATAGTAATTAGTCATATAGGTCGAATGATTTTCTACTCTCTAGAGTTATCTCTTAATATAACATTCGAACTCTAATAAACTTTGCAGATGCTTAGTAGAATTCAAACCTACTTGTAGAAATTGCTTACAAAGACCAAATGATACAACGCTCACTACTTAAATCTTCATGAGCAAGTTCATACAAAAAATGAATGTTGAGACATTGTAACAACTTAAAAGCCTAGACAATTAATCGAGGAGAAGATGACTGTGTCACCACTTCTATACAGTCTCTGTTGGCTTCTAGCTAAAGACGATGTAAGTCATAATGCAGAAGTCAACAACTTTAAAGCAGAAAAGCAAGTGTGTTACCTCTTGAAGAGATGCAATAATAGTTCACTCCTGGTTCCTCAAGCTCAGTTTGTTCTGCTCTTCTCCAATGTCAATGAGCAGCGTTCTCGAAACCTGCACTCACTCCGTCTGGATCGGATGGTATAACAGTATGATGTACGCAGCCTAAATTTTCACAGTAGTCCATGTATAGACACTGCTATGAAGTCAATGACGACATTTATGCCATTAATCCACTGACAAACTTTGCTAACATATGATATGAATATATATGTTATCATGGAAAAAAACACTAATTGTTTGTACTATCTCAGAAGAACTAAATTAGCCATGTGGTGTATATGCTATTTCTTTTATCATGGTACCAAAATCTTTGATTGGAAACAATTTACAGGCACATCTTGAATTCGTCAAGGGTCTTAGATCCGATAAAGCCATTTGGAAAATATGCAACACACGCTGATCAACTGAACAAAGAGTATACTAGAGACAGATTGAAGAAACATTATCTCAACAAAGAGACGATTCAATAGTAAATCTTTTAACGAAAGGAATAAAACGAAACATGATCTTAATAATTTATATAAAGCAATAACAATAATCTCGTTTCGAAACATTAAACAAATAAAATGAAAGGGAAGAGAATTACAAGAAATTTCAAAATAATCGATTTGGATCCGTGTTTCATATGGACCCGGTCTTTGTACACTTTTTACATGATTGGCTCTTTCGTGATGCTTCAAAATCTGTCCAAAGATCTTCACTGGGTCTACTATACTATATGATATGTTCGTATAATGGCACCAAATTGTATGGATTTCGATTTACGTTCCTCACCCACACAGAAACATGAGTTGATTATGTGCACACGACAAACGTAATAATAAGTAATTATTCGTCCAACTTCCAGAACAAAAATTCTTAAGTCGTCCCTTTATTTACGTACCTGCTGGCTGCAACATTATAAAATTTGTATTGGGCACCATTAATACATTTTATTCGTATACTATTGTTGCTCCTTATTTCTAATAGAAGATTCCTAACATAACTTTCGATCTAGAGTACCTTTTTCTCATTCATATCGAAATAAATCAATTTTTTTTCATATTTTTGGATCGATTGTATCTACCTGTATGGACCTAGCTAGTTAACTCTTATACCATATTAAAAATCATAAACTTCCAACTGAAAACGTTTTTTTTTTTTTGAAAAGGCCAACTGAAAAAAACGTATTGATAATAGGTGAAATGATATTATCTCTTTGACGTTAGTGGTCTCGCTCCTCACAAATACGGATTCAGACATGAAAGGGGCATGAATTGTCGAGAATAAAAAATATATATATCCAAATTCCCACGAGTCCTTAACTAATAATTTTCTTGATAATGCAACTTGAAAACTAAAGAGTAATTTTTTTTTTGTAAATTAACTAAAGAGTAATTTGTGGAGAAGAAGATTATGTAATATGAAATATAATAATGATTTAGATTTGTTTTGTTGTTAAAATGGGATGTTATTTTGTTTCTTTTCCAAATATCTACGTGGGCTCTAGTCTCAATCCCGTTTCCTTTAGACCATCTCTAATGACTTACTTTATTTTTTACTCTAAAACAAAGTAATTCTATAATAGAATTTGAGTTTACTTCAATGGTACTCTATTATAGAATAGAAAATAAAGTGATGAACAAAAAAAAAACAAGTTACTCTATATATAGATTAAACCTATTTTTTACTCTATTATAGAGTGAAAAATAGAGTACTATTAGAGCATTTTTACTCTAAACTCTATTTTAGAGTGAAAAATAGAGTGGTGTTGGAGATGTCATTAAGTCACATGTATGTGTGTATGTATGCATTTACATAATCAGTGAGAAAGAAAGAAGATAATGAATGTATGTAAAGAAGAAGATTAAAACAATCAAAGACCATACAATGGCTTCTCCAGGTAAGGTGGTAGGTCAATGAAACAATTAACAAAAGAAAAAGAAACCTTTTTCAGGAAAATAAGATAGAGTAAAAGGGGTAAAAAAATAAACTTTTAGGCCTCGGAAAAGAGAGCTGAAACAAAAGTTGATTTCAGAAAGCAAAAACCTTTGTTTCTCCCTCTTAACTCATCTATCTTTCTTCTATT